>NW_020171804.1:2641091-2727175 GCF_003031525.2 Neophocaena asiaeorientalis asiaeorientalis
CGGCCCAACTTGAGCTATAACCGTCTCACAAGTCCAAGACAGGCCCATTTTCCTTCCTTTGTAGAGTGAACTTCTCAGTTCACTGCAGTATTAATTGTTCACTGGGGAAATTTTGCTTAGAATTGAAGTCAAAGAACAGACATTTAAAAAAATCATGGGGACTTCCCTGGTGGTGCAGTGGTTAAGAATCCGCCTGCCAATGCAGGGGACACGGGTTCGAGCCCTGGTTCGGGAAGATCCAACATGCCTCGGAGCAACGAAGCCCGTGAGCCACAACTACTGAGCCTGCGCTCTAGAGCCCACAAGCCACAACTACTGAGCCTACGTGCCACAACTACTGAGCCTGCGCTCTAGAGCCCACAAGCCACAACTACTGAGCCCACGCGTCGTTGCAACTACTGAGCCTGCGCTCTAGAGCCTGCGAGCCACAACTACTGAGCCTGCTTACCACAACTACTAAAGCCCACATGCCTAGAGCCCGTGCTCCACAATAAGAGAAGCCACTGCAATGAGAAGCCCACACAACGCAATGAAGAGTAGCCCCTGCTCTCCACAACTAGAGAAAGCCTGCGTGCAGCAACAAAGACCCAATGCAGCCAAAAAAAAAAAAAAATCATATATAATACCTATATTCACAAGCAAATATCGAATACATGTATATGAAGTATGTATAAATCTGTACATATATATCGAGTGTACATGTATTTGAGCGGGGTGGGTTAGTATTTTGTCAACACTTTATTGTGAAACACAACACATAATTCAGTTTAAGCAACAGTTATCACGTGGCTGCCCAGCCTGTGCGACCACCGCCCGGCTTTGGGGATCCCCAGCCTCTTGCTTTTCTTTGTAGCTTACTATCTAAATATGTATCCCTAGCAGTTCACTTTAGCTTATTTCTGAACTGTATGTGAATAACCCCTCCCATTTGTATACGTGTGTTTCTGGGGTCTTTTGCTCTGTTTTCTTTTGTGGATGAATGTATCACGTCCTTCATGTGGTTCACACATCTTCAAGGCTGCAGCGTATGCCTTGGCACAGATATGTCACTTTTATTTACCCATTTTACGTGGGCATTCGGGTTCTTTCCAGCACTGAACTTTTAGAAGCAACTCTACTATGGTTGGAGATCAGGGTTGCAGTGACCCATGTGCCTGGAATTTTTGGTCTCAGCTGTGTGTGCCTCTGATGAGGGGGGTTGTGTCATAAGGTATCCAAAGAAGGTGATGAAAACTGCTTTTCAGACAGTTGCAGCAGTATTTTGGGGCGTGTTCTATATCCTCCCAACAAGTGATGCTGTCAGACGCCCAGTAGGTTTCTACGAGGATCTCAGTATTTTGCGCCCAGAAACACCTGTCAGGTGGCGGATATTGAGTAATGTTTGTTGAGTGACTGTTAAAAAAAGAAGGTGGACCAGATGATCTTTAACTTCTCTCACAGCTCTATTTATTGTGAATGTAATTAGATATGCAATTACTTATCTAAATCTTATATGAGTATATATCTTACATAATTACAGTATAGCTATACATTAGTAACTGAATTGTACATATCATGTTTAACTACATGTGGTGCTATTTGTTAATTAATTATATATTCGTTATTTGTCAATTATACATATTGGCAATATAATTAGCTATTTTAGGTAACTAAAGTATTTTAGTTAGTATGGACAATTTATTTTAACCCTCTGTGTACTGTTCTTCATTTGTAAAGTGGAATAATAATCCCTGCCGTGTAAAGTTGTTCTAAGAATTGAACGAGCAACCAGATAGGTTTCTGGTACACAGTAGAATTTTAACAAATGTTCACTTCCTTCCTCCTTTCCTTAAATAGTAATTGCAGATACCACTGAAATGTCTGCTTATCCGAGTGTTCTGATTACTGAAGTTTAGATAAGGGCATTCCTCTTATCGTTCATGTGCTCCAAACCACCATAATCTGGGGGATTGAATAATCTAATTAAAATACTCTTTTTATTTTAGAAAAGCTACCTTAATCCCTCTATTCTTCCATTTTCAAAATCATTTTTTTTTATGTGTCTTACCAAACAACCCATAAGTCATCAGTCCTTTCTTAGATTGAACATTTGGAGAGGCTGATTTTTAAAATGTGTGAACATTCCAGGATCATGACACCCAAGAATTCTTAATAGCCAGGACTGCAGACCCCTGGCGTGCGGATTTCCTGAGCAGTACTGCAGGCCTGCAGGCCAGATGGAAAGAGCTGAATTTTGCTTTTTATACACCATCTTAAAATGCTTGAAGATTAGCTGGCTTTGCTTGATTCTAATCCTGTTTTAAACAGAGCTATTATGACCTGAAATACTTTTAAGACAAATGATATAATTATTTACTTCTATCTTTGATATATAATTTTGAGCAGTTAAATATGACCTTTTCGGAATCTTATTTAAAAAGAGAGACTGGCTTATCTTAGCTACAAGTAGAAAATTCAACTTTTTCCAAGAGCAACACATAAATTTTTTTAGTCATACTTTACTCATATTAAACATGTGGTTACTGCATTACTAAAAAATATCAAAATAATTTATGACTTTTAGAAAATCCAGTGTTGGCCCTAATTAAATAAAAAGGGTGAGGGTTGGTGGATGAAGTGTTTTTTTATAGTCATTTTTCTTTGTATATTTTTAGTGTGTTTTATTATAGAAAACTTGCAAATAGAAAAGCAAAACGTGGTCCTTGAGTCTTAGAATACTATTTTATTTCTCATTTCAAATTTTGAAGATTTTTGGCATCAACGTAGTTTTGTTTTGAAACTAAATCATTTAAAAATAAAGTCATCCATATTTCTAATAAGCCACTTCAAAGAACGGATCAATTAATATAACTCTCTGCTTCTGCGCATATTTTTTCTTTCTCCTACAGTGGAATTAGTATTTGGAAAAATGGGAAGATGGTCTTGGCAGGTTGAGAGAAGCAGTATTTGGGAGGAGCTGTGCCCAAGGCCATCCAATTCTGGGGCACGTGGCTGGGGAAGAGACAGCCCCGGTGGAAGTCCTAAAGAACTGCTTAACGCAGGTGCAGCACCAGATGTCTCCCACCAGGTAGATCAGAAACCCAGTGGGCATCTGTACCAGGTGAGGACACACCACCGACTGTCAGTTCTCATTTGAACCGTCGGTGGACACTCGAATCTGCCGGATGCCTGGTTCACCAGCCCCACTGTGGCCGATTCCTGCTCCTCTGGTCAGCCCCCTGCTGCCCCTTACTCCATCGCCCAAGGCTGGTCCCCCACCAGGACTGTTCTCAGTCCTTACACTGACCCGGGATCATCTCATCAGCTCTCAAAGTTGCATCCCTCCCCTACCGATCATGTGCGACCCGAAGTTTACTTCCGGCCCAGTCTCTTTACTGAATCCGAGTCCCTGAGGCATCTTCACGTTTCCTGGCTACCTCACTGGACAAACTACGTACCCTCGCTCCGCATGTACACACTCCTCACACAGTCTGTGCTCATTTTAGGCGAGACTCCACGCAGCAGTCTAGGCTAGACTAATTAGTCTTGTTTGTCTACTTGGACTCTGTCATCAACTTATCCAATTAGTCACTAGTTTTGTTCTGTTGATTTTATTTCCTAGATCCTCCTCAAGACCATCCGCTCTTCTCCATCCCAACCCTGTGCCTTAGTTCAGACTATTCTCATTATGTTTTACTTCTTATTTAAAAGAACCGCTTAACTGGGTTTTCTCCCTCTTACCCTAATTCACAATGGATAATTCAACCAGAGATCCTCCTAAAACATAAATCCAACCCTCTTTCCTCTAATTAAAATGGTTCAGTGGCAGGCTCCCCTGGTGGCGCAGTGGTTGAGAGTCCGCCTGCTGATGCAGGGGACACGGGTTCGTGCCCCGGTCCGGGAAGATCCCATGTGCCGTGGAGCGGCTGGGCCCGCGAGCCATGGCCGCTGAGCCTGCGCATCCGGAGCCTGTGCTCTGCAACGGGAGAGGCCACAACAGTGAGAGGCCCGTGTACCGCAAAAAAAAAAAAAAAAATGGTCCAGTGGCACTCTGTCTCATTTAAGAGAAGCTCAAACTTCTTAACATAATGACTAAAGAAAATGCCTTGGTCAGACTTGGGCCTTTCCCGTCTGGGCAGGAGCTGGTCTCTGATGCTGAATTTCGCAGACCTGGGTTAACGAACATGGTACCTGCCTGCACGTCTGGGCTCTGAGTGTCGGAATTCACACAGCTGACTTTCTCATGAAAGAGCCGTTGAGCTGAGTTCACGGGCACATCCTCTGCCCACATGGAATTTTGCACTAAGAAGTTCAATGATATTTCTTGTAAAACCATGGTGGAATGTATTGCTTACTACAAGTAGTAATAAATCCCTGTGTGAGTTCCATTCCAGGAAATATTTAGTCTCTATAATTGGAGGCATCTGTTTTCTGTTGTAAAAAATTTAAATCTGCGTAACCTGGGGTCTACTTTGGCTTTAAGGGCCAGAAAACTTGGAACCAGATATATTAGCCAAGAATTGTAAACTGCTTAGCTCTGCTATCAGAGTCTATGGATGCCTTTTGCTTCCTTTAAATGGATTCTTTTCCTTAACCCCTGGAAGACATTCCTGACTTGTTTGTTCTCTAAAAACCTAAAAGACTTCTTGGGGTGGGAGGACTCAGAACTCCATCAATGCTCAATAAGATGGCTTTTTTTTTTTTTTTTTTTTTGCGGTACGCGGGCCTCTCACTGTTGTGGCCTCTCCCGTTGCAGAGCACAGGCTCTGGACGCGCAGGCTCAGCAGCCATGGCTCACGGGCCCAGCCACTCCGCGGCATGTGGGATCTTCCCGGACCGGGGCACGAGCCCGTGTCCCCTGCATTGGCAGGCGGACTCTCAACCACTGCACCACCAGGGAAGCCCAATAAGATGGCTTTTATATCTTGGGTATTACCTTCTAGCCTTTACCCACGTTTTTCCAAAGTTGCAGTTTTTACTTAACATGAGAAAAATCAATAAATTCTGTCCATTTCATTGTCTTTCTGGAGCTTCTCTGTTTCCATTATTTCCACCTTATTCAGACTCCATACTTTCTGGCCAGGATAACTGCAATCTTCTTTTCATACCTTTGCATCTGGATTTTCTCCTGTCAATCCACCTTCCAAATTACCAGCTGAGCAATCTTTCTAAATCCATGTGGTGGGTCAGCTGTCTGCTTAGCAAGGTTTTTCACTTATGCCTATACGTGTGCCTCTTTGCATGTTACTTACTTAGGGAAGCGGACTGTTACGTTAAGCCTGGAATTTGCTTATGGAGGTGATGATAGTACTCAAAGATTCAAATGTTTCCAAAGATTCTAGAAACCTCTTGGAAGAGGTGAGCTGGGGACTCCAATCCCTCCTCTCTGAGAGTCTGTGTATAACAGGATTTTAAGGGAAACTTTCCCTATTGCCTTGGCATCCAGATAGAGACAGACCCCCGGAGGCTGAACACAGTAGATAAAACTCTGTGTATGGTATGACCTGTTTTAAGAGTCTTAGCTCACCATCTTCTTCCAGGATAGATAAGAAAGTCAGGAGCAATTATTTTGGAGAGAATTATTGGTGTGTTGTACATTTTGTCTCCCTCCACGGAAAAATGGGGGTATTTCTTCACGCTTCCAAACTGCCAACTAAGTGAGGGGTACGTAGCTCAAGTCACTGGGAGAGCTGAATGGGTGACCCCAGGAATTGAGAGCAATTAAGGTTTCATACCCGATTTAAACACCTGGGGACATCTAAAGGTGAGAGACTGGCTGGAGCACTGAAGAGAAGATTGTAGTTGGGGAACGGTACATTCCCATGGATGGCGGGGTGAAGGTGTGTTTCCGTGGGTGAGAGGTAGAGTCAGGGTTGATCATTTTGACAGGGATCTGACCAAAGAGGGTGGGTATTTACCTGCTTTTCTCTTTCTGGGCACCAGGGAGGTTGCACTGCCCCCATACCATTGAGGTTGGACGTGGCTAAGTGACTTGCTTTGGCTATTAAAACGTGAGCATAAATGATGTGGCTCACTTCCAGGTAGGAGTTTCAAGGGCCAGTGGACAATTTGCCTCTTTCTCTGTGGTGATGGCTGTCAGGGAGTTGTTGCTGGCTGCTCTTTCAGCCTGGGACCTGGCCTGTGGCAGACACAGAGCAGAGCCCCCAGGCAACCCGCAAGCGTCAAGGAGCAAAGCAGGAACAAGGAAACCATGGAGATGTTGGGGGTTGTTATGCAGGTAACCTAGCCCATCCTGACTGACAAAGTCTCTACAGAGTCAAGGTGGCCCCACAGAGCAAACATGTGAATATGGATGGCCTGGAGCCAGAGGTGAGATCATGTCCCATCTCAGGAAATAGCTGGTTAGCACCCCTTGTGGTGGAGGGTTCCGGGGAATCCACAAAAATCCGTCTTGAGAGATGACACACGGCCATCATCATGGTCAAAGGGCCCAAGCCTCAACTGTGTCACTAAGTAAGACCTTTCAATCTTTGTCTCTTCTCCTCCACTAATTCCTCCATGGAGACACCTGAGGCAAGAGTGAGAAACAGGGTAGGAAGAGGAGAAGGGCAAGGTGCGTGTCTTAGTTTGCTTGGGCTGCCATGACTATATACCACAGACCAGGTGGCTTAGACAACAATTCTCTCACAGTCCTGGAGGAAAGTCTAAGACCAAAGTGCTGGCAGTGTTGGTTCCTCCTGAGACCTCTCTCCTTGGCTTGTAGATGGCCGTCTTCTCACTGTACCTTCACATGGCCTTTCCTCTATGGGTAGAGAGAGCCCTGGTGTCTCTTCTTCATCTAATAATGACAACAGTCCTACTGGGTCAAGGCCCATCTTTATGGTCTCATTTAACATTGATTGCCTCTCTAAAGCCCCTATATCCAAATACAGTCACATTGAGGGTTAGGGCTTCTGTCTGGGAATGTTCATCCCGTAACAGTGGGTACAAAGGCAAGACGTTGACCCTGTCCCCTTTCTCAAGCCAAATTCAGACCAAGCTGGAGAGAACACAGCCTGAGAGGAGACCAGACTGGACTTTTAAAATACCTGCTTGGACCTACTGAATACAATTTATTATATGAGTTGACTACAGAAGATTTGGAAACCAAACGAGATGAACCACACACCCTTAATCCAGCTCAGCGGGTGGCAAACATGAAGCTGAGACAGAGTCCAGGACCAAAGTGGTACCTGGTGAGGGAAGTGGCGGCCTCCAGAGCCATCTAGCCATCTTGCACGTGCTCTGGGAAGGGGCAGTCTGAGGGACTGTGCCAACCAGGAACCTAGGAGCCCAGTGTACTTCTGGTATCCCTGGTGGACCATCACCTGTCCTCCCACTTTAAAGAATTCCTGAAGCTGGGAAGTGTCTGCACTGGCTCGAATGGCTTTGGCCTCAGCTGGAGGCTTGGCCTCAGCCACATGGTCTTGAATATGACAGAGAGTCATGGGCCAGTGCTCAGAGTGGGGGGCGTACTGTGGATTGACGATCACCTCAGGTAGAGGCCACAGTGCCTCTATCGTAATCAGGTGCTGAAAACACTTTCTCTGGTAATTTCTTTATGGTCAGGATGCTATGTATAGTTGGGGGAAAGGATCAGTGACTAGAAGATGACAAGGAAATAAGGTAAGTGCTCCTCTGCAGGTGCCAGAAACATCTACAACAGCTGAGAGGAGGAACTGGCCAGCTCTCCCTGGCAGTGGGAACTGGCATCAGGGATGTTAGGAACCAGCCAAGAAGGAACTAAGGAAGATCTTCCCAACACGGCACAGGCCGGAATAGTGTCCTACGCACATAGTACATGTAGGACACTCAGGGGACAACTGAAGAGAGTGAGCCTGGACACATAATGGTGCCAGGTTACGACGAGCCTCAAACTCTAGGATAAAGGGAGGTTAGGTTTGACATAGATACACTACCACGTGTAAAATAGACAGCTAGTGGAAACTTGCTGTACGGTACGGGGAACTCGGCTCCGTGTTCTGCAATGACCTAGATGGGTGGGATGGAGGGGGAGGGAGGTCCAAGAGGGCGGGCATATGTGTATATGTATAGGTGAGTCACTTCACTGTACAGCAGAAACTAACAGCATTGTAAAGCAAGTATACTCCTATAAAAAGAAAAGACTTTGGACAACAAGGAAAAGGTTGTCAGCAGGGAATTCCATGGTCAGCTGGGTTTGGGTTGTCACCTCGTGAGCGTAAGGTCACACAGATCAAGTGACTATGAGCCAGTGCACAGAGAAAAGACAGGGCTCTGATTAGCCAGTCAAATTGTGGTAGACCTGACATATCAAGGCAGCAACCATTGATAAATTTTTGTAAGGTGGAAGAGCCTGCCATTCCAAATGGCCTTTGACATCCCTTTGAGGGATCTGACCCAGGATGGTGGACTGAGCACCCACCTTCACCACCTGTCTCCCTCTGTCTCTTTAAGAGGGGGTGAGGGAATGAGGATACCAGATGGGGGTGGGTTACCATCAATGGGGAAACTCTAGTACACTTCCGGAAGATGGAAACTGCCGAAGGAGTGCTGCCTGGTGCAATGGGGTGGAGGAATCCAGCTCGGGCTGAGACCAGGGTGGTTGCAGCAGGAAGGTGAAGGTGCTGACCCGACAAGCAGAGCCCTAGAGAAGCAGAGGAGTGGGAGGCAGGAAGATTACCGCTCAAGGAGGGGAGCTGATGCAGGCCCAGGGGCAGAAGGGTGGATGTGGCCCCTTCCCCTACCAGGTGCATACCCCCTCGACACTGGCCAGTCAAAGGATCATTTTCTAAATAAACTGAACACCTTCTGTGCAGAGCTGGAGCAGCTGCTATGGAGATTGACATTCTAAAGCAAAGCCCTGCTCATTCTGGTATTTACTTAACCCTCTAAGTCACTCCACCTAAAGTGGCCTTGCCAGTTGACAAGTGCAGCTCACATACACGGGGTTTCTGATTCTCTCTGGCTCTTAGATGTGAACAGACCCTTGAGGAAAATCTGAAGCATGAATCTGATAGACAATATGAATAGAGGTTATTCAGGGAAAGAGAAAAGAATTACCAACAACACAGAGCCTCTCAGGACTGCATCCGTAAGGCAAAGGCAGGATGCTATAGAAAAGGAAACAACAGAGAATAAGAAATATTCTTGGAAATTAAAAATAATATGTTGCCAAAGAATATAATTTAATAAAACTGTTGGCAGATAAAGTCAAGGAATATTTTGGCAAGTAGAACACAAAATTAATTAATCTGTCCCCTTGTCCATCACCATCATTACGACCACCACCATCATCACCACCATCACCTCTACCACCATCATCACCACCACAATCACCACCATCATCACCATCACCACCACCACCATCACCACCATTACCTCCACCACCATCACCACCATTATCATCGCTACATCACCACCACTACCAACTATAACACCTATTTACTGGGCACCTACTATGTTCCAAGGACCATTTCCAGTACTTCTCATGTTTTAACTTATTTAAAGCCCATTAACACTCTATGCTGAAATTTCAGAACACCAGGAATGAAGAAAAACTGGTAAAATCTTCCAGAAAAATAAAAAGAGTGACATAAATAAACAAGAATATTACTGGCATCAGACTTTTCAGTATCAGTTTTTAATGTTAGAAGGCAGTGGATAATGCTTTCAAAATTCTGAGGAAAATTCATTTCAAATTTTATACTAAGAGAAGCCATCAGTCACACGTGAGGGTAGAATAAAACCTTTTAAATATTTAAGGACTCAATACTTTTTCTGGAAGCCCCTTGAAGATACATCCCAAAGTGGCACTAGAGGAGATTGGTTCCAGGAAGTAGGAGCCCAGAAGGAGCAATGGCTCCTGAAAGGTGGTCTCCAGGAACACAGGACACTCGTGGAATAGATCGTGGGCTTGATGGGTTGGAAGAATCTGGAAATAGAATAAAGGCACCCAGGGAAAGATAAAAGAAAGGCAGTTTTACATCAGGTATACAAGATTCTGCATTAAAAAGTCATGAACCAATCCAAATCCAAATGTCTCAAGGGAAAAAACCAAAATGGATTCCAAGTGAAACCAAGTGGGATCCTGTGGGGTCCTCCCAGGTACAAAAGCCCTCCTATATCCCTAGTCTCTTGTCTGTAGAAAAGCTATAGTCTCCCAGGCCTTCCCTGAGCCACAAAAGAGCAAGATCAATCAGTTAATGATTAGGACAACAGAGCTCACAGAATCTTTAGTTTCTCCCTGAAGGACATAGATAACAGTGTCTGATGCACATTCCCGAGTTGCTTTGCAGATACTAAAACCCCCACCAGAGGGAAAAAGCTAACTGCAAAAAATGGGCAGAAGACCTAAATAGACATTTCTCCAAAGAAGACATACAGAGGGCCAAGAGGCACATGAGAAGCTGCTCAGCATCACTACTTATTAGAGAAATGCAAATCAAAACTACAACGAGGTATCACCTCACACCAGTTAGAATGGACATCATCAGAAAATCTACAAACAACACATGCTGGAGAGGGTGTGGAGAAAAGGGTACCCTCTCGCACTGTTGGTGGGAAAGTGAATTGATACAGCCAGTATGGAGAACAGTATGGAGGTTCCTTAAAAAGTTAAAAATAGAGTTAGCATATGACCCAGCAATCTCACTACTGGGCATATACCCAGAGAAAACCATAATTCAAAAAGACACATGCACCTTAATGTTCATTGCAACACTATTTACAGTAGCCAGGTCATGGAAGCAACCTAAATGCCCATCGATAGATGAATGGATAAAGAAGATGTGGCACATATATACAATGGAATATTACTCAGCCATAAAAAGGAATGAAATTGGGTCATTCATAGAGACGTGGATGGACCTAGAGACTATCATACAGAGTGAAGTAAGTCAGGAAGAGAAAAACAAATATCATATATTAATGCATATATGTGGAATCCAGAAACATGGTACAGATGAACCGATTTCCAAGGCAGAAATAGACACAGATGTAGAGAGCAAATGTATGGACAACAAGGGGGGAAAGCACAGGGGTTGGGGGTGGTGGTGGTGGGATGAATTGGGAGATTGGGATTGACATGTATACACTAATATGTATAAAATAGATAACTAATAAGAACCTGCTGTATAAAAGAATAAATAAAATTAAAAAAAAAAAACTCTTGTCTCCTGACTGGCAATGGGAAGTTGGTTCTTTGGGACTTGAGTCCACCTTCACCCCTAGAATTGCCAGCTTCCTCAATAAAGCTATCTTTCCTTTTTCCCAACAGTTGTCTCTCAGTATTAGATTCTTGAGCTACGAGCAGCAGAACCTGAGTTTGGTAACACAAGAAGTCGAGAGCATCAGAGACTAGAACATTTTAGCTGTTGCATAGCTGTCAAGCAGGATGTCCTCATGTTGGAATCCTCCTTCCTGGCTCTATTCAGTGCTGTGTTGGAGCCCCTCATATGACCCTCCAACACTGGTTGCTAAATATTGGGGAGTTACTTGAGCCACGATTTCTGGCAACAGTTTTGGAAGTATTTATACCACCGAAACTGGCACATGCTACAAATCAAGACCTTTTGTTGGGGGTAGGGTAGTGTAAGAATCTGACTTAGCAGCACACCACTGACCCTATGTCTTCCTTTTTTCTTTTTAAATTTATTTACTCCTACTTTTTGATGAAGCATATCTGTAGTTTATTTTAGAGGATGCAAGGGAGGTAAAAATATGGGGCCCTTGCATATAATAATAGATAATTTGGCTGGGTAGAGAATTCTAAATTAAACAATAATTTTCCTCAGAATTCTGAAGGCATCATTCCATAGTCTTCTACTTCCCAGTGTTGCTGTTGAGAATTGTGAAGTGTCTCTGTTTCTTAATCTTTCTCATGTGATCTGTTTTTTTTTTTTTTTTTTTTAATTTTTCCCTCTTTGGAAGTTTTTAAGGAGCTTCTCTTTTCCTAGTACTCTGAAATTTTACAAGCTATGCGATTGTATGCAGTGTTGGTGAGCCTGTAAATCCGGTCATGTGTGTCCTTTAATTCTGGGAATTTTTCCTGCATCATTTATTTGGTATAGTTTCACCAAATAAATAAAACCTTTATTTTCCTTTTCATTATAATTTTCTCCATTTTTTGTCGCTGGAGGTTTAGTTGATTGAATGTTGCTAACTCCCAGATAATCTTCTGGTTTTCTTGTCATTTCCCCCCTTCTAATTTCCTTTTTCTTTTCTACCTTCTGTTATTTTCTATCATGCTACTCAGTTTTTCACTTCACTATCATATTTTCAATTTCAGAGGGCTCTTTTCTGTTCTCTGATTACTGTTGAAAAGCACACACCAGGGGCTTTTACTGAGCCCAGAGAAATAGTTGATAAACCCGGGAAGGAAGCATACATGGTATATCTTCTAAATAAGAGAAATCTTGCTTTCAGAGACCACTGAATAAGGAGGTTATTCTCTTCCTGCCAAAAGCTGGGATCTCCATGCACCCCTCCTGCCACTGCAGGTGTCCTGACGCAGGAGCAGGGCTGTGGGTATCTATGGGGTGCGCTTGGCAGAAGGGGGATTCCCCCTCAGTTGTAGTGTTGCTTGGCTCTGTACGATCACAACTTGGGAACAGTGACAGCTAGAGCTAGAGAAGTATCTTCAATGAGAACATAGTCATGTGGGAACTTAGAGTAAATGCAGATTAAAAACAAGAATTCGGGGGCTTCCCTGGTGGCACAGTGGTTGATGCAGGGGACACGGGTTCACGCCCCGGTCCGGGAAGATCCCACATGCCGCGGAGCGGCTGGGCCCGCGAGCCATGGCTGCTGAGCCTGTGCGTCCGGAGCCTGTGCTCCACAACAGGAGAGGCCACAACAGTGAGAGGCCCGCGTACCACAAACCACCCCCCCAAGAATTCAACAGTAATTAACCCAGAAGTCATTGTAAAGAAAATAACTAATATTTTGCTAAAAAAGAGGCAGTACATAGAAGAAATATAGACAGAAGCATAACCAAGTGTCAAGAGGAAATCATCTCTACTATTGAAGCCAGCTAAGGAGGGTTTGGGGTTAACCTCAGAATTGCATCATGTCTTTTTTTTTTTTTTTTTTTTAAGTTTGGGTTATATACGTAGTGTTAAACAATAACATGGGTGGTAAACCAATCGATTACACAATTCACAGTGAACTATATCAAGCCTAGCCTAGTTCTTTTTTTTTTTTTTTTTTTTTTTTTTTTTTGCGGTACGCGGGCCTCTCACTGTTGTGGCCTCTCCCGTTGCGGAGCACAGGTTCCGGACGCGCAGGCTCAGCGGCCATGGCTCACGGGCCCAGCCGCTCCGTGGCATGTGGGATCTTCCCGGACCGGGGCACGAACCCGTGTCCCCTGCATTGGTAGGCGGACTCTCAACCACTGCGCCACCAGGGAAGCCCTAGCCTAGTTCTTTTTATTTATTTTCAACTTATTTATTTAATTTTGGCTGCGTTGGGTCTTTGTTGCTGCAAGCGGGCTTTCTCTATTTGTGGCAAGCGGGGGCTAATTTTGGTCGCGGTGCGCGATCTTCTCATTGCGGTTGACTTCTCTTGTCGCAAAGCACGGGCTCTAGGCGCGTGGGCTTCAGAAGTTGTGGCATGCCAGCTCAGTAGTTGTGGTTTGCGGGCTCTAGAGCGCAGGCTCAGTAGTTGTGGCGCATGGGCTTAGTTGCTCTGTGGCATGTGGGATCTTCCCGGACCAGGGCTTGAACCCATGTCCCCTGCATTGGCAGGAGGATTCTTAACCACTGTGCCGCCAGGGAAGCCCTGCATCATGTCTTAATCAGAACATTTGAAAGGGACAGCCATGAGGAATTAACTACACAAATCATTCTACAACGTGAGTTCATCTTCAAAGAATTTTTTGTTGTTTTCATAAAGTTGCAATTAATTAATATCTACATTCTTATTGAATTTCTTCTTACTAAGCCATACACTCTGTGTGTTATATAAATATATAGTCTCACATTAAATATATATGCACTATAAAATCTTCACATTTTGAGGTCATTGTGGCTTCAGAAACTGAGGCCTGCAAGGTCAGGGTGCTTAGTTGCTTGCCTAGGAACACAGTGACTAAAGACAGACTTCAGAGTAAGACTTTTGCTCTTAGATTCTGGGCAGGGACCTCTCCTCCTTACTGCCTCTTTGGTCCAGTCAGCTGAGCAGCAGGCTGACAGACCTCCCAGAAGCAGGGTCTCTGCGAGGGATGGAAGGCGGGTAGAAACAGTGCAATCTGCTTCTCCCCTACACACAAGAACAGCCGTAGGATGCATTAACAGAAGATCTCCAGCAACAAACCTCCTCCTTTTCGTTATTGCAGCAGTTCTCTTTTTCTCTTGGAAAAATCCAGGAGGGCAGAGATTATCTACCCCTCAGGTCAGATGATGAGAGACATGTTAATTACTTCTTTAGCTTTGGATGGTCTTTGATGCTGGAACTATGTACTCAACACAAACTTCTCCTGTCCCCGGCATGGAGCAGGGGAGAGAGCCCTAGCGAGTGGACAGAGAAAGAGTCCCAGCCCCAAGCGTGGAGCAGGGCGCCAGCACAGGTGGGCTCTGCTCACCCGCCACTTGCCAGGCAGTTGGTGGGCTCTGGTCTCACGACAGCGAATGTGGCAGCCACTGAAAGTAAGCCTCAGGGAAGTTTTCTTTCATTGAAATTTATGGGAAAAAATGGAGCAGGTGTAAACGGCAAAGAATAAAACTAGGGTACAAAGTTTTATTTATAGGGCTAAAAATGGTACAGAATGGAAGTGGAGGGAGAAGAAATAAAAACAAAAGTAGAACAGGAGAAGACGAGGGAAGGTAGGGATGGGCAGAACAGTAACAGGGAGGAGAAAGGGAAGAGGTGGGGGAAGAAGAGGGCTTGGAAAAGATAGCTTTGCGGGCTTCCCTGGTGGCGCAGTGGTTGAGAGTCCGCCTGCCGATGCAAGGGACACGGGTTCGTGCCCCGGTCCGGGAAGATTCCACATGCCGCGGAGCGGCTGGGCCCGTGAGCCATGGCCGCTGAGCCTGTGCGTCCGGAGCCTGTGCTCCGCAACGGGAGAGGCCGCAACAGTGAGAGGCCCGCGTACCGCAAAAAAAAAAAGATAGCTTTGCAAGAGAAGAAAAGGTGAACAGAGCTGGTCGGGGAAAGAGACCCCTCAGCAAGGAATAAGGGGCACCCCCAGAATGAGTGCTTCCTCTAGTCTTGGCCACAATCTGGCTGTCGGGGCAGTTTAAAATATGAGGGCATCCGAGCTCAAGATTTTCCTGTAAAATCCGCTGGCTGACAGCAGCTCAGCATTGGGTTTAAATATTCCTTCTCTGGAGCAGGGCTGTAAGAAACTGCAGAGCAGGGAAGCGATACAGATGTTGTCAGATGGAAAATCCACAACTATTATAGTAGACAATGTACAGAACTAAAAAAAGAAAAAAATTAATATAATGAAATCAGGCTAAGGAAAGCAGAGAGAATGCACCTTCAACCAAAAACACATTTCATAGGTGATTATGTGTTTTTTTTCTACATGGAATTCCATTGATTTATCTTTGCATCATTGGCGCTATAGAGCCCTATGATATTTGGACATTATCTTTAGTTTCTTTTAATATTTACCCCCAAAATGAACCAGGAAAGTAGAAACAACTTTTTAAAAGCTAGACACAGCTGTTTGCAGTTCTGATTGTCACGAGTCCTGTGGAGGGAAAAGCAGCACACATTCTCTGCCTCTTCCCTGTGACAGTGGCGGAAGCCGGTGTGGGAACCCCACGCAGGGGCTGCTTTCCTAGCTGCCCCACAACTGGGCCAGCCCCTTCCTGGTTTGGCCCGGCCCTGCTGGGGCAGGGGCCTGAGTCTGTTCCTGCTCAGACAGGAAGAAGAGAGCCAGATCTGGCCTTTGTCCACACTTTCCTGGGGTCAGACGCGCAGAAGCGCTCCCCCGGTGAGCCCCACGAGGGTAGTATTGAACACCCACGTCCACTGACGCCCTTTGCCTCATCCCAGGCACCCTTATTCTTTCCTTAGCCCAGCCACTACCTACCCTGGGTGCCCGGCTCCAGGGGTGGAGCGCTGTCAAGCTGAATGATGCACAGCCCCTGCTCTCAAGTGACGCAGACTCCAACAGGGACAGGCTGTCCAGACACAAATGAGGAGGAAGTGAAAAGCAGCCTCAAAGGACCATTTGCGGGGAGGATTCATCAAGAGATACACAATTCAGGCCTCAAAATGTGACCAGGGAGAAGAAGAAAGTGGGCAGGTGGAGAGAACCCAGACACGTCCCCTGGAAGTCATGGAGGGTCCAGGAGAGGTGGTGAGGGGACACCAGGAGAGCGAGCTGGGGGGTGGAGGGGGGAACGGGACCTAGGCCACTCAACACACCCACCTCACGTGCTGCTTCCATTGCGCCTTCCACCTCACCTGGCCACGAACCTTTTACCAAAAGGCACCAAACTCGCAGCCGGGCCTGGCTCCATCCACACCTAGAGTGAGCTGTCCGGAGCCTGTCTGTGAAGCCAGGTGTCTCCTTCCTTCTCCACCGGGGGGGATCCAGATGGGCGCCCCGGAGAGCTGGCCTTCCAGGGGACCCAGCTGCCCCCAGTGAGAGCCTCAGGGAAGAGAAGCTGGACAATAGACACCCACAGACGTCAGATGAGATTTGGGGCACAGGTGGGGTCTGCCCTAACTCGTGCCAGGTCCACAGAGATGAGAGGCCAGGCCTTAAGTAACTGTGGACAGAGCCCTTCCCGAAACCCTGTGAGTCTGGCACACGGGCGGGCCCACACTTGATGATCACCCCGCCCCCCCCGCTGCAGGTTCCCACGTTCTGCCCAAGTCCATGCCCAGCCCGGGCACGCATCAGTGGTAGGGTCTTGGCTCGACAGAGCTGAGAAATGCTTTGGGGATATTCGGGAGGATGTGTGTCACTCATGAGATGGAAGCCACGAGCCAGTGGGATAGCGCTATTCTTACGACCCAGTTTGCAGCCCAGGCTAAGCCTTAGTGCAGATGGAGGTCTCCTGGTATCTCGGTGGTTTTCAGCCCCTACTGCCCAGCACAGAACTTGGGAGGCCTGAAAGTGCCGCTGCCCTGTGCCAAGATGACGACAGCAGAAGCGGCTGGGCCTGTGGCTTGCTCATAAGTGTTTTAAAACCTCCTGGGAAGTTTTCCCATGTGGCCAGGGTGGACACCCACTGAGTGACCTCACTATAGATCAGAAGGGCCCGGGCCAGGCCTCTGTGAGCAGCCCAAGGGCCGGGGATGGACGTCCCCACCTCCAGACCCCGACATCCAGTGAAAAGTGTCAAGGTCAAAACACTGGGTCTCCATCCAAATCATGGGTGGGTTGGGGGCAAATCACTCCCTGAATGCAGGGTCAGGTGGCTATTCTCAGGCCAGGGGGCTTCCAAATAGCCGGACCTGGCCGTTAGCGGTGCTGGTGCCTCTCAGCTCCTGGCCACACAGACACGACCTGGGCCTGAAGGTCTGGGCGGCCTCCCCAGAGCAGTGGGCCTCCGCCACGGGAGGAGAGGATCCCCTGGACGGAGCCCCTGCACGCGGGGAGGGCTGCCATGGGTTATGTGTGGTCACACAGCGGCCAGCATCGAATCTTTTCAGCCACTGGAGGTTTCTGACTGTACTATGTGGGCCAGCACGGAAGCATTCACAGCGATGGGACGGAACGCTGAAGGCGAGCTGAGCACAGGAAACGCTACCCCGAGAGACAGGACTGAGAACGGAGGCCTGAGTCGAAATGCCTTGAATACCAAAAGTGCTGTCACACACATCCATGGACAGTGCCCACCGGCCATGCTGTGAGGTGGATACTGCAGCCCCTCACGAGAGGTCATTTATTTGCTCTTTTTAAAGCACAATTCACCAAGGGGGGAAAGCGGCGGTGTGGTGGGCGGGATGAACCCAAAGGAGGTGGAAACCCTGCAGGGCAGTGGGTGGGTGGGATGAATTGGGAGGTTGGGATTGACATAGATACACTAATAGGTATAAAATGGATAACTCATAAGAACCTGCTGTATAGAAAAAAATAACTAAAATTCAGAAATTCAAAAACTAAGATAAATAAATAAAGCACAATTCAGGAAAAAAAAAGAAAAAACAGAACAGATCGTGTGGCTTTTGGGCTCCAAGAAGGCTAGAAGCAAGAAGGGCTGCGCTGGAAAGATCAGGAGACGGGGGGATATCATGCAGCCTGGACGCAGGGCTGGGGGCCGGCAACCCCCAGTGCACGCAGCTGCCGGCTCGCAGGCTGGTGCTGGGGGTGTGATGCTCCGGGCCCAGGGCGGACCTGTCCAGTGTTCTTTGGGCAGAGTGACTGAACTTGTGTCCCTGCCCCAGTGTCCTCACTGTGAACGGGCTCTCAGTAACCGACTGTCCATCACTGGGCTCGTGAAGAGCTGGCTCCTCTCAGGTGTTAGCAGTAACTGGGCTGGAGGCCGTGGGGGCAGCCCCTCTGGCTGGGTGCCCTCCTAGGAGTCCCTGCTGAAAGGGATTTTAGAAATGACGTTTACAACCGTAGCCCATCAGCTGTTGAGGGAAATTGAGCTTCCTGCTGGGCACTACGCAGGGGAGATGTGCTGTGGTCATTCTAAAGCTGGAACTCCTGCTTGCTTTTCGTTCCACAAAACATGAACTGTTTTGGGCAGCTCAACCCTAACTTTGAGTCACTTTACAACTCTATGTCTGTGATGGCCCTTTTCAAGGTGCCCATTCATTCGACACAGGTGAAAAATGAAATCTATTCCTCATTCCCTAAGGATTAACATCAATATAAAATGCAAGTAATTACATTTAAAATTAAGTCTGAGACAATCAAAGTATTCTTCTTATTAAACGTAACTACTATAAACAGCCTAGTGATGACAGGTGATTCCTACATGCTTGGTCTCCTTATCGCTGCATCTCAGCTCTTTCTTCTAGTCTCTGTTGGGAGCAGGGCTTGCACATCAGAGGACTAGAGAAGGGATGAGAATGGCTAGAAAGGGCTGTGCTCTCAAATATCTACCAAGTGCACTGGAAATTGCCAGGAAACATTGCTCAGGGAATCCTGATTTCAATTATGTTCATAAACTTCATAGCAGCTAAACTATACACGCTCCATCTTGGCTAAATTAACATCTTCAAAGGAAATCCTTTAAAGGAAACATAAAAAGATCATCTTTAAATAGCACAAGAACTAAAATATTTGAGGTTAAAGGGTCCCAAAATAGATAATACTGCATATATCAATGAGAACGCTGAAGCACATTTGCTCTTTAAAATGCTTCCACTTCAATTTCAGTGGCTAAGGGTGCCAAGTATATAACCTAGTAATTCTGAAAAATATAAAAAGAAAAAAAAAGTTTCCCCTCAATAATTATTGCAGAAATTCTATTTTAAACAGATTAACTTAACGTTAGGAAGATTTCTCTAATATTCGTGATATTGGTGTGAAATGCTTGCCCTCGCTAAGACTGGTTGCACTGCAATTTCTGGAAGGCATTTTGGGAACAGTGTGGTAATAAGTGAGCAAAACCATAAGTATATTGTATTCTCCCTGGCCTGCTCTGCCAAATTCCAAGAATTTATCCTCAGGAAATATTTCAAGAGGAAATAGTTTAGAAGTAGCAGAATGCTCATTGTAGTTATTTTGTGCCAGAGAAAAAGAGACAATCATTTGGTTGGCACACTTTGTCCCATGCACCAAATTGGCCCTCTGACTGAGTAAATAAAGTTTTATTGGAACACAGCCATGCTCATTCATGTGTATGTCATCTCTGGTACTGCTTCTGTGTTATAATGGTAAATTTGAGCCTTTCTGACATAGACCATATGGCTTGCAGGGCTGAAAAACATTTACTACCTGGCCTATTTTCCAGGACTGACTTTTGAAAATCCCAGATTATGACATCACTCTCTATTCATTAAATTATTCATTTTATATCCTTCTGTAAATCTTAAGTTTAATCTAAGGTAGTTTATATTTTTCTTACTGTTGTGAATAAAGTACTTTTAAAAAGTGCAATTCCTTGCAGATAATAGCAGTACTGGAAAAGCTTCTGATCTCCAAATATTTATATCATAACCAACCACCCTGTGAAATCTCTTATTTGGCTAATTCATCTTTACTTGGTTCTCTTAAATGTTTCATATAGACAATCATATTATCGGAAGTATTAAAATATTTTGTACTCTCTCTTCAATATTTGTCTTTCATTTTTCTTGTGTTATTGAGTCAGCCGTTATTTCTAGCGCTGTGTTAAATATTCACGGGGATGATGAGCGTAGTTCCATTCATTCTGAATTGGCCTTCACATAGTTCCTCAGAATTCAGGGGCCTTAAGGTGGCCCTGAAAACCCCAATTACAAAGTTTATGTTCCCCTAAAAAAATGCTTCTGATTAGCCCGCCCTCAAAGAAAACAACTGGGGGCCGAGAGTAGCTGAGGTGCCCAGACTCTTGCAGAATTTCTTGTCTGGCTTGGAAGAAACCATGACTTCATCCTGCTCCTCAGTCACTCTATTTTGGGCTGAAATACTTAAACGTTTTTCTCTGCAGGCACATCAAGACAGGGGTGAGCAATACAAGTTTGAGAAGCTAAAGAAACAAAACAAAATTCCATTCAAATAAGAGGTAACTATACAAAGTACAGATGGTGAGACAGACATGGATTCTGTGTGCCTCCTAGAAGCTCTGTGATACTGGGCAAAGCTTCTGAGGCTCAGTTTTCTCAACTGTAAAATGGGAACTAATACTGGAATCGTAGAGTTGTGAGGATGAGGAATACCTCATGGTGTTAAGCGTGGTGTTAAGCGTGGTAGATAAGAGATATCGGATCAACCCTCACAGAAGAGCAGCGGTAACGACCACGCTGTTCTCAACATCTTGGGATTCATTCCATTTGGGTACTCGAAACATGACTACTCTGGGACTCCCCTGGTGGCGCAGTGGTTAAGAATCTGCCTGCCGATGCAGGGGACACGGGTTCAAGCCCTGGTCCGGGAAGATCCTGCATGCTGCGGAGCAACTAAGCCCGTGAGCCACAAATACTGAGCCCGTGTGCCACAACTACTGAGCCCGTGTGACACAACTACTGAGCCCCCGTGCCACAACTACTGAGATCATGTGCTACAACTACTGAGCCCGTGTGCCACAACTACTGAGACCATGTGCCACAACTACTGAGCCTGTGTGCCACAACTACTGAGCCCCCGTGCCACAACTACTGAAGCCCGTGTGCCACAACTACGGCAGCCCAGGGGCCTAGAGCCTGTGCCCCACAACAAAGAGAAGCCACCACAATGAGAAGCCCCTGCACCGCAACAGAGAGTAGCCCCCGCTCACCATAACTAGAGAAAGCCCACGCACAGCAACAAAGACCCAACACAGCCAAAAAAAAAAAAACCAACTATTCTTCTAAAAACAAAAGAATTGAGGGGGAGGGGAGGGGAGAGGGGAGAAGGAGGGGAGGGGGAAGGGGAGATGACAGAGAAGGAGGGGTTGCTCTAGCCCACCTTTCCGTCAGTAGACCCCTTTAGTCCCTGACTTCATGTTTACCCTCCTGCCCATGGAGCCAAGGCTTCTGGAGACCCTCAAGCCACCAGGTCCCCTTTCCCCAACCACCAGAACTTCTCTGATTTTCATCACTGCTCACAAGGCCTCCTGGCCAATCCTTGAACTTGCTGTGAACTTGACGGCAATTGCCCTTCTCCCCAGTGGCTGGGCTGTTGTAAATAATCAGGATAATGATAATGAAAAGAATTGTGCAGGATACGGCAGGAGTCCAACCAGACTCCCAGACTCGCTGGGGAATGAGGGCTGTCATGTCCAGGGGACTGCTGTATGTACTCAGTGTTAATAAATCACAATAATTAAATAATGGCCCCAGTAATATGAAATCCTTTTCTTTCACTCGGTGCAGTGTTTACGGGAAGATGAAGACAAGGGCCGGCGGTCCTCATCACTCTCACTGAGCGCTGGCTGGCGCAGGACGTGCCCTGCTGCCTCCTTCCCAAGGCTTCCCCCTAAACCTGGCCCCATCTGGACTGTGGGCGCTCACCGTCTCTCCTCCCTGTGCACAGACGGTAACAATGGCCAGGACGCTGGCCTGTGGACAGTGTCGGGTCACCTGGAGACAAGGCACCCAGAGCTGGGGCTTTGGAGAAATAGGGGCTAACATGCATTTGTCTGACCCCGTGTTAGCACCATGCTGTGCTCTTCACAGGCGTTGCCCCGCTTAATCCTCACAGCCTCCCTTTGGTGGATGAGGAACCTGAAGCTTGGAGCCTGGCCTGGAATCGTAGTCCAGTCTTCACCAGCATGTGTATTAGGCTGAGCTGGGCTTTGCTGTGGTAACAAACATCCCCCAAATCTCAGTAGCTTTACCCAGCAAACGTTTATTTTTCATGTACACAAAATCTTGTGTGGGGCTGTGACTTCACAGGGCAGTCCCCGTGCAGGGACCCAGCCCTGCAGGCTGCTTCTGTGTCCTGGCTCAGCCACCTCCAGAGGAGGTCACCTTTGCCTTCACAACAGCGTGGGGATGTACGTGGAGATCTTCCACACCCATGTTTATGCTCCAACCCAGAAGTGACACACACACTTCCGCTCACAGCTCAGTAGCCATGTGCCCCATCTAACTGCCAGGGGCCTGAGGGTGCAGAGTTTCCTGAGCCCTGGAGGGGAGAGTGGGGTGTAGGCAAGCACCAGTGAAGTTGCCACCTTGGCTCTGCTGACGTCCGGGGCTGGATAAGTATTTGCTTCGGGAATTGTCCTGTGCCTCGTGGGATGTTTAGCAGCATCTATGGCCTCGACGCACAAGACACCAGTAGTAAGTGCAGTTATGACAGCCCCAAATGACTCCAGAGCTTTCCAAATGTCCTGTTCAGGGCAAAATCGCTCCCAGCTGAGAGCCACTGGTCTACATCACTGTGTGTCTGTGGGCAAGTTACTCAACCCTTCCAAAAATTCCTTTACTAATTTGAAATTTGCGTTACTAGCACTCGCCTTACTGAGATACTGGGAGGGTTAGATGTCTCTGACACGTGTGAACACACACAGAACTGAATCCTAACTCCCCGGGCCATTCTGTTCCCAGGGGCCAGCACAGGGGAGGCTCTCCATGTCAACTGAGAGGGTGGATGGAGGAATGGTCAGGCCCAGTACCACCCCAGCCCTACGGACCTGTTTATACACACACAAGTCTTTCTGGGCCTTCCAAGGAGAGAGGAACCGAGAGAAGAAAAGAGATGACCCCGCTGCATGTCTGCTCCCTCCCTGGCCCCGGCCCCTCCCAACAGGGCTTCTTCTGCGCTGTTCTCCCCACGGCTGGGGTGGGAGCTGCTCCTTCCTGGGCCCTGGTTAGTCTCTTCTGCAAAGGGGCCTGGTTACAGCAGCCTGGCCCAAGAGGGTCTCCATCTGCAGAGAATCTGTTCTTGTGTTTGGGAGGAGCTCATGGGAATGGGACAAGGAGAAGGCTTCGTGCTACGCTGACTCTTGACATCAGATCGGACCACCCACCCTCCCTGCCCGCCCCTGCTCAGCTGCCTGCTTGCTCTGTGGTGTTTCTGTCAGGATGGTGGAAACAGTCACATTTCTTAGGCACCTGGAACATCTCTTCTCAAGGCTGGGGGCCGGGCTTCTCCTTGCCCTGCTGTCACTTCCTCAGAGCCCTTGGTCTGAGGTGTCCCACCCAGCTTGCTCCAGGCACCTCAGCTCTAATGGGATCCCCCTGAGTCCCCAGGCATGTGTGCCCCGCTCCCCAGGCTGGCGTCTCTCCTCGCGGTGATCCTGTTGCTTGGTCTCCTGGCCCAGCTCACTGATCCTTCTCCTGGCCTCTTCTGCACACTTTTTGGGGGGAATAAAAAGGGCATTATGCTCCTCCCCCACCCCAGGAGCCTGGTGCTTGGGAAGAGGGGCTTCCCGGGAGCCAGGCAGACCTGGGTCCAGGTCCAGCCACCTGTCCACCTTGAAGTCCTTACAAAATTTATGAGAGCTCTCCAAGCTCCAGTCTCATCAGTTACAAAGTGACAATAATAAACTTTAGCCCGGCAGGTTGGATTAAACGACTGACTGAGTTCCTGTGCGTTTCCCTCCCCTTGTCATTCACTCTGCCCGCCTCCCCTCCACTGGCTCTTACCTGTGAAATCCTGTCTCTGAAACACCCCATCACACTGCGGCGATGCTGGGTGTTTTTGATGGAAAGGCCAAGACCTCCCAACCCAAAGGTTAATTTTAAAATTTTTCTCTAATTTTCATTTGTTCTGTGCAGGGAAAAGAGAAGCGATACAGAATTTGAGTGTAGATTGAAATACATAATTGGACATTGCACAGTGATTATGAACCTGTGATGGAAATCTGAAGGACTACGTGATTGCCCAGAGGGTTTCAGGGAGCAGGTCCTGATGTGGGCTGTGAAAGAAGAGGGGTCCTGGCAGTGGAGGTGGGAACACAGAGGGGAAGCGAGTGGGCTCCAGTGGAAGCGTCCCTGCAGCGTGGCACATGGCTGATCTCAAGCTGCTGGATGCGGCGGGAGTTCAGCTGCGAGAGGCTGGCATCACACTTGGCAAAGGCTGTGTACCTGCTAATATTCCTGCTCAGACACGTGGCTGGTGTGCACCTTCCCAAGCTCTGGGCTTTACTTCTGCCATCTCTGTGGTCACCTTGTGCCCCGGATACAGGAGAGCTTCTTGACTCTAAACCGCCCCATGATTCCACATGCATGTGGACCCCATGGACCTGGCTTCTGTTAGTGAATCCTGGTCAAGTACAGGTGGCCTTGGCTGTGTCATCCAGGAGGTGGGCTAGTGGGTGCAAAAGCTGTCAGAAAACTGCCAGGCCCTTAAGGGACAAGAATCCCATGTCCTTCTGTTACCTGTTCTTGCTTTCCTGGGTTCACCCCTTCCCCGTTTACGGGTATCTCCAAGGGCATCTCAGTCTTGCCCTCAAGGGCTCTGCAGTCAGGAAGTGAGATGACACTTACTCTGGTCCCTATAAGACAAGGTGGCCACGGACTAGTGTGTCAGCCCCGAGCAGCAGGGTTGGAAAAGCTGCATTCCTGGTGCTGTGGCTTGGGCGTTGGCCTTTTGAGGTGTGGCACGACGCTGCCTAGTAGGTCAGGAGAGAAGGGAGAGGAGAGGAAAGAACCAGAAGCAGGTGGAACAGCAGGAAGTGGAGTGCAAGGTCAGATATGGTCAGAAATGGCCTGCCCCCCTTGATAAAGAACTGCACACACCCGCTCCGTACACGGTGCCTCAAGCCCCAGAGCAGCTGGTGAGGTTGAGAGTCAAAACCCAGCAAAGGGGCTTCCCTGGTGGCGCAGTGGATGAGAGTCCGCCTGCCGATGCAGGGGACACGGGTTCGTGCCCCTGTCCGCGAAGATCCCACATGCCGCAGAGCGGCTGGGCCCATAAGCCATGGCCGCTGAGCCTGTGCATCCGGAGCCTGTGCTCCGCAACGGGAGAGGCCACAACAGAGAGAGGCCCGCGTACCGCAAAAAAAAAAAAAAACCAGCAAAGCCCATCTGTTTCAAAAGTCTGTGAGTCCCCAACCCAGGGTGGCACCACCCCAATTCTGTGAAAGAATGCTATTCAAAATATTTAGAGACCAGGTCATCAGGATTCTTACAATGCTCCTTAGAATTCATGTAACCTGAAACTTTGACACAAGCAAGTTTCTACGCATGGATACAAATTTTAAAACCCAAACCTTACTTTCTACCCTCCCTTTGATCTAGTGATGGACAAAAGGGGCACGTTAGCCTAGGAGAACAACGGGATCTAGGTCCAGATCTGCCCAGCGTTTACTGCCGAATTTGCAGAGGAAGCTTAAATGGCAGTGCCTGGTGACAAAGCAGGGAAGTATGAGGATAAACGAGTAAACGTTAGAAGGGAGAAAGCTGGGTGTCAACCCAGGGTGTCAGGGCAAACCACAAGGGCTCTGGGGGAATCCCTGAACGCGACTCCAGAATCTGACGTTGTCCAGGCGCTCCGGCGCTGAGATTCCCACTGGGAAGAAGAAGGGGCAGGGAAGGTGGCAATCCTGCAGGCCGGTGGGGAGCTCACTGCCTCAGCGATGCTCACGGGCGCCAGGCAGCCCTCTCTCAGCACTGCTGGCACAACCTCCTGCCCACAGACGACCTCAAAGAATGAACCAAAAGAAGGAAATTTCTCCATAGTGGCTGTATCAATTTACATTCCCGCCAACAGTGTAGAAGGGTTCCCTTTTCTCCACACCATCTCCACCATTTATTGTATGTAGACTTTTTGATGATGGCCATTCTGACCGGTGTGAGGTGATTCCTCGTTGTAGTTTTGATCTGCGTTTCTCTAATAATTAATGATGTTGAGCATCGTTTCATGTGTTTGTTGGCCATCTGTATGTCTTCTTTGGAGAAATGTCTGTTTAGGTCTTCTGCCCAGTTCTGGATTGGGTTGCTTCTTTTTTTGATACTGAGCTGCATGAGCTGTTTGTATATTTTGGAGATTAATCCCTTGTCCGTTTCTTTGTTTGCAAATATTTTCTCCCATTCTGAGGGTTGTCTTTTTGTTTTGTTTATGGTTTCCTTTGCTGCGCAAAAGCTTTTAAATTTCATTAGGTCCCATTTGTTTATTTTTGTCTTTATTTTCATTCCTCTAGGCGGTGGGTCAAAGAAGATCTTGCTGAGATTTATGTCAAACAGTGTCTGCCTGTTTTTCTCTAAGAGCTTTATAGTGTCCGGCCTTACATTTTGGTCTTTAATCCACTTTGCATTTTTTTTTTTT
The DNA here is from genome assembly GCF_003031525.2 of Neophocaena asiaeorientalis asiaeorientalis. Lineage (NCBI taxonomy): Eukaryota > Metazoa > Chordata > Mammalia > Artiodactyla > Phocoenidae > Neophocaena > Neophocaena asiaeorientalis. The sequence continues at coordinate 2,667,799 of NW_020171804.1, forward strand.
TTTGCGGTACACGGGCCTCTCACTGTTGTGGCCTCTCCCGTTGCGGAGCACAGGCTCCGGACGCGCAGGCTCAGCGGCCATGGCTCACGGGCCCAGCTGCTCCGTGGCATGTGTGATCTTCCCAGACCGGGGCACGACACGAACCTGTGTCCCCTGCATCGGCAGGCAGACTCTCAACCACTGCGCCACCAGGGAAGCCCTGAATTTATTTTTGTGTATGGTGTTAGGGAGTATTCTAATTTCATTCTTTTACATGTAGCTGTCCAGTTTTCCCAGCACCATTTATTGAAGAGGGTGTCTTTTCTCCATTGTATATTCTTGCCTCCTTTACCAAAGATAAGGTGACCATAGGTGGGTGGGTTTATCTCTGGGCTTTTAATCCTGTTCCATTGATGTATATTTGTTTTTGTGTCAGTACCATATATTCTTGGTTACTGTAGCTTTGTAGTAGTCTGAAGTCAGGAAGCTTGATCCCTTCAGCTCCATTTTTCTTTCTCAAGATTGCTTTTGCTGTTCAGGGTCTTTTGTGTTTCCATACAAATTGCAACATTTTTTGTTCTAATTCTGTGAAAAATGCCATTGGTAATTTGATAGGGATTGCCTTGAATCTTTAGATTGCTTTGGGTAGTATAGTCATTGTGACAATATTGATTTTTGCAATCCAAGAACATGGTATATCTCTGCATCTGTTTGTGTTGTCTTTGACTTCTTTCATCAGGATCTTATAGTGTTCTGAGTACAGGTCTTTTGGTCTCCTTAGGTAGGTTTATTCCTAGGTATTTTATTCTTTTTGTTGCAATGGTGAATGGGATTTTTTCCCTTAATTTCTTTTTCTTGTCTTTTGTTGTTAGTGTATAGGAATGCAAGAGATTTCTGTGCATTAATTTTGTATCCTGCAACTTTACGAAATCCATTGATTAGCTCTAGTAGTCTTCTGGTGGCTTCTTTAGGATTCTCTGTGTATAGTATCATGTCATCTGCAAACAGTGACCGTTTTACTTCTTTTCCTATTTGGGTTCTTTTTATTACTTTTTCCTCTCTGATTGCCATGGCTAGGATTTCCAAAACTATGTTGAATAATAGTGGCAAGAGTGGACATCCTTGTCTTGTTCCTAGAAGAAATGCTTTCAGTTTTTCACCACTGAGAATGATGTTTGCTGTGGGTTTGTCATATATGGCCTTTATTATGTTGAGGTAGGTTCCCTCAATGCTCACTTTCTGGAGAGTTTTTATCATAGATGGGTGTTGAATTTTGTCAAAAGCTTTTTCTGCATCTACTGAGATGATCATGTGGTTTTTTCTTCTTCGATCTGATCCTTTTAAAGTGCTGTTGGATTCTGTTTACTAGTACTTTGTGGAGGATTTTTGTGTCTATGTTCATCAGTGATATTGGTCTATAATTTTCTTCTTTTGTGACATCTTTGTCTGGTTTTAGTATCAGGGTGATGGTGGCCTATAGAATGAGTTTGGAAGTGTCCCCCCCTCTGCAATTTTTGGGAAGAGTTTGAGAACAGTATGGAGGTTCCTTAAAAAACTAAAAATAGAACTACCATATGAGCCAGCAATCCCACGCTTGGGCATATACCTGTAGAAAACCATGATTCAAAAAGATACATGCACCCCAATGTTCCTTGCAGCATTATTTACAACAGCCAGGACATGGAAGCAACCTAAATGTCCATCAACACAGGAATGGATAAAGAAGATGTGGTACATATGTACAATGGAATATTACTCAGCCATAAAAAGGAATGAAATTGTGCCATTTGCAGAAACGTAGATGGACCCAGAGACTATCATACAGAATGAAGTAAGTCAGAAAGAGGAAAACAAATCTCGTATATTAATGCATATATGTGGAATCTAGAAAAATGGTATAGGTGAAGATATATGGGGGTGGGATGGACTGGGAGATTGGGATTAACGTATATACACTACTATGTATGAAACAGATAACTAATGAGAACTGACTCTATAGCACAGGGAACTCTGCTCAATGCTCTGGGTGACCTAAATGGGAAGGAAATCCAAGGAAGAGGGGATATATGTACATGTGTGGCTGATTCACTTTGCTGTACAGCAGAAACTAACACAACGCTATAAAGCAACTATACTCCAATTTTTAAAAATGAGGAAATTTAAGAATAAATTTGCCCTTGAAGGAGCCCCAAACCCTGAATCCCCTGGGTCCTGACACCTTGATGTCACTGTGGAAACACATTTGTATCTGACTGGAGAGTGTGATGGTTAATTTCATGGACTGCGGTACCCAGATATTTCATCAAATATGATTCTAGATGTTGCTGTCAAAGTATTTTTAAATCAGTAGACATTGAGTAAAGCAGATGTTCTTCTTAAATGGTGGGCCTCACCCCATCAGTTGAAGGACTTAAGAGAAAAAGACTGATATCCCTTGAACAAAGGGAATTCTGCCTCCAGGCGTCCTTCAACTTGAACTGCACCATTGACTCTTCCCTGTGTCTCTAGCCTGATGGTGTGCCCTGCAGATTCTGGACTTGCCATCCTCCTCCACACTCTGCAACTGTGTGAACCAAGCCCCCCAGATCCCTCTCTCTCCATATACCTATATCTCTCTCTCTATATCTATATCCTATTGGTTCTGTTTCTCTGGAGAAACCCTGACAGTTCAGCTGATAGTTTGTTGAGCTGACACACAGGACCATTTTTGTTTGTTTACTGTATCATTATTAGGAGCCCCCATGTGTCAAGGATTCTTTCTTTGACTTGCTCAGAAAGGGGAAGGTTCTCCATTCTGCAGTGTGTCCATTTCCACCAGTGATGTCCACTCAACCCCTCTTAAATGATGAATCTGCTTATGAATCTGCCCTTAATCTGCAAAACACACTGTACCCAGGAATAGAGCCAGGAGCCCATTGCTGTCCCATTCTCATCAAAAGTTCTGCTATGAACACTAAAGATGGGGGTTCGTGGAGGATGGCATGAAAGTCTGCTTCTTCTGAACCGTCTCTATTTCAAGTGTTGATTAATCCAGAGCAGGGAAGCCTGTATTTCACATGCATTGATTTGGCCCCTTATAGAACAGTTACCTGTACTGAATTACATGTGGGCATTATGCCAACAGGCAGCATTGAGAGATGGCATAATCAAAAGTCAAATAAAAAGAAAGCGTTAAATGCCCTTATAAGAAGAGGCACAGAGAGGTGATCTTTCTCTCCACCATGTGAAGACACAGTGAGAAGGTGGCCATGTGCAAACCAGGAAGGGGGCTCTCACCAGGACCAACCCTGCTGGTACCGTGGTCTTGGACTTCCAGCCTCCAGAACTGCGGGAGGTAAATGTCTGTTGTTTAAAAAAAGTGTCAAGGCATAGACAGTGTCACCCATTGGTTAAGAGACTGAGCTTTGGTGCCACACAAAACGTGGTGTCCTCTGGCACGTTATTTAATGTGTCTCTGCCTCAGTTTCTCACCTGTAAACAGGCAGTCCAACCACTTCATAGGCTGGTTGGGATGATCAAATGAGATGAAGAGAGTAAAATGTCACGCCCTGTAGAGTTAGTGCCCCTCCGTGCAGGTTAGCGGGGAGGTCAGGGACCCAGCTGTGGGGACCTGAAGAGGAGGCTGGTGCTATCCAACCAGACTGGCGGCACCAGAGCTGCTACCAGTTCTGTTTTTTGGTTTATTTTATTTTATTTTGTTATTTTGCTAGAGAACACTGCTCCTCGCTCGTAAAGCCAACCCAACAGCTTCCAAGCAGGGGTTTGTTCTTCCATGCACAATTTAACATCCAGTCAGGCACGTCTGCAGCCCTGAGCCAAATGAAAGCATTCTGGCCGGATGGTGAAGGGCTAAGCCAATTACCCTGCACAGTGCTGTTCTGGTTTGGAAAGATGTAATGACCCCCATTAGCATGTGTTAGCTAGTAGAAAACAGGATTTGAATTAGGAATTCTTGATCGAAAGCCTGACCACTTTTGAACTCTCCACAACCCGGTAAATTCTTAAATGTCCTATTAGGAGGAAATTAAAGCTCTGCTGGACTACTTACAGATTAACAATAGGAAATCTTATTATAAAAGTGTAAGGGGATTTCACATTTCCTCAATATTCAGAATAAGCAAGCAGTATCAACTTATTAGACATGAAACACAGAAACCAGTTTTCTATTGCTCTTGTAATGAACTTGTTTTTCTGTTCTTATTGCAGTGAATATCACTCATTTCTGCAGAGGTTGACTATAACTGGATGTAACGTCCTAAAATGGGAGACGTGCAGGGATAAAGATGGTCAGAATCTATGGTTCTCCAGTGTGAAATCCTCCCTGTGTCTCTTTCCCTCTCTGTTTTTCTGTGTGTCTGCTTGCCTCTCCTTCTACACATGCCCTTAGTGGTAAAACTTATTGTGGAAAACACATTTTTAAAAAGCTATTTGCATTGAAGAATTACTGTAAGGCGCCATGAGATATACTGGAAATCCACTCTTGGAGACAGTGGGAGAGGAAGAGATCTGAGAAGGAGGAACCTGGGAAGAAGTCCGATCATAACTATGTCTGAACCTGCATCCTGCACAGGGCACACTGCAGGATTTCTGTGTGGATGTAGCCCGGGTGTCAGAAGCGGGATACGCAGTGAAGCGGGGTGAGACCTCTCCCACCTTCTACCTTCTAGCCTTGCAGTTATTTTTCAGACTCTATCCATGCATCTGTTAGGGGGAATTCTCTTTTATTCTGATAGATTATTGGTTGGAAATTTTAGTTTCCTGAGCTATAATGCTTTGTCAGGATTTTTTTTTTTTTTTGGATGGGAATAATAAAGAGGAAGATGATTTGGTATTGCCATCTAGAGTCTATCTGAATCTGGAAGTTCTCATTTCCCTATCTGAGTGACAGATTGAAACAGGACATGTTGTACATAATGTAACTGAGACTATAAATCAGCTGACAGCCTCTTCTATGATGTCTTTTTGGAGAAAATAGAGAGATGTACACCAGGAGGTGAGCACATCCTACCTCACCTAAGTGTCTGCTAACCACTTCTGAGTAATAGACCAAAGACAACTGGGAGAATGTATCTTGATCTTGGGACTCTCTCTTTTGCCTCATTAATTTTTGGTTGTTGTTTTAACAATTTCTATATTATACATTTTATTATGTAGAACACCACTCTTCAAGGGAAATATAATGTGGGCCACATATGTACTTTTTTTGAGAACCAGATCAGCCACTGTTGTAGTTTATCCTTTAAATCTCACACATAATTTAGAAAACTCAAGAGAAAAAGAAAAGTCTTTTGTATTTACCTATATTTTTACTCTTTCCATTATCCTTTCTTTCTTCATGAAATTCCAATATTCTTCCTCTTATTTTTTCCTTTTCTGTTTAGAGAACTTCTGTTAGCCATACTTGTAAGGTAGGTCTGTTGGTGACAAAGTCTCTTAGTTTTCCATCATTTGAAAATACCTTTATTTCATCTTTATTCCTGAAGGACATTTTCCCTGAATGTAGAATTCTGGGTTGACATTTCAACACTTGAAAACTATTGTGCCACTTTCTTCTGGTCTCCATAGTTTGTGATAAGAAATCTGCTGTCATTTGAGTTGTTTTCCCCTATCTTTTTCATTTGTTTCAAGTGTGTTCATAATTGCTCACTGAAGCATTTCTATGATGTCTGCTTTAAAATGTTTGAGTTTTTTTTGTTTTGCTAATCTATCTTGCCTATTCCAGGTCCTTTGGCCATTAAGAGTAAGCGCTTGTTTTTGTTTTTGTGTGCACCTATCTCCTCCGGCTCCCAGTATAGAATGTATGAAACAAGAAGAAAACTCAGGGAACTCACCACCAGGTCATTCCTCAGGTCCTGAGATCTCTAGTGGTCTACTTTCAGTGTCTTCTTATATTGTGTTATATATAATTCCCAGGGGTTTTAGTTGTGTTTAGCAGAAAAAATAGAAAAATGTGTCTACTCTATCTTTCCAGAAACTGAATTCTCCTGGTGTGTGTGTGTGTGTGTGTGTGCGTGTGTGCACGTGTGTGCACGTGTGTGTGCTGATGTTTTAGTCACTGGATGGAGCTATGAGGGAAGCATGCAGTGGACACATGGCACAAATGTGAACATGACAGAAGACTCAGACCAAACATTTCTCAAGAAGCTGTGCACTTGTTTCAAATCAATGAACTGAAATTTAATCAGATCATTAAAAAATTGAACTGTAGTCAAAAGAAAGGAGGAAAAGGTATAAGAGGTATTAGCATGAAAAAAGAAAGTGTTTGTTAAACACTTTCTGAGATAAATTGGACCTGAAAGTATTGCTTATAGGTATGGTGACCAGAGAAGCAATGCTTTGACTGTCAGGCTAAGACAATGGTCACTCTCTTCCAGACTTTTGGATGCCCACCCAAGCCAACCCAAGGACACATGGAACAGTTTATAACACAGGATCCAGAAATTCTTGACTAAGTCAGGAAGTAGGGAGTGCTTATGTGCTGAGAGAATCAAACAGCATATGCAAGTATAAAAGTAGTGAACAATTAAAAACTAAAATCCCATAGGACTTTCTCTTAAAATGTCAGTCATGCTAAAAATTGTGTTGAATAGTTTGAAAGTAATAATTGATATTAATGCAGTACTTTGAAGATAACAGCTTCAAAGCACTCTAGTATATTCTCTCAATAATTTCAATTCTTTCTCTCAGTCTCTCATGCTCTCCATTGCTTTTTAAAATAATTAATTAATTTTATTTTTGGTTGTGTCGGGTCTTCATCGCTGCGTGAGAGCTTTCTCTAGTTGCCACAGGTGGGAGCTACTCTTTGTTGCGGTGCACGGGCTTCTCACTGCAGTGGCTTCTCTTGTTGCGGAGCACAGGCTCTAGGTGCACGGGCTTCAGTAGCTGTGGAGCACGGGCTTCAGTAGTTGTGGCGCGCGGGCTTAGTTGCTCCGTGGCATGCGGGATCTTCCTGGACCAGGGCTCGAACCCATGTCCCCTGCACTGGCAGGTGGATTCTTGACCACTGCGCCACCAGGGAAGTCCCTCTCCATTGCTTTCTAAACCTCTCCTCCCTTTCTCTGCCCCCCACACACGAACACACATGTATGCACTTATACACACAAACGCGTACACAAACCTACAATTAACACAAGTGAACATATTAAAAGTAAAAGCTAAGGAGAGTCGAGAACCAGTAAAGAGAATTATGAGGCTATAAAACAAAATCAAATACCTAGAGCTACATTAAGAATTGTTGGCTCAACATCTTCTCTCCAAACGTTAAAGTCAACAAAGAGATCTGATTCCTTTCCTGAGGAAGAAGGGCTTTTAAAAGACTTTTTACAAAGGAGTTTTTAATGATTAAAAGATCCAGATGTGCTCATGACTTTAAAAAAATGTTAAGATTAAAAATGACCACTTAAATGAAGGACTCATAGTTGCGGTTGTAGCTATTTATGATACTAGAGATGTTTTAGCTCTCAAAGTTGGGGTAAACACAAAGTTTTACAGAAGAAATGTTTGAACTTTGTGAGACTGGGCAACATAGGGCTTTATGCTGTTTTCAAAACCCTGTAACTCCAGACTGACAAAAAGTTTATCGTAGTTCCAAGCATTTCGTTATCAAGCTTCTTGTCTTTAGAGTTTAGATTCTAGCTTAAAAATTGAATTTTAACAAACAGAAAAACACACCAGTCATGAGTGAGCACCCCAGAGCCCTCTCATGCCTCCTCCCACTTGTTACCCTTTCTCCTACCTCCCAGAGGTAGCCACTAACCTGAATCCAATGACATCAATGAGCTCTGCTTGTCTTTGCAGTTTGTACGATGGGATTCGCGCACTAGGTGTGCCTTTGGCCAGGCTTCTTTGGGTAGAACTCGTGTCTGTGAGACTCATCCACAACACGGCATGTAGTTTCAATTCATTAATTTCATCACACAATGTTCCATTTATGAAGATACCACAGTCTGCCTGTTCTGCTGTTAATGGACATAGGTTTTCTTTTTCCTCATTTCTGGTTGTAACAAACGAAGCCAGGATAAGCATTTGTATGTATGCTTTCTGATGTACACGTGCTTGCGTTCCTGTTGGTCTTTCACCTGGGGATAAAATTTCTGGGTTCGGGCATGTATAATGTTCAGATTTAGTAGATATTACACAAGAGTTTTCCAAAATGGTTATGGCAGCTTTCACCAGCCAAGTACGGGAGCTTCGCCTATCTCACATTTGGCATTGCTGTAGTTTCCACCTCCCCTGGAGCCATATCCACTTCATTTCACAGAAAAGCTCCAGGGTGAAGGTGTTTACCTTTCTACAGATTAGAATATGATTATCCCACTTCGGTAAATAGAGGATTTCTTCACCCGCGTTCTCCCTGACATTTAGTTAGTTGCGATACACAATACCACTTCGGTAAATAGAGGATTTCTTCACCCGCGTTCTCCCTGACATTTAGTTAGTTGCGATACACAATACCACTTCGGTAAATAGAGGATTTCTTCACCCGCGTTCTCCCTGACATTTAGTTAGTTGCGATACACAATACCACTTCGGTAAATAGAGGATTTCTTCACCCGCGTTCTCCCTGACATTTAGTTAGTTGCGATACACAATACTTTCATCACTCTGAAACGAAAACTTGGGCACGTGAACAGTGATTCATTTCATTTTTTCCCCATCCCCCGGCAACCACTAATCTACTTTCTGTCTCTGTGGATTTACCTCTTCTGAATTATTCATATAAATGGAATCATACAACATACGGTCCTTTGTATCTGGCTTCACTCACTTAGCATAGTGTTTTCAAGGCTCATCAGTGGTGTGGCAGGTGGTAGTACTTCATTCCTTTGCATGGCTGCGTAATACTTGATTGTATGGATGGACCGCACTTTGTTTTCCATTCATCAGCTGACAGGCATTTGGGATGATTCCATTTCTGGCTATTATATGAGTAATCCCGCTAAGAACATTTGTGTAACTCACCCACAGGCCTTTACATAGAAAGAGATACTGTCCCTATTTCTCCCTTGAAATAGGGTTTAGCTATCATCCCTGAGATTTCAAGAGTGAGGAGAGAAATCAGTGTCCTATCAATGAGTCATCATTTAAAGCCAGTTTGGAGCTGCCTCATGAAGCAGTGAACTCCCGGACAACAGAAGAATAAACGTTTAGTAGAAATGGGCTGACAGTAGTGAGGAAGGAGTAGGATTTCTATACATCAAGTAGAGGGCAGAACCGAGTCACCACTAAGACATCGTCCTACTCTGGAAGTCTGTGAGTCAGCTGTGAGTTGCAACTGAGCGTACAGACAGACCATGCCACTGGGACAAGCATTCGTGTCTGTGAGACGCATCTACAACACGGCACGTAGCTTTAGTAGAGCTAAAATAAAGGCTCTTCCTTCATTTCCGCAGCTGCAGACAGGGACACACAGCGACCCTGGCATTGTCTAAGACGGGAGCCGTGGCTGAAAGACACTGCATGAAAACCATCGACTAATAGGATCCTCATCTTACTTCCCAGAATATAGCGCTACACTTTACACGTATTTGAAGAATGCATGCATTTTTGAGATGGTGTCACCTCAAATCAGTTTTAGAAATCAAGGCTTAAATAATAAGTACTTTAAGTGAGATGGTACAGGGAAAGATGTCGTGAAAAACTGTAAGACTCTGTACAAACATCTGTAGCATCATTGCTGTATTTCAATATTTTTTTAAATGTTGTACTATTTAAAATACAGATTTTAAACAATTTTACACCCTCAAAAGCCTCTGATATTGCCATAAACAAACTAATGAATTAAAATAAAAAGAACATTTGTGTACATGTTTTTGTGTGGGCGTATACTTTCGGTTCTCTTGGGTGTACACCTAGGAGTGGAATTGCCAGGTCATACGGTAACTCTATGTTTAACATTTTGAAGAACCACCAGACTGTTTTCCACAGTAGCTGATTCACTTTACAATCCCACCAGCAACACACAAGTCTGCCATTTCTCTACATTCTGTCAACACTTGTTTCCGTCCTTTTGTTATCATAATTATTGTAGCCATCCCAGTGGGTGCACACTTATTTTTGCAACCTAATTTTTCCTGGTACATTTTCATAAATTCAGAGTCAAGGCCAGTTTCTTTCTTTTATCTTCCTGAAGGGACAGAGCTTTCACCAATCCCATTTTAAAACAGAAATACTCCCAACTAAAAGCCTTGATTTGTTACTAGCATGACTGTCAGAATTACACGAACTTTGAAGCTGATTCTTGTAATAGTTATAGGATGATGAGAAGGGCTTTTCTGTTGCCCTGAAACTGACAACTAGTCCCCAATCTTGGAACTAAGAGGCACCAAGCACCTTACGTTCTAAGGAGAAGCACAGCCAAATGGAGAGCAAACATTTGCAGAAAGCTTTATTAAAAGTTGGAGTCTAACACATGCAATCATCACCTCTGCCCATACACCCCAAACCTGTGTAGAAATGCCCACCCATGTTCTTCCTCTGCAATCAGCAAGGTGCCCCCGACCCACTTTATCTGCTACCTCTTCATGAACAATGAAATCTGAACATTCCCCAATTTTTTACTCATGTTCTTATTTTAATACCTTGGTTATCTATTCCATGTCCCTTGTTTTGCAGTCTCTCATTATTCATAATTCAGAGAGATTTCTTCTAGTTCCCTGCGAGGAGGTTTCCCAGCGTGTTAGAGAGTATTTCATCGGCCTCTCATCGGCAACAGGCCAGTCCTAGTCTGTTTTGCCAACGGCCCTGGTGCCCCTGGAGCAACTCTGGGGCCCAGGCCCTGGGCCTTCTCAGTGATCGGTAGCCACGCCAAGAGGGGCTCAAAGCCATTTCCACAAACCAAATGGGGCTCCTGCTAAAGGCATCTCCTGAGGAGAAGCTTCCACACGAGGAAACGTTGGCTTCCAAGCTGCTCTGGCTCTGGGGAAAAACACCCTAAGTGGGAACTGACCTTCTGCGATGTCAGCTTTCCTCCCAGCCTCATGCCCTGGAGGCTCCCCACAGAGGTGGGAAGAAATTACACCCCAAAGGCTTCTGTGCTGGTTGTAACATGCCCACCTTGCAGAGGGATGCTCCTTTGGGTTGAATCATGTCCCTCAAAAGCTACAGTGATATTTACAAATAAATTTATGGGAAATAAGTCAGAACCCTATGTACCTATGATGCAGTTACCACAGTTTAATTTATAGCAAAAGTACATGCTTGAACTATTCTTAATGTTTCTGCTGTTTTACAACTGAGTTGAACAATGTCAGGAATGCAGCTTTACGAATGGGTGCTAACTGATAAGGGAAATCATTTAGTAATGGACTGCTCAATTAACTACACGTGGAGGGAATGGCCTGCGATGGCTCCAATGCCACGGCAGCCCATGCCAGCAACCCAAAATCCAAGCTGTAAGAGCCTCAAGGTGGGACTTCCCTGGTGGCGCAGTGGTTAAGAATCCGCCTGCCAATGCAGGGAACACGGGTTCGAGTCCTGGTCCGGGAAGATCCCACATGCCGCGGAGCAACTAAGCCCCTGCGCCCCAACTGCTGAGCCTGCACTCTAGAGCCCACGAGTCACAACTACTGAGCCCACACGCCACAACTGCTGAAGCCCACGCGCTTAGAGCCCGTGCTCCGCAGCAAGAGAAGCCACCGCAAAGAGGAGCCCGCGCACCGCAACGAAGAGCAGCCCCCGCTCGCCGCAACTAGAGAGAGCCCGTGTGCAGCAACGAAGACCCAATGCAGCCAAAAAATAAAAAATAATTTATAAATAAATAAATAAATGCCTCAAGGTTATGAATCAAAACGCTAAGGGCAAACAATCACACACAGCCCCCTGGGCCTCAAGCTGCAGCCATCAGTCAGCTCCTTGCTTTGCTTCCGCCTTCTTCCTGTACATCTCCCCCCAACCTCTGCTCAGCGCTTCCAACCACTTCCCAAATCAAATTGATTTTTGCTCAGATAAACCCTTAAAAAATGTTAACATGCCTCAGTTTCTCTCTGAACAAGACTATACACAAAGTTACTAGTAAAGCCATATGTTCATGTCTGGATTTAACACTTGGAGCATTTTAAGTCACTTAGTGAGTCATGTTCTTTCACAGAAAACACAGAACATAAACTTGTTTCAGCAGGATCTTATTCACGGTACATGATGTGTCATTCCATTGAACTGATTTCACAGTATATACAAATATCAAATCATTATGTTGTACACGTGAAACTAATATAACGTTAATGTCAATTATCTCTCAATTAAAAAAAAATGCTTCAGCGGGTTCAGTGCCTTCCCCTGGGTCTCACAGCTCATCACCAAGGGAGCAGGATTTGCACATAGGACCACGGATGCCACAGGAAACATGCAGAAAACCTCTCCCTGGTGTGCTGTGCTCTCTCCTGCCTCTCACCTACTCTCTCCCCACAACACGTCTGGAGTGGCCCACACAGGAGGGCCTGAGGCCACCGCTCATAGCTCCATTCTTGGTGGATCCATCCCTTACTCCTGGCCTGGAGCCTGGCCTCCCAAAAGTCCTCCTTGTAGGCTTTGTCCTGTCCACACATGTAGAACTCCTTGGAGTCCGCTTTCCCCAGCACCCCGAGATCTACTTTCCACGTGGACTGAGAAATCTGCTGCAGTGTCTATAGGAGCAGAGCGGGCGAGGCAAGCCTAAGGTCTCAGCCTACCCTTAAATCCAGTCTCTGTGAATTAGAAACTGTGAGAAAGTAGATTTGTGGGAAAACCATGAAAACCAGAAAGCAGCTCAGAGATTCAGAGCGGGTAGAGGTTGGGCAGCTTTTTACACCTCCTCTGGCCTTTGTGCCTTGAAAGGAACCAGCAAGCTCAGAAGGGCATTCTCTCCCCTCCAGCCAGGAAGGCAGGTAAGAGCTATCCCTCGCCCAGGTGCCAGCTACCAATCGCAGGAGCCCAGGCTGTGTTGAGAAGTTGTGACGCCCCCTTCGCCTGCATGGCTGTCGTTCCCAAAGTGTATGGCAACTCCATCCGACCTAACCTACCCCTGCGCCCTTCCTCTGACTTGACTCTGTCGATCCCTCTCTTTTCTCCTCCCACCTCCAGCTTTCATCCTTAAAGAACTAACTGTATAACTTCAACTCTGCCAGAGATGTGAACATGTGACTGGGTCCGGGGGAAGGAGCTCTGGGTCCCCTGTACGCCCAAGCCATGGCAGCCACACTCTTTCTTATGCCAGGGAGGGATGTCTGGGCTGGAGACAGAGAGCTTTGTCACCTGTCGCCTCGGTTCTGGGTATCTGAATGGTGACGGGGGTCTGTGTACACAGCACATTTAGAGGCAAAAGAAACATCCGGCCTCATGCCTTCCACCGGACTTGGCTCCCTGCCACGTGTCCCCGCGAGCCCAGGACACAGGCTGACCGACGGGCAGGATGCAGAGAAAGTCGCCAGCCACAGACCCTGCCAGCCAGCCTTGCTGGGTGGGAAGGTCTCCCACGCCTGCATGGTCAGAATGCAGAGCTGGGTGGTGGCATATGTGGAGACAAGGCCAGCCCGCCCACCAGCAAGTCATTTGTGTCCTGTGAGCTTCTAGGTTATTTCTAGTGCATCCTGTTCGTGTTTTGTTGTTCTCAGTACAGGGCATCTTTCCTTGTCCTTTTCAATATAGCATAGCATTAATTAATCATCCCATTTCTGATATAAATAACCGATTATATTCGGTGCATCTTAAACCCAGTCCTAAGTGCTTAACGGTAGCCCTCCCACTCAACCCCACTAACAGTGCAATCTGCAGATGAGGAAAGCAAGGCCCACCGAGCTTGCCGCGGCCCCCGACTTCACTACAGGATCGCACAGACCACACTCAGTACAGCTTGAGTGCTTTCCTGCTAAGACACTTCTGTGCAATGCTATCTCCAGTAAGAGCTACATCAATTAGAATGACAATTTGCTGCTATTAACAGAGGCCAGAAAAAATTTAGACAAGATAAGAGTTTATTTTCTTCTTTTTCATAGAACCAGTCTGGGGGCTGGGTGTTCAGAGAAGCTATGTGATTCCGGGCCTGGGGTCCTTTGCTCGTTCTCTGCTTTCTGTCCTGTGGCTGACTCCCTGCTTACCAGAACCTCATGGATCTAGATGGCTGCTGGAGGCCCAGCTCTCAAATCCACATTCCAGCCCAAAAGCAGGAGGGAGAGAAAATAGGCCAAAAGGACCCGGGCCCCGCTCTGTCCACCTCTTAAGGAGCTGTTCCAGAAACCTCTCCCAGCAAATTCCCCTAGTATCTCATGGTCAGAGCTGTGTGACACGGCCATACCTGGCTGTTAGAGCAGCTGCTCTCCTTGGTCCCCTCCTCCACTCAACATGGTAATTCTGCACCTATGGGAAAAGGGAGAGTAGATATAAGGAAGGCAACCAGTGTCGTGGTTACCCGTGCATTTATATTTGGTGGCTTCCATCTGCTGTGTTTCTATTTGCTTGTTTCTGATAAAGCACAGAGTGCCTTTGTAGGCAAGATCACATATTCCCATGTGGGAATATGGATGTGGACATCTTTGGGGACCATTATTCTGCTGACTGCAGACATGTTGAGGACGTCTCCCCCAATTTCTCCTGAGCCCCCAAATCACTGCACCAGGATAGCCATTTAAAATAACGTCCCCAGCAGGACCTATCAGACTCAGGGCTGACTCCCGGGGGTAGGAGTACTGACTGTGAGTGCTGGGACGCAGGACGTGGGCAGGAGTGGGGAGCAAACTGGGTGCCGAGGAGGCGTGTCCATCCCCAGACAGAGGGCGGAGGCAGGCTGGACTTCCCCACAGGGGGATCTCAATCTCCACACCCAACCTCTCCGCTTTGCCTGCGGTGAGGGTTCTCCTCTGGCTCAGGCATCATCTGACCGCAGGACAGACGGGGCTCGGGTCGCTGTGGGCAGAGAGCGGTCCTGGGGACTGGAGAGCCCGTCAGCCCTCCCTTCTCCAGGGAAATACAAAACTTCCAGGGCCTTTTCAGTTTTCCTTCATCCCACTGCCCACAGTTCCCGTCTCCTTCGGGTCTCCAGGCCCCAGGAAAATGCTGAGGCTACAGATGGGAACACCGTTCATTGCCGGCCTCGTCAGGGCCCACGTGAGGGGTCTTTTTGTGCAGATCCAGGACCCTGGGCTTGGGATGCATTCCTGTGATGATCTTCAGAGCTTTCAACTCACTTCACAGTAAGTCTGGCCCCGTCACATCCTCAGTATCTACGGGGACGGTCTGTCTCCCACCCAGGCCTTACCCTCTCTGTCCTCCTGGTCCCAAAGACCCCCAGCCTCCATTGCTCCCCCGAGATCCACAGGGTCTGAATGAACCCCCAGGTGACATGCACACAAATTCAAGTTCGAGAATCACTTGTTTGACTTTAGAAAAACCAGTTCATCTCTCTGGGTCATCCTGTCCTCATCTGCTCAGTGAGAAGTGGACAGAGGGACCCCAAAGTTTCCTTCCATCTGTGATGTCGTATGGGTCTTCCAAGTGGCTCTACGTTTTACAAGTTTTGAGCAAAAGACCTCACCACACAAGCAATACACCCGAGACTGGGTGGCATTCACACCGAGGGCTGAACTTGAGTATCTATCAACCAGATTTCTGCCTTATACGATGTACTGTCCTGACTGAGCCGGTGTTCATCATAGGGACGGTACCACCTTCCACGCTGGACCCCGCCACCCCACTCTCACATCCTGGCACCCTCCTCCGGGCTCTCCTGCCACCGCCTCGCTCTGTGCCCCACGAGCAGCTCCACGGCTCCTTTTATTGATTGACTGAAGTATAGTTGATCTACCATATTGCATTAGTTTCGGGTATACATAGCATAGTGATTCAGGGGTTCTTCTGCAGATTATATTCCATTACAGGTTACTGTAAGATATTGGGTATGATTCCCTGTGCTATACAGTAGATCCTTGTTGGTTACCTATTTTGTATATAGTAGTGTGTGTATTTAATCCCATATTCCGAACTTGTCCCTCCCCCGTCCCTCTCCCCTTGGTAAGCACAAGTTCATCCGAGCCCCCGTCAAATCCAACAACAGATGGAGCGCTGGTCCCGGCTCCCACCCGAGCCCCCCTTCGCCTGCCTTGGCCTGCCCCACTCCGGCCCCCTGCTGGTCTTCTGTCTCCCCAGGCCCTCGGGCCTCTGCCTGCAGTGCCCTATCGCTGAGACCCCGGCCACAGGACCGGCCTCGTCCTGGGCCTGCCTCCTTCAAGTCTCTGAAATGCCGCCACCTTAGAGGCCTCTGTCACCTTCTTAGGAAACCTGTCACTTCACTTCCCTCCACACCCATGGCTGGGTCTCTTTCTTCTCAGTTTTCATTTCTCCACGGTAACCTCCACTTCCTAAAGGCCATCCATGCCGTCATCCTGTGATTATTATTACTGGCTCCCTCCTGCCCCCAGATATGGAACCCCTCAAGGACAGGGATGCCGGTCTGTTTGGGCTCAGGAAAGTTTCCAGACTCCCAGGTGTCTGGCGCACGCATGCCGGGGGGAACGAGTGACTTGGTCATGAAAGTCCCACAGGACACAGGCCCTGCCAGACGCCTATTTCACAAGGATGCTTGGGGCCAAAGAGTGACATTCTCCCTAACGTCCCGACACAGGTGACAGAAAGGAAGGGGCAGTCATCCAGTTTGTAGCTGCTTTCTCCATGACGAGATCGCAAGACTCAGAAAACCTTTCAACTTCAGAGGGGCCCGTGCACAGCTGGCTCTGGGGCCTCCCAACGCTACACTGTGTGCAGGAGAAGCAGCAGCTTCTGCACGCGTGGCTGCATGCGTGTCCCTGGCTGGAGATGTCCCCAGAGATAAGTTATACGCCCATAGAGGAGAGGGGCCAGGTGGCATCACGAGACTTGAGCCCTGAGGGGCAAGCTTTCCATTTGTGCCTGGTGCTCTGGGGGAGCAGGAGGGGAGCTTTGAAGCTCTGCAGCCCCTTCCAGCCCCATGCTCCCTGGAGATGGCTGCTTTTGACCTTGTAGCCAAAGCAATGCTCAGTGGGTCCCCTCCTGGGGTTTGGTGCTGACTCACTGGGCCCCAGGCTGGTTCTCTCCAGTTGTTTCAGTTCTTATTCACACTCGTTCCTGTCTGAGATTCCAGCTCCAGCACCTGCTTGCTGTGTGACGGTGTGCAAGTTACTCAACTTCTCTGGGCTTCTCTTTTCCTATCTGTGCCATGCAGACAGAAACCCACCTTGGTTTCTCTGAGGACTGAGTAAAGCACAGACACTTTATTGGTTGTTGCCGTGACCTCCCTCCTCTTGGTCCTTTCTCTGTTCCTGCAGCAGGCTGGCTCCTTATTTTCTCCTAAAGACCATCTGACTTTCTTCTTTGTCAGGAAAGAACTGGGCAGCTTAGTGCAATAAGACATTCACTACAGGAAATTGGATATCTGATGGCTCTTGGTAATATCAACCAGGAAGGTTTTGTTTTCAGTGTTATTGAATCTGATTTATTTAGTATACTTCTAAATCTCGTCTGTGGCTTGACAGGGAACAAAGTAGCTGGACACCAAAGGCCAGGGGCCACTCCCAGTTGGTCCATCCATCAACCACATGTCCCTGGACTCAGTGCCTTGCATCAAGTCTGGGCCCCATGATCACAAGATGTGTAATGTGGAGGCAGTATGAACGTGACTGAACAGATGCTTTATTTAAAATATTTTTGCTCATGGTTTAGTCAAGGATTTCTCTTGGTTTTCAGTAGGAATTTTGCAACCTGAAGAGCTGAAAACCACAGAGGAGAGAATAACATGCAGCCGCCGTCAGAGAAATTCATGAAAACAAAGGAGGCTTGTTTAGGGAAATTTTGGTGGCAAAGAACAGGTACACACTTAAGGTAGCTTCAATAACAAGGGGACAGTAAAAGGAACAATCTAGAACCCGGCTGTGAAAATTACAGGTCTCAGGTGACCAAGCTGGGAGCTGCAAGGCCAGGCACAGGCTGGATGCTTGAAGCCACCCCCACCCCGCCCCCGCGGGGACCCTCTCAGACACCTCCTTTCCTGCGGCCTCCAGGGCAGATCCGAAGCAGAGAGCATGGAGGGGAATCCGGAAGATGAGGCAGAGAAGGACCAGACACGTCCCAGGGCTGGGGCTGGCCATAAACACATCCTAACTCTGGAGAGGCAGGGCGGGGTTTGACAACAGAACTGGGGGAACCAAAGGCCCTGAGTGAATATGGGGTTAAGTGGGAGGAAGTCCATCAACTTCCTTGCTATTCCAACTTCCTGGCTGGAGAGAATAGCCTGGCTGTGTCTGGGGTTCTGTGAATTTACGCCCTCACCCCAAGGGGCACCCCCTTGCTCTGCCTCAACCCCAAACCACAAATCACCTCCAGGTTCCGGTGAATCTTTCCTCCTCCTCCCTAGACCCTCCAGAATCAAGCAGACAGGCATTCCTGGGAATTCCCTGGTGGTCCAGTGGATAGGACTCTGCACTCTCACTGACGAGGGCCCGGGTTCGATCCCTGGTCGGGGAACTAAAATCCCACAAGACATGTGGCGCAGTCAAAAAAAAAAAAAAAAAATCAGAAAGGCGTTGTTCCTGGACCTGCACCGGGTGCGCCCTCTACCAGAACTGGGCCTCGGCCTGGCCACTCCTCACAGGTGCTACCCTGATACACGTCCCCTTTCTCGGTTCTTTGCTCTGTTCCTCTCCAAATGCCGCGCCAGGCACCGAGAGACCAGATGAATATTCCTCGATGGGGGATCCGCTGGCTGTAGGGTGTAAACATATCCAACTTCCTGGATGTTGCCAAATGCCTGCAGTTGGTACCCTAAGAGACATTCTACCAGCCGTGCTTGGGACCTACAGAAGTTTCTGGGCAGCTGTGAGCATGGATGCTGCCCAAATCAGCTAATACAACAGCACTCTTGTGATCCAAGGGCTTCCTTACAGTCTTAAAAGGTAGACTCAGGCGGAAAGGAAGTCATCCTCTGCACAGCAGTGACAACGTAAGGAACTCATTGGCCAGAGGTCATGGGGGTTGACCATATAAATAGGCCCAAGAAACATTAAGATACAGTCATGAATGATAGATGAGCTACGGGTCATTAGGAAGATCTGAGCTCATCTTTAATCCTTCCTTGTTTTCCTCCCTGAATATATTTTCATTAAAAAACAAAAACAGATATGCCAACAGGTTAGAACTAAAAAATTAAATATGTCCCATTTTGAAAATATGACCATCATTGCTGTTTCGTTCAATTTTCTTCCAGTCTCTGTAAAGGCTCGTTTGCATAATTGAAGCTGTATTATATAAACAACTTTATAACTTGCCTTATAATCCAACATTATATCATAAATACCTCTACAAGGTGTTTAAAACCCTTTGCAACCACTTTTTAGATGTAGGCAAAATAGTTCAGGGATATTCAGGTTATTTCCAAACATACTGTGATGAATAACTTTGTACATAGAATTTTTCTTTTGGTGTATTTAGAGTTGTTTCTTTTGGTCACATTGTTTATACATTAAGTGTTTTTCTTTTGGTCAGATTTACTCACATGGATTACTGGTTAAATGACATAAACATCAGAAAAGGTATGGATATCTTTTATGGTTCTTAATACATATTACCAAATTGCTTTCGAAAATAGTTGTACCAAATTATACGTCTACGAGCATCCTATGAATTTCCTGGACCTTACCAGCACTACTTATTTTATTCTGATGTTTTTGTTAACTTGATAGGCAATGAAAGGTATCTCGTTATTTTAATTTTCATTTCTTTAATCACCAGTAAGGTTGAACATTCTCCCACGTGTACGTTCCCTAACTCCTTTTTCTCTGTTGTGAATTATCTATCTCTCACTTGCCCATTGGGATTTGATTTTCATAATTTGTATGAGTGCTTCGTGTAACAAAAACATCAAGCCTCGGTAGCATTTCCGTAGCCTAACTGTTGACGTTATTGCTCCACGATAGCCCATGTACCCCTAAAAGTGTGGTGAATGCCACTGCCTGCACCAGTGGTCAACCAAGGAGAAAGCGTCTCAGATTCACCCTTTATGAGTGGGGTCATGTTTATTTTACTTTTCACTACGATTTATTATAATAAGTGAGTCTGTGTTTTTACTAACAGCCCATTTCCTCCTTCTTCCCCGAAGGAAAACACAGATAATTGGCATATCTGGTGCTGGAAAGAAGTGTGCATCAGAGCGAATGTGCCCCGAAGACCCTCCGCAGCCCCATTAATCAAACCCAAATGAAGGGTGCCAGCCCCCAGACTTGGCCTTTCCTGACAGACAGAATCAAGTTACAGGGACTGCAAGGGCAGCCTCCCAACAGGGCAGTCCGAGTACAGGGGAGGCCTGTCCACGTCTTGCCAGAGGAGCTGGTAAGGGTGATGAGAGGTGTGTGGATACGGGATGCTCAACGGCCTCCACTTTGCCACCGACAAGTCACACTTTGGAAAGCACTGTCACACACAACTACCTTGTAAGTTAGGAATCCTTTGATCCATTCCGTGGGCAGGGAAGCTGGGTGTCAGAAGCTGGAGTGCTTTGCCCACCATCTCAGAACCAGAGATATGCCTGCAGGTGACCTGACCAGCTCTGGGGTGTGTGTGTGTGTGTGTGTGTGTGTGTGTGTGTGTGTGTGTGTAGCATCTTTATTGGCGTATAACTGCTAGCTCTGATGTTTCCAGTTACTGTGATGTTGCAGTCACTCAGGTCTTCCTGCAGGAGAGAGAACTCTGTATCCAGGGCCTGAGAAGACCCCACAGTTCTGGACCCATCAACATGTAAACTTGTGTCTTGTGGTTTAACATCAAAGGAAGGCACCAGTGCCGCAATAGTCAAGCCCTCTAGTGTCCTGGGTGAAATTTCTCATTTCTAGTCCAACAGAGTCACCTATCTTGGCTAGAATGAGGCAAAGTAACTAAGAAATCCTGGAAGTCGGTCTGATTTGCAAATAAACTTCATCCATTCATCCGTGCAGCAAATGATGGTTTTTAAATGATTCATCTTAGGACTTCCCTGGCGGTCCCGTGGTTAATACTGCACGCTTCCAACGCAGGGGGCACAGGTTCAGTCCCTGGTCCAGGAAGTTCTGCAGGCCATGCGGTGTGACCAAAAAAAATTTTTTTAATCCTAAACGATGCATCTTAAATTAACCTACAGTAATATTGCCTTTTGTGGTGTACAGTTGTATGAATTTTTACGCGTGTATAGATTTGTGTGTGCACCAGGACCATCAGGATATAAAACCATTCCATCACCCCCCCAGGCTCCATCACGGTGTTCCTTTACAGTCACGCCCCACCCCCAGCCCCTGGCAACCACCGATCGGTTCTGTCATTATACTTTTGTCTTGTCCAGAATGTCACATAAATGGGCATTGTCAATGCCATTGTCAATGCCATCCCATTCAGATTGGCTTCCTCCACTTTGCAAAATGTCTTTGAGATTCATCTGTCTGCTCCGAGTAGAGGGGAGGCCTGTCCACGTCTTGCCAGAGGAGCTGGGACGGGTGACGAGAGGTGTGTGGATATGGGATGCTCTTAGTATCAACAGTCCATTTCTTATTATTGCTGATAGCACTCTGTTGTACAGATGCTCCTTCCATTCAACCATTCAAGGACTTGCTTCCAGTTTTTGGTGATTATGAATAAAGCTGTTACAAACATTTGTACAGGCTTTTGTATAAACGTAAGTTTTCATTTCTTTAGGGTGAATACCCAACAGTGGGATTGCTAGCTCGTATGGTGTGTGCTTAACTTTATAAGAAAAAGTGCCAAACCGTTTTCCGGAGTGTTTTCTCCACCATTCTGCATTCCCACTAGCAATACAGAACCAGCTATGGTTCTGCAGCCTCATCAGCACTTGGTATTTTCAATATTTATCTTAGCCATTCCAACAGGGATGTAGTGGTGCCCATCGTGGTTTCAATTTGCATTTCCCTGATGGTTGGTGATAGTGAGTACCTTTCCTGTGCTCATTTGCCACCTGTATGTTCTCTTTGGTGAAGAGTCCAGGTCTATCAACTACTTTTTAATTGGGTTCTTTGTTTTCTTACCACTGAGTTTTGATAGTTCTTTACATATGTTGTAGTCGTTTGTTTGACTTGCATGATGGAGGTGATTGATCATTGACAGGTGTCAGACAAGTGCTGCACGCAGAAGCCACAGCCCGGGTCCTCCAGGCAGAGGCAGGTGGGCAGACAAGCAAGTCTTTACCACTGAGTGGGGCAAGGGCTTTTCTAGCAGGTGGGATGGCACCTCTTCCGGCCTCGTGTGGTCAGCTGTGGCTTTCCAGGCGAAGTGTCTCCGAGCTGAGTCTTGAAAGGCGGTAGGCGTGAACCAGGCTTTGCCCAAACTTCTCACACAGCTGTCTGTACTCTCTGTTCCACACCTTCAGCTTCCATTTTCTACTCTCTCTCTCTCTCCCCTAGGTCATCTCAACCGTGTCTTCAAATGTCAGAAATCTATTTGGTCTGGGCCTCTCTCCCTAGTTCCCCACAGTCACCCGACTACCTCTCTGAATCTCTGCTTGAATTTGAAATTGAAATTTCAAATAGGATGACAACCGTGCCAAAGAGAACTCTCGATTTTTCCTGTGCAGCCTTCCCAATATGCCATAACCCGAGGATCCCACCGGCTTCTGTCTTCCCTTCACACCCATACCCAATTCATCCTGTTTAATTTCACAACATATCTTAAGCCAGTGTAAGCTGCCAGCATCTCTTGCCTGGATGATGGCAAGTTGCCTGGTCAGCCTCCTGCCTCTACCCTGGGATTTCTAACCGCCTAAGCTCCAAGCAGAGAGAGGCACCGGTGCAAATCTCATCTTTTTGCACCACGGTGCTCCGTGGCTTCCCACCTTGCCAGTGTTCTAACCCCCACCACAATCAACAAGTACCTGCCTGTTCCGGCCCCAGTAGCTCTCCCCTCTACCACCCTTGCTTCTCCCGTCCCCAGATCCTTACCCTCATCACTAAGGTTTCCCCTCAAGTCTGCCCATCCTCCTATTAAGGCTACCCTTCAGGAAATCTCCAACCTATTATCCGTCTTATCGTCATAAAATCCGTAAGTTCCTGAAACACCCAGTTTGTTTGCTATGTGTCTGTTGTTTGGTCTCCCTACTAGAGTGTGTGTCCTAGGGGGCAGGACTCTGCTTTGCTCCTGCTGCACCCGGGCTACCAGTACAGGACCGCAGGCATGTAGGTGCGCAGTGCACCTTGCAGAGAGAGGGTGGGGCTGGTGAGTCAGCAATAGATGAGTATGCCTGCGTCTGGGGCAATAAAGTAGAAAAACCAGGTGCTGGGGAGGACGGCTTTAAGAAAGAATGTAAAAAGTCAGATTTTCATTCCTGAAAATTCACTCTGGAAAGAGGAAATACCTGAGCAAGGGAGGTAAGTTAGGAGGATGTTGTAAAAGCCCAGAAGACAGATTGTGATGCCTTAACTGTGGTACTGGAAATTAAGACCCTGATGGGGGGAGGCAGAGTTAAGAAATAACAGGGAAAAGAAATCTATAGACTATTTGAGGTGGAGATGAGAAGTCAAGGATAACGCCCAGGTCTCCATCTTGCCAAGTCAGGGTCTCGGTGGTGTCAGTCCCTGAGAGGGGCTGTGAGGAACAGAGAGATGTTGGTGACGTCTGGGTCACACGGAACACAGCCCGGGAGGCATGCTGGCCACGAGGCTCATCTGAGCCAGCAGGGGCGTCTCTCCCAGAAGCCCAGGCTCCTCTGGGCGATACTGCATATATTTGATCTAGCTTGTGGGATAGTAAATCTTGTATTTACAGGAGAATTTTAAGGAACTTATTCTGTTAGGGAGATGATAAATTCTTTAGAAACAACCTTCTCTCATGATCTTTTCTTTTTTAGTTCATAGATTGATTTTTCTTCTTTAGTCTGTTGATGTGATGGACTCCATTACATGATTTTTGAATGTTTAACCAGCCTTGTATACCTGGAATAAATTCCACCTGGTCCTGGCATGTAATTATTTGTATACATTGTTGGATTTGATTTGCAAATATGTTTTTGAGAATTTTTCACATCTACCTTTATGAGAGATATTGGTCTGTAGTTTTTCTTTCTTAAGATGTCTCTCTCTGGCTTGGGGCATTAGCATAATGCTGGCCTCATAGAATGTTCTATGAATGTTCTATCTCTGCTTCTATTTTCTGGGACTGGTGTAGAGAATTGGAGTAATTTCTCTACAGTCTGGTAGAATCCACCAGTGAAACTGTCTGTGTCCACTGCTTTCTGCTGTGGAAGGTTATTAATTACTGATCGAATTCTTTGATAGATATTGGAGTATCTAGTTCTTTTTTAAGTGGGTTCTGTGGATTTCCTCCATCGAGAAATTGGTCCGTCTAAGTTTCAAGTTTGTTGGCACAGAGTTGCGACCATTACCCTTTTAATGGTCATTGGCTATAACATTTTTAGAATTATGCCACTCGTTTTGTTCTTTCTTTGCAGGCTCTACAATTCACTTGCTCACTTGTTGGCTTATTTAGTAACTATTTTTGCATGCCTGTTGAGGTCCAGGTGCTGTGTTGGGGCCCTGGGAACTAGGGGTAACAGCAGCAAAAGTCCCTGGCTGGTGGACCTAACATTAGACTGTGGAGACCACCAGTCACACGTGTGAGTCAGAGCGGGTGGTCTGGGAGGCATCCTGGAGATACCTTGGGCAAAGGCCAATCTGGGTGAGCCTTTTCCCTCTTTGGTGTGGGATCTGAATAACCAGTGGGAGAGAGAGACGAGAGATGGCTGGAGGGGCAGGCTGGCCATGACGACTGTAACTTCCAGACAGTGACGGAATGGTGGATTTATATGAACATATGCAGGGATACTTTGGTTTAATTGCTTAGGAGAACTCATATAAGCCTATAATTAAAATGCTGGGTAATAGGACTGTTGAAAGGGATAAGAAGGTTTGCTCTGTAACTCCTTTAATCTGCAACTGAACAACGGTTTCTTTGTTGTATCTGTTGTGCTTCTTTGTGAACGGTAGCCAAGCCTGGCCACCCTCAGGGAAATGGGCTTATCTATCAACGAAATTTGGCTGGAGGCTGTGACTCCGGGCTGGATGGGCAGGCGCAAGGGCACCACACACTTTCTCGGAGTAAAACTCAATTGTTTTCAGCCTCTTCGTACTGCTGCTCAAGATGTAGACTCTGGGCATGCGATATCCACTTGGGGCTGTGCTCACGTCTCACCTAGTGCACCACTTCTACCCAGTGACAAAGAAGTCATACCTTATCTACGATTATTTCTTTAGGATATGTTCCAACAAGTATAGTTACTGAATCAGAAGAAAAGTCCATTTTAAATGCTCCTGAACCTTTGTTGGGGGGTGGATGTAATTTTAGAATTTCCTGGGGTTCACCTCCCTCTCTCTTTGTCTCTTTACTATATAGAACTGTTTATCACAGTGGCAGACACAGCCTTCCCTAGTAAATGCTTCACCGAAGATACTCTCCTCTATAATGACAAAGCCATTATCATGCCTATGAAATTTAATGTTATGCAACTGTTTTACTTTGTCCAAAAAGTGTCTTTTAAAGATTTTTATTCAACCAAGATCCAGTTCAGGATCTCACACTGCCTTTGTCTTATCTCTTTTATTTCCTTTAACAGTCTCCTGTACAGTTTTGTTTTTCATGATTTTATTTCCAATAGTTAAATCTTAAACCAGTAACAAGGTCAACTCATTTATGGAAAATCAACTATGTGCCAGGAGTTCTGCAAGTCTCAGAATAATTTTAAGAGTATATTTTAAAATTTACTTTCCAGTTGCCTCTCTCCCTAGACGAGATCCGCTAGGGCAGGAGTCACGTCCAAGAGCAGACCCTGAAGCCCTGCTTGTTCGGATGATCTCACTTGACTCCCGTGAATGGTATATCAGTACCTGATGTTCAGGATGATTATAAGATTTGTCCAAATCGCTAAGATCTGGCAAAATGGGCATTCAAACGAGGACCTCTGATTTCAAGTCTAAGTCTGTTTAACTTGAAAGCAGCCTGTCCCTCAGAACTTTAGTTTCCCCCAGGGAGATTTCTTTTTAAGTTAATTAATTTATTTATTTCATGGCTGTGTTGGGTCTTCGTTGCTGCGAACGGGCTTTCTCTAGCTGCGGCGAGCAGGGGGCTACTCTTCATTGTGGTGCATGGGTTTCTCATTGTGGTGGCTTCTCTTGTTGCGGAGCACAGGCTCTAGGCGCTCGGGCTTCAGTAGTTGTGGCACGTGGGCTCAGTGGTTGTGGCTCACGGGCTGTAGAGCACAAGCTCAGTAGTTGTGGTGCACGGGCTCAGTTGCTCCGCAGCATGCGGGATCTTCCCGGGCCAGGGCTCGAACCCGTGTCCCCTGCATCGGCAGGCAGATTCTTAACCACTGTGCCACCAGGGAAGTCCACCCCTCCCCACTCAGGGAGATTAAGGAATTAAACTGTCTCATCTCAAAAATACACCCCAGTTCTAGATGTGCTGAAAGTCAGAATGTTCAGGAGCTTCAAAGACTTAAGTCCTCCAAGCAACACAGCTTATTGGAAGGAGCACGTTAAGACCCTGGCTTATGGGCAAGACATCGAAATTCTCACAGGCTCCCAGTGGCCTCACGCAGGAAGCAAAGTAACAATATCTGCCTAAGGGGGCAGAGGAGGAGAAGATGAAGTAGGGATGTGAACCACAAGGGTGATACCTGGTGTGTGGTGAAATGCTTGCTGGAATGAGATGGAGATGGGGAAGCCATTAAATACGAGACAGAGGGCAGAGCAGGCAAGAGTCTAACAAAAGTCACCTCTGAATAATCATGCAACAGTCAACATTTTCTGCTCAAAGAAACCTCTCTATTTCTTCCATTCTTCCAAAAAATGAAGCTCGGTGTTCTGCCTCATGTTCTGTACTAAGAACCCCAAGCAGGTAGGAGGTCTTAGAGTTTGTTCCTTCCTAGGTGATTGATAACTTGTGGGTGCAGAGTGTCTGAAGAACACAGACGGCACCATTCAGAGCTCATGGAATGAGAGCCAGATGTGACCTGGGAGGCTGACGCCATAATTCATCCACACAGTGCCCTGCCCGGCTTCAGTCTCTGCCGCAGGCTGTGGCTCAGAAAATGCATCACAAAAAGATAGTTGGTATGGTTTGGGGATGATGAGGGGGAAAGTTAAAGCAGAATTAAAATTTACTTTAATTCTTGTAAATGAATCAATATATGTGTGCCTTCCAAGTTTCAGGCAAAACAAAATAGACTTTTTTTTTTTTAAGAAAAAAAAGCAAAAATGTTCTTAGTTGCTAAGGATTTGTGTCTGGATCAAAACCAAGCTGGCTTCATAAACTTTAAATTATTTTAGATTTCAGGAAAACATGTTTCAGTTTGATGATGAGCAAGTGGAGATATCAGCCATGTGCCTAAGGCTATACTAAATATTCTAGAAAGAAAACCCCCATGCTTCCTCTTAAGAATGGAGGGTGGGGCTTCCCTGGTGGCGCAGTGGTTAAGAATCTGCCTGCCAACGCAGGCGACAAGGGTTCGAGCCCTGGACCGGGAAGATCCCACATGCCACGGAGCAACTAAGCCCGTGCGCCACAACTACTGAGCTTACGCTCTAGAGCCCGCCAGCCACAACTGCTGAGCCCACGTGCCACAACTACTGAAGCCCGTGCACCTAGAGCCCGTGCTCTGCAACAAGAGAAGCCACCGCAGTGAGAAGCCCGCGCACCACAACGAAGAGTAGGCCCCTCTCGCTGCTCGCCATGTGCAGCAACGAAGACCCAACACAGCCAAAAATTAATAATAAATA
The DNA here is from genome assembly GCF_003031525.2 of Neophocaena asiaeorientalis asiaeorientalis. Classification (NCBI taxonomy): domain Eukaryota; kingdom Metazoa; phylum Chordata; class Mammalia; order Artiodactyla; family Phocoenidae; genus Neophocaena; species Neophocaena asiaeorientalis. Next base: position 2,695,518 of record NW_020171804.1, read on the forward strand.
AATTTATTAAAAAAAAAAGAATGGAGGTGAACCGGATCTCTTTGAAAGTGCAGCTTATAGCAGGTATTCCAAGTAGTCAAACAGGGGAGCCCAACAGTCTTTGCACCTGTTTCTCTGGGGAGCTAACTGGGCAGCAAGACCACTGGATGCTATCATAAAAATCCATGCAGTAAACAAGGTGGCTGAAGCGAGATGGTGGCCAATAGGAAGAAAGCAGTGGGACAGTTCTAGGAGGTCGCCTCAACGGGGCTGGTTCATTGATAGTGTCTGGATGGAGAAGGTGGGCTGAGGAAAGCGGGGTGTCCAGGATGAATCCAGGTTTCTGGCTTGAGTTGTTGGAAATTACCTAGCCTTTCAAAACCTTAGTTTTTTCTTCCATAAAATGGAGAAAACATCATGCACTCTACAGTTGTTATAGAGCTTGGAAAGTTTCATAATACGCCTAAGAGTGCCTGGAACACAGAGCATGTTTACTAAATGTTTTCCCTGCTATGTGTCCTGCTTCCTCTTCCAGCCTCCCTCCTCCAGCTCCAGGCCTGGTGGTACTCCTGCTTGCAGGAATGAACCCTTTTCTCTCCCAATCAGGCTTTCTCCCCTGCATCTTATCAAAGCACCTCACCTGCCTAGCATGGCACAGCCTTTAGCTTGCTGTGTCATCAGTTATTGAGATAAATCACCGCCATTCTCATCTCAATGTCAGTCGCCCTTGGAATGCAGGCTTTTCGTAGCGTGGAGGGATAACATGTTTATTTCTTTTCAGAAATGGATCAGGTTCTTTTTGCTCCTTGCCATTTCTTCCCTCGCTTACCCCTTTCCCTCTCCTGCATTCAAGCAAATAGCTGGATCCCTACTGCATCAGAGAAAGGATGCGATAGCTGGAAAGCAAAGACAACAAACAAACAACAGTAATGACAAAACTCCTGGGTCTCATCGGTGTTGATTTCTCAAAGCAAATCACTCAGGCAATTAAGAAGACGTGAGAGAAGTGGTCACACACATATACACACCCCCCTCACATCTGTCTCTTCTCTCCAAAACCTGTGGGCACAGAGGGCTACGTGCCTCTTTTCCTTCCTAATCCTCCCCAAGGCATGCATGCATGTATGTGTGTGTGTACGTGTGTGTCTATGAGGCAGACAGAGAGAGAGAGAGAGAGAGAGAGAGCGAGAGAGAGAGAGAGAGAGAGAGAGATCGCGAGAGGTACCTCCTGAGGGACCGACCAGCGTGGGAGGAACTCCTTTCTCAGATCAGACACTTGGCAACAGCCAGAGTCAACATCCTCTGCTGGGCCCGGCCCGGGGTTGCAGACGGCTGAGGTATTAGGAAGCTGAGCAGGCAGGAGGGCGCACGCCTCACATGGCCACTGCTGTCCGAGGCTCCACCAGATCGCAGGATGGCCTGGGCTTAGCGTGTCTGTTGGCGTGGCACCCACAGAGGAGTGAAGGTTGGTGACAAACCCAGACTTCACCATGGGGAAGGAATAAAACCCGATTTCAAAACTGTAAATGGGTTGATTTGAAATGATCTGTTTTGTGAGAGTAAGTTGGTTGCAGAATATATTGTTCTAGAAATTTTTTCCTCAATTTCTAGAGAGTATACACGTAGAAGGTTATGACTGAAGTAAAGTTGTGTATTGTTTTTGAGAAAACGGTACAATTATTTGTATTCTTTTACACACTCGCCCTCTGGGTCCACTGGTGTCCAGGGCTGACCACAGTACATCTGGGCTGTGGGCACAGCTCAGCCCTTTCGCTAAGGATAAATGTAAAGCAGCCGTGGCACCATCTCTGCTTAGTTTAGGGACCTCCCTCCAAACCCACATCCCTTCTGTGCCTCGTCCATCACTAGTTGATTACTCTCATTAACACAAAGGAATGATTTGATTTTTCCAAGGAGCTTCATTAGAATGAGGAAAAATTGAATTTACCAAGGAAAGGAGGAAATGGTTGAATAACAATATGACAAGTAATTGAATTTTAAGCCCGTGGATGCCCCGGTGTGACTCAGTTCTGACACATGAAGCTAGTAATGAGAGGAAGAGTCCTCTTCCGTGAAGAAACCTGCGATCCCACATAAATAGCCTGGTGTTCCTGGTCATCTGGTCCCCTTAGAGATGCGTGACTGGTTTACTCCACGGGAAGAATCTGGTCCTTGCAGAGTGACTTTGGGAGCCTGCGCAGCAGTTACAGACATTACTAACAACCTACGACACACCCAGTGTGATACTGTAAAACCCCACTTAATCCTCGAAAGGCCCGAGAGGAGGGTAATATTATTTCCATTTTGCTTATTAGGTAACAAAGACCTCAGGAGGTTGGAAAAATACCAGACATAGAAAGTGCCAGAGCTGGGACTTGAATCCTGTACTTCTAACTTTTGTATGTTATTTCTACCACACTCATGGTTACTTGTAGGAGGACGCTTACCTCGAGGGGCCCCAGGATGCAGGAATCCTTCTGGGACCAGCTCATCTGTTTACTGAGCGTCTATCTTCTTGGTGCCTTTTTCAAATCTAGTCAGAACGAGAGGAGACATACTCTTACATTTTTTGAAAGGACTCAGTTACTGCATACGTGGCCAGTTTACTTAGGAATGAATTAGCTATTTTAAAAACCCATCAATAAGCAAAAAAAAATTTTTTTAAGATACCACTAAATGCCAGAGAGATTGCAACGAAATAACATCCTAATACATTGTTGACGGGAGTGTTCATTGCCTTAATCTTTTAAAACATTGATTTGGCAATTGCTATGACTTGAACTGTGTCCCCTTAAAATTCATACGTTGAAGTCCTAGACCCAGTCCCTCAGAACGTGACTTTATTTGGAAATAAGGTCTTTGAAGATGTAATCAAGTTGAGATGAGGTCATACCAGAACAGAATGTGCCCCTAATCCAATACAAGTGGTCTTTACACAAAGGGGAAATCTGGACACAGATACACAAGAGGAGGATGTGAAGAGACTCAGGGAGAAGACAGCTGGCTACGAGCCAAAGAGAAGCCTGCAACAGCTCCCCCACAGCCTCAGAGGGAACCACTCTGATGACACTTGATCTCGCACGGACAGTCTCCAGAGTGTCACACAAATGGTTCTGTGTGGGGCTTCCCTGGTGGTGCAGTGGTTGGGAGTCCGCCTGCCGATGCAGGGGACACGGGTTCGTGCCCCGGTCCGGGAAGATCCCACATGCCGCGGATCGGCTGGGTCCGTGAGCCATGGCCGCTGAGCCTGAGCGTCTGGAGCCTGTGCTCCACAACGGGAGAGGCCACAACAGTGAGAGGCCCGCGTACCGCAAAAAAAAAAAAAAAAAAAAAGGTTCTGTGTGGTCATGTGTCATGGTAGCCCTAGAAAACCAATACAGCAATACATCCTGAGAATGTTAAAACTGACGATACCATTCGGCACAGGAGTTTCTTGCCTTTGGTTGCCTCTTAAGGAATAATGAAGACTGACACAGGTTTATGCACAAATGCATATTTCTCAGGTCTTTCCTTCCCCATGCTATTGCAGGAGGCCATTCAAAAGTCCTCCAGAACCCGCTTTACTTCTGAAATTTCTCTGGGAGCTTGAGCATCAGTTACCAAGAAAATGCTTGCCGGGTTTTCCTCTCCTTGTCTGGCCTCCTTCAGCGAATCAGCACCCACACTTCATTCTGTGGACATTACTGTCCCTGGCTGCTGCCCTGTCGCAGCTCCAGTGCTCTGGGTTCTGACCACAGGCGAAGGTGAAGCCCAGTCTCTCTCCTGGGGTCCAGGATGCGAGTCTGCAGGTGGGCTGGGCCCACAGGTGTCACAAGGACCCCACAACCACTGAGGACGCTTCCTCTTGCAGCCCAGCCTTCAGGACTGGACCTGCCAGGGTGCGGCTTTTGCAGCATCTTGCAGAAGGGAGCCCCGGGCCATCGGGCCACCTGATTCTGAGCAGTCTGGCCACCGGACACATCTGATCTCTGTGCTCACGCTTTGGCCACCCATCCTGCTTCCCGCCCACCGTGTGATATTCATGCCAGTTCTCACGTCTGAGTCGATGCTCTGTCAAGCCGCCCACTCACACCTAGCAGCAGAGCCCTGTGCCCCCGCCACAATGGCATTAGAAAGTCAGCCACGTGAGGCAGGCAGATGCAGGGACACGTCCTTTCTTTTTCGGATCTTAGCTTGCCAGATGTCCTCTGTAGCGAGGCAGCACCGACAGCCCCTCCAATACTCACAGGTTGACCCCTGTGCTTTGGAAACTTACGCAGAGTGTGCGAGGAATTCTGATTTTAAACACCGTCTCCTTGTGTGGCCTGTTTGCAGGACTGCACAGGCCGCTGGAGCAGCCCTGTTCACCTCTGACCCTTGGCCCACTAACCGAAACAAGGTGAATATTTCTTGGGCCGGTGTGGCGGAGGGAGGACCAGAGAATAAATCTGACCCTACTTCCACTGAAGGTGATGAATGGCCCCCCCTTTCAAGCCGGGGCCCTCTGGCCCTTTTATTCACTGCTCTGGTTTTAAAAAGAGGAGGATGGATTGAGTGCCTTTCAACTGTTTACCAGCAGAAGGGCAAAGATCAGGTTACCAGCCCAGAATGATTCATCTTTTCTCCCAAATCAAAGCCTGTGTCCACAGTGCCTGTGTCCACATGAGTTCATCTTTCGTATTCAGACAGTCAGAGCAGGAGGCCAGGGACAAAATCCTGGGAGAAAGAGAGATGGAGTAATTAGGTGCAGACAGGGAGCAGTGAGGGCTCTTTTTCTGCCTTCACATTGGGACTTGAATAGAGTTTTTTGGGTTTTTTTGCGTTATTTTTTTAAGCGGAAGTGTCTCTGGTTTCCTCCAAGTCAGGACAATTAGTGATGTTTTTCCAAGGATCCTGAGTTGGGACATGTTTTAATTTGAGAGAAGTTTCCACTACAAAAATATGTATTTACATTTAGAAACATGACTGTTGGAACTGTGAGAGCCAGCATTCATAATTGAAGGAAAAAGTGCTGTGGGTTTGAGACACTGATGCCATGACCACTGGCATTATAAATGTATGGAACATTCCTAACAGAGAGAATATAGTCAAGTATAGAGAACAGCCACTTACAAAATTCTAACATTTTGCCACATTTGTGTCAGTTTTCACTAAGAAATAAAGTACACAGAGACCATGGAAGTCCCTCTGTACCTCCCTGTCCTTAAATCGATGTTTTCATCCCCAGAATGTTACTATACTATTACTATGGATGAATGTATCCATAAAAGATATATAACAAAGTATTGAATTCTATTTGAATACATCATTCAATAATGAGCTTTTTTCACTCACTTATGTTTTTGTCATAATGTTTCACTCAATGTTTATGTATCGTCAGTAATAATACTGACAGATATAACAATTCATTTCATTGAACTAGTGTAGAACATTTCATTTCATGCATATTGTACACTTCAATCATGATGATGGGTACTTAGGTGACTTCTGTCAAGAGCTGTGAAGGGTCTGATGTTACACCCCACTTACCAGCTAACAAGGCTGCCGCAATCTCTTGAATGCTGGTAGAAGAAATGAGATTCCTGGGTCAGAGATGAGAGACTTCATTATTCACAGCCAAAGCAGCAGCCAGAGTGTTGGCATATTTGTGCTGGTTCCCCAAACCCCCAGACCTACAGGGTGACGTGGAGAGCCAGATGACAGCTGCACAGGTTGGGTTGGGCTGGGTTGCAGGAGAGGACTTCTGAGCTTGGGGATCCTGCAGGTTTTGAGCAGGCAGTAGAGAAGCTGCCTCTTGGTCCTGGAGTGAAAAATTCCCTCATCCTTTGAGGTTCCTCCCTGAAAATACAGCCCTGAAGATGGCTGCGTAAAGAGCAGTCAAGGCTTTGCAGTTTGGGCACAGCCAGCAAGGCATGTAGGGGAACCAGAAGCCCAAGGAGGACTGCACCTCCCAAAGCTTCCAAGTGCCAGCTCTTACAGAGGTACAAACGGGCATGCCATTTGTCTCCTTACCCAGCATATGTGAAAAGTAGGTTTGCTTCTCTCCAAATTGTTTTTTACAGTGATTGTGGGAATTTACGATCTCCAATAGCACATAGGGATTTTCTTGCTTCTTTATCTTCTGTTGAACCCTTGTGTTGTCAGACACTTTTTTTAAAAAATTTTTTTAATTTATTTTTTGTGGTACGTGGGCCTCTCACTGTTGTGGCCTCTCCCGTTGCGGAGCACAGGCTCCGGACACGCAGGCTCAGCAGCCATGGCTCACGGGCCCAGCCGCTCCACGGCATGTGGGATCTTCCCGGACCGGGGCACGAACCCGTGTCCCCTGCATCGGCAGGTGGACGCTCAACCACTGTGCCACCAGGGAAGCCCTGTCAGACACTTTAATTTATGCTAAGCTGATGGTTACAGAAGGATAATGCAGGTTGTTTTAATGTTTCCTTGATTTTGAGCATGTTTTCACTTACAATATTGACCTTGCAGTTTCCTCTCTGTCCTTTGCCTTTTCATGACTTTTTGCCTGTTTTTGTGGATTCTCCTTTTTCAGATTGATTTGTAGGTGTTCTTTGTACATCCTGAATATAATTCTTTGCCAGTTATATGTATTAATAATATCTCTTCTCACTCTATATTTTGTCTTCTCACTTGGTGTATAGATTTTTGTTTCAGAGAATAGTTTTAAAGTTTTAAATATGGAAAAGAAATTAAGAAAAAAATCCATTTACAATAGCATCGGAAAGATTAAAATAGTAATAAGTTTCATTAAGGAGGTGAAAGAGCTGTAAACTGAAAACAATCAAAAAGTTGATAAAAGAATTGAAGAAGATACAAATAAATGGAAAGGTATCCCATGTTCTTGTATTGGAAGAATTAATATTGTTAAAATGTCCACACTACCCAAAGTGATCTACAGATTCAATACAATCCCTATCAAAATTCTAATGACAGTTTTCATAGAAATAAAAAAAATTATCTTAACATTCCATTATATGGAACCACAAAAGACTCCAAACAGCCAAATTAATCTTAAAAGAAAAATAACAAAACTGTAGGGATCATACTGCCTGATTTCAGACTATATTACAAAGCTATAGTAATCAAAACAGTATGACACTGGCATAAATACAGATACCAGTGGAACAGAATAGACAGCCTAGAAATAAACCCATTGTTCACAATAGACAAGATATGGAAATAGCCTAAATTTCTGTCAATGGATAAAGAAAATGTGATATCACACACACACACACACACACATACACACGTACGTACAGTGGAATATTATTCAGCTACAAGAATGATGGAAATTCTGCCATTTGCAATGACATGGATGAACCTGGAGGACACAAAGACATGGAGGAACCTGGAGACACAATGCCATGAAATAAGCCAGACACAGAAAGACAAATGCTGTATGATCTCATTTACATGTGGAATCTAAAAAATTCAGACTCACAGAAACAGAGAAAATGGTAGTTACCAGGTGCTCAGGACTGTAGTGAATAGGTCAAAGGGCACAAACTTTTAGTTAAAAAATGAGTAATTTCTGGGGCTCTACGTACAGCATGGTGACTATAGTTAATAATGTCATATTGTATACTTGAAATTTGCTAAGAGAGTAGACCTTGTGTTCTCATTACACACACACACACACACACACACACAGAAATGATAACTATGTAAGGTGATGGATGTGTTAATTAGCTTTATTATGATAATCATTTCACAATACATATGTATATCAAATCATCACCTTAAAAATACATAATTTTAGGGCTTCCCTGGTGGCACAGTGGTTGAGAGTCTGCCTGCCGATGCAGGGGACGCGGGTTCGTGCCCCGGTCTGGGAAGATCCCACATGCCACAGAGTGGCTGGGCCCGTGAGCCATGGCCGCTGAGCCTGCGCGTCCGGAGCCTGTGCTCTGCAACGGGAGAGGCCACAACAGTGAGAGGCCCGTGGACCGCAAAAGAAAATAATAGTAAATAAAAAATAATAATAACAAAAAATAAAAGATGTTGTAAAATCTCTATATGATTAAAATACAAAAAAATTTATAAAAAAAATACATAATTTTATTTGTAAATTATACCTCAGTAAAGCTGGAGTTAAAACAGTTTGTTTTTGTTTTTTTTTTGATTTTTAAAAAATTTTTGGCTGCATTGGGTCTTCATTGCTGTGCGTGGGTTTTCTCTAGTTTCAGCGAGCAGGGGCTACTCTCTGTTGCAGTGCACAGGTTTCTCATTGCCGTGGTTTCTCTTGCTGGGGAGCACAGGCTCTAGGCACGCCGGCTTCAGTAGTTGTGGCATGTGGGCTCAGTAGTTGTGACTCACAAGATCTAGAGTGCAAGGTCAGTCGTTGTGGTGCATGGGCTTAGTTGCCCCGCGGCATGTGGGATCTTCCGGGACCAGGGCTCAAACCCGTGTCCCCTGCACTGGCAGGCGGATTCTTAAAAACTGCGCCACCAGGGAAGCCCTAAAACAGTTTTAAATAATCAAATTTATTTATTTTTAAAATTTTGTTTTTGCATGTTAAGAAACTCCTATATTTTTCCTGTTTTTCTTTTAAAAACATTAAAGCTTTGTTTTTTTCATTTAGGTCTTAAACACATGGGGAACTTAATCTTTTGTGTAGTGTGAGGTGTTGAATCTAATTTACTTTCATATGTGGACAACCAATTGTCTGATCACAATTTAGTGGATTCCCCACATACAGGTAAAATAGCCATTCCATCATGCTCAACAGTTGTTCAGGCTAAAAACCTTGGAACTATCCTGACTCTTGTACCTGATATCCAATCCATCAGCAAATCCTGACAGCTCTACCTTAAGCAGCTCTCCCCCAGCCAGCCATTTCTCATCCCCACCACCACTGCTGCTCAGCACCACACCACTCCCACCTTTCACCTGGATTACTCTCTGGCTTCCTAATTAGACCTCCTCCTCCTTCTCTTGCTTCCCTACAGCTTCTTGTCCACACAACAGCAGAGTTACATCTTTAAAAACATATTTGATCATGCTATTCCCTGCTCACATTCAGGATAAAATTCACAATTATACCATGTCCTCAAGCAACCTGATTGCTGGCTGCTTTCCTCACTTCATTTCCTCCTTCTCTCCCCCTCTCTCTGTCTCTCAGTGTCTGTTGGTTTGTCTCTGTCTCTCTCTCTTGTTCACTGTGCTAAAGACACACTTGCTATTTCTCACACACTGACTCTGTTCCTACCTCAGGGCCTTTGCACTTGCCACTTCTTTTTCCTGCCATTTCTCTTTCCTCAGATAACTGTACAGCTTGCTTTAACCTCATTCAGGTTTCTGATCAAATATCACTTTATCAAAAAGGGCCTTCCCGGGCTTCCCTGGTGGCGCAGTGGTTGAGAGTCAGCCTGCCAATGCAGGGGATGCGAGTTCGTGCCCTGGTCCAGGAAGATCCCACATGCCGCGGAGCGGCTGGGCCCGTGAGCCATGGCCGCTGAGCCTGCGCGTCCGGAGCCTGTGCTCCACAACGGGAGGGGCCACAACGGTGCTAGGCCCGCATACCGCAAAAAAAAAAAAAAAAGGGGCCTTCTCTATTCATCCTCTACTAAAATATATCCTTTCTACCCACTTACTTCATTTTCTTCATAACATTTACCACTACTCAATGTCATAGTATATTTGTTTATTGCATGCTCCACCTATTAGAAAGTAAGTGCCCTGAGGGAAGGCATTTTGTTAGTTTCCATTGTATATATATACCACATCTTCTTTATCCATTCATCTGTTGATGGACATTTAGGTTGTTTCCATGTCTTGGCTATTATAAATAGTGCTGCTATGAATATTGGGGCACATGTACCTTTTTGAATTTTAGTTTTGTCTGGGTATATGCCCAGGAGTGGGATTCCTGGATCATATGGCAACTCTATTTTTAGTTTTTGAGGAACCTCTATATTGTTTTCATAATGGCTGCACCAACTAACATTCCCAGCAACAGTGTAAGAGGATTCCCTTTTCTCCATACCCTCTCCAGCATTTGTTATTTACAGACTTTTTAACGATGGCCATTTTGGCCAGTGTGAGGTGGTACCTCATTGTAATTTTGATTTGCATTTCTCTAATAATTACTGATGTTTAGTATCTTTTCATGTGCCTAATGGCCATCTGTATATCTTCTTTGGAGAAATGTCTATTTAGGTCTTCTGACCATTTTTCAATTGGGTTGTTTGGTTTTTTGTTATTGAATTGTATGAACTGTTTGTATATTTTGGAAATTAAGCCCATTATCGGTCACATAATTTGCAAATATTTTCTCCCAGTCCTTAGGCTGTCTTTTCATTTTGTTTATGGTTTCCTTTGCTGTGCAAAAGCTTATAAGTTTGATTAAATCCCATTTTAAAATTTTTGCTTTTATTTCTATTGCCTTGGGCAACTGACCTAAGAAAACATTGGTATGATTTATGTCAGAGAATATTTTGCCTATGTTCTCTTCTAGGAGTTTTATGAAGTCATGTCTTATATTTAAGCCTTTAAGCCATTTTGAGTTTATTTTTGTGTAGGGTGTGAGGGGGTGTTCTAACTTTATTGATTTACATGGAGGTGTCCAACTTTTCCAACACCACTTGCTGAAGAGACTATCTTTTTCCCATTGTATATTCTTGCCTCCTTAGTGGAAGATTAAGTGTCCATAGGTGTGTGGGTTTATTTCTGGGCTCTCTATTCTCTTCCATTGATCCATATGTATGTTTTTGTACCAATACCACACTGTTTGGATTACTGTAGCTTTGTAGTATTGTCTGAAGTCTGGGAGGATTATGCCTCCTGTTTTGTTCTTTTTCCTAGGAATTGCTTTGGCAATTCTGGGTCTTATTATGTTTCCACATAGTTTTTAGGATTATTTGTTCTAGTTCTGTGAAAAATGTCATGAGTAATTTGATAGGGATCCCATTAAATGGAATACTATTCATTTTTGTATGTTGATCTTCTATTTAAGAATTTTTTCAGTTGATTGCCTTGATTTGAGAAGGGGGTAAACAACCATGTCATCTGAAAATGAGGACAGTTTTGTTTCTTTCTCTCTAAATCTTATCCTTCCTAAATGTTTTTATTTTATTGCATGGTTTTCTATCCACAAGACAGAGGCAGTGATAGCAGACATCCATGTCTTGTCCTGTATTTAATTTTATTTATTTATTTATTGATGAATCTCTTGGTTATATTTGGCACATAAATATATATATATATATACACACACACACACAAACATGTATGTACTACTATGCACATGCAGAATTATAAATCACTACATTGTATGCCTGTAACTTACATAGTATTGCACATTAACTATACTGCAATTAAAAAACTTTCCTCTTTAACAGTATTTTCCACTTTGTAACATGCTTTCGTGTATATTACTCATTTGAATTTGACAACAATCCTAAGAAGCAGGGAAAGGAACATTATTCTTTTTTTTTTTTTTTTTTACTTTTTTTTTAACATCTTTATCGGAGTATAATTGCTTTACAATGGTGTGTTAGTTTCTGCTTTATAACAAAGTGAATCAGCTATACATATACATATATCCCCATATCTCTTCCCTCTCGCATCTCCCTGCCTCCCACTCTCCCTATCCCACCCCTCTAGGTGATCACAAAGCACCGAGCTGATCTCCCTGTGCTATGCGGCTGCTTCCCACTAGCTATCTGTTTTACATTTCGCAGTGTATATATATGTCCATGCCACTCTCTTGCTTTGTCCCAGCTTACCCTTCCCCCTCCCCATGTCCTCAAGTCCATTCTCTAGTAGGTCTGTGTCTTTATTCCTGTCTTGCCCCTAGGTTCTTCATGACCTTTTTTTTTTTTTTTTAGATTCCATATATATGTGTTAGCATACAGTATTTGTTTTTCTCTTTCTGACTTACTTCACTCTGTATGACAGACTCTAGGTCCGTCCACCTCACTACAAATAACTCAGTTTCGTTTCTTTTTATGGCTGAGTTCTATTCCACTGTATATATGTGCCACATCTTCTTTATCCATTCATCTGTCGATGGACACTTAGGTTTCTTCCATGTCCTGGATATTGTAAATAGAGCTGCAATAAACATTGTGGTACATGACTCTTTTTGAATTATGGTTTTCTCAGGGTATATGCCCAGTAGTGGGATTGCTGGCTCGTATGGTAGTTCTATTTTTAGTTTTTTAAGAAACCTCCATACTGTTCTCCATAGTGGCTGTATCAATTTACATTCCCACCAACAGTGCAAGAGGGTTCCCTGTTCTCCACACCCTCTCCAGCACTTATTGCTTGTAGATTGTTTGATGATGGCCATTCTGACTGGTGTGAGATTATATCTCGTAATTTTGATTTGCATTTCTCTACTCTATTTTAATACGTATGCTACTAGTATTATACTATTAGGTATGATGCTTGCTATAGGTTTGGAAGGGCCACCTAAGTTCTCTTATTACTAGCTTGCACAGGTTTTATGATGAAATAGTGTAAAATTTTATGGATTACTTTTTTTTCTTTAATCTGTAATGTGGTAATATATTTTCTGATGTTAAGCCCCTTTCAGAATAAACACTGCTTGTCATAAAGTATTATTTTTATACACTGGTAAATTTGACTTTTTAGTATTTTAAGATTTTTGAAATGATGTTCATTAATAAGATTTATCTAAAATTTTCATTTCCTATAATGCCCTTAGCCAGTTAAAAAAATCCATATTTTACTAATGTTATAGAACAAGTTGCTAAGGTTTCACTCTTCCTGAATTCTCTGGAACAATTTGTATGATATAAGGATATCCATTTCCTGAATGTTTCCTAAAATTTGCTTGTGAAAATGCCCTAGATTTTTTTGAGTATCATTAGATTTCTACTTCTAATTCTTTAAAGTTTATGATTTGGATTCCTCTATTAGTCCAATTGATCATATTTTTCTAGAAAATGTCTAACTCATTTAAGTTTCCAAATGTATTAGGAGAAAGTTGTTCATAGTATTAATTTACTAATTTTTTAATCTGTATGGTGTCTGGATTTATATCTTTTTATATTCTTATTATTCAGTTGTGATTTTTCTTATTATTTCTATAACAATTCTGTTAGAGATTTGTCTACTTTTAGCATTCTTTTCAAAAAACAATCTTTTGATTCTACTGAGTCTATTTTTTTGTTTTCTATTTTATTTACATCTGTGCTTATCTTTTTTTAATTTTTTCTTCTACATTCTTTGTGTTTATTCTATTTACCTTTCTCTAGTTTCCTCTGCTGGACATTAAAGTTATTTATTTTTAAACCTCCCTGCTTTGTAATGAATATATTTAAAATATAAATTTTCTTCTAAATTCTGATTGAGATGCATCATACAAGTTAATTTGCATTGTGATTTTCTCTTTAAGTCATGAGTTATTTCAGTTATTTTAAGTTTCATTATTATGGCTGTTTTCAAGTAATCTATCTCTATTTTTTGCTCTAACTAAATGGTTCCATTGTGGTCAGAGAAAAGTTCCAGATAATATTAATTTTTTAAAAATATGTTGAGATTTCTTTTGTGGCATATTGCACAATGAATTTTTGTAAAGAATCTATGTGACCTCAAATATAACGTATAGTTCCTTTTTGTTGAGTATAGGGTTTCACAAAGAACTATCAAATCAAGATTAATGTTTATCAAAATCTTTTCTACTTTTACTGCTGGTTTGTATACTTGATCCTTCTTTTTCAGATGGAGGTAAAGTAGTCATTACATCCTTGTAATTCTGTACATTTTTCCTTCATATAATTCAAGACAATGTTGTTGGGTACAAGTAAGTTCATGATTATTATATCTTAATTATTGATCATTCCTTTAAATTTATCCCTTTTAATACTCTTAGCCTCAAATTCTGTTTTTCATATCAATATTGCTTTCTTTTGGTTAATATTTGTATATTTTAACTGTTATTTTCAACATTTCTATGTTGTTTAGATATGCTTTTTTAAAAGAATTATTAGTTTTATTTTTAACTACTTTATTTATTTATTTTTGGCTGCATTGGGTCTTCGCTGCTTCGTGTGGGCTTTCTGTAGTTGTGGTGAGCGGGGGCTACTCTCCGTTGTGGTGTGCAGGCTTCTCATTGCGGTGGCTTCTCTTGTTGCAGAGCATGGGCTCTAGGCACGCGGGCTTCAGTAGTTGTGGTGCGTGGGCTCAGTACTTGTGGCGCACGGGCTTAGTTGCTCCATGGCATGTGGGATCTTTCTGGACCAGGGCTCGAACCCGTGTCCCCTGCATTGGCAGGCGGATTCTTAAGCACTGCACTACCGGGGAAGCCCTAGATATGTCTTTCATATACAACACTTAGATAATTTTTGTTATTTAAAAATTCAATATGATAGTTTCTGCCTATTAGTAGGTTCATTCATCATATTTCTTACTATAGGTGACATATTTGACCTATTTACCAATCTTATCTTTTGCTTTTACTTATCATTTTTTTCTCTGCTTTTCTTTTAAAAACTTCCTTTGTGCCTCTGTTCTACTGTAAATATTTTGTATATTCTTTCCCCTATTTTAATGGTTTCTAAGCACACACACAGTCTGTTGACAGTTATCCCTACTTAATATATACTTGCAACATATATCTCTTTATATGATATATCCTTAATTCATAATACAGTATATATATATATATATATTTTTACATATAGCTTAACATACATATACTTTAACTGTCATTCAACATTACATTTCCTCCCTCTGCACCTAAAAGAACACAGCATCTTGTAAATACCTGTTGAACATCACCCATCCCATGTAATTTTTGTTTACATGTTTATCTTTTTAACAAAAACTGTTAATGTATATATACATTATATAAGTATAATCAATAATTAATGTATAATCAATAATTAACATGTACCTGTATATGTATAATCAATAAGCAGGTTTCATTTTTAACATAATATATCGAGTTCCAACCTCACCCTTGGTCTTGTATACCATGACTTCTGTCTGGGTTCACTTTTCTTCTCACTGATCTACAACCTTTCATGATTCTCTTAGTGAGTGTCTATGGGTAGGAAACTGGAATAGCTTTCATATGCCTGAAATGTCTTCCACTTGACTGCATCCTAGATGCTAGCTTACATGGCATAGGATTCTAGGTAATCAATATTTTCCCTTTGAAAGTATCACTCCAGTACCTCTGGCCTCTGATTTTCCTGATGAGAAGTCTTCTGTCATCTGGCTGATATCTGTTGTATGTTGTCTTTTCTCAATTTTCTGGTAGCTTTTAGCATTTCTCTTTACCCATGACACATGAAGCTTCTGTACCAGGTGTCGGTGTGGACTCCCTGTCATTCAGGCTGCTTGATGCTTTGAGCACTTCTGATCTGAGGACTTACGTATTTCTTCAGTGCCTAAATTTTCTCAGTTATTTTATCTTCAAGGTAGATTTGCTTCCATTCTCTCCCTTCCCTTTTTTTGGAAACCCACAATCTGGGGACCTTTTGTTGATATGTTTTCATCTCTTTGCTCTCTGCTAGATCCTGGAGAAATGATAGCATTTGATTCACCATTTTGCCTTCAACTGTATCTAGTCTAGAGTTTTATCTTTTTTCTTTCTTTTTTCCTTGTAATGTCAGTGCTATACTTTTGATTTCTTAAATTTCTAATTTTTTAATCATTTGTATTTGGTTTATGTATGACAGTTCTATTTCACAATTCCTTATTTTTTTAAAAAATGTTTTATATTTACATATAGGAGTTTTTGTATTGAGTGTTGACTTTATTGTCTTTCTTTAGCTTCAGATAGCTTCAGGTGCTTTGAATTTTTAATATCATCTCATTTTGAGTAGGAAGTTTTTGTTTTGATATTTTGTTTCATTTTATCCTTCCTTTCTCTTACCTACCTCTCTTTTTCTGGTGGTTTTGGGGATCCCCACCTGCTCTCCCAGGCAAGGCAGAACCAGTTCTTCTCTTGCTGCTTTGGGGGTGCTCCCCTCAGGGTCACTGCAGGGATCCCAGACTCGGCCTCTTTGCTAGCCATGCATCTCGATGGTGCAGCCACTGTTCTCCCTAGGCCCATAGGAATGCACTGCTACATTCCGCCACCTTGCACACAGGGGCAGGAGCTATGGCGCTCCAGGCTCCGTCTCTCGGTTTGCATGCGTCCAGAGCCCTGCAGGAGCTGGCCTGCTGCAGGACTAGATGCACAGCAAGCCCGTTCTTCTTCTGCCCTTCAGAACCCTGGCTGGTCCTGTCTATTTGGTTTACTTGGCTTGTGTGTGTCTGTCAGTGCCTTGTGTCCGGCACAGAGGCGGATGCACCCAAGGACCACATGTCTCGTGCCATTCTGAATAGAATAGCAAGAGCCGAAACGTTTGCCAGCATTAGGCCCTGTCCTTCATCGAGGGGCATCCCAGGGAGCCACGCAGGCACTGAAGCCACTAAAGCACATGGCTGCCCGTTGTCGACTGCAGTTGACAAGGCAAGTCAAGAGTGATGCCCCACGTGTCCCCACAGCCACTTCCACAAGGCTCCACCCAGGGAGCTTGTTTCAAATCAGTGCTGTAAGAGTGTTTCCCGCTGAAGGACTTTCCAGCAGGGGTACCTTTTGATCATGGCCACCAGCAGCTGGATTTCAGCGATTTATTTTCCTCCTGGTTGTCATTTGCTTTCTCCTCTATGACTTGTATTTCCTCATCTTGTTCCTTAATTACCTTGTAGTGCTGAGAGTTTTCTTTATACATCATCTCAACATTTCTTTTTATGCAGAGAGGCAAGTATAGAGAGAAACAAAAAGAGAACTCACTCCCCTTGGCAATATTAAGGGTGAAATTTTTTTCTATGATTGAAGTTAATTCTTTGAGATATAATCAACATATAACATTATATTAGCTTCAGGTGTACACATAATGATCTGATATTTGTGTATGTTGCAAAATGATCACCTCAGTAAGTCTATTCAGCATCCATCACGTCACAGAGGCACAATTTTTTTTCTTATGATGAGAATTTTTAAGATCTATTCTCTTAGCAACTTTCAAATATACAATACAGCACTATTAATGACAGTCACTATGCCATACATTATATTCCCATGACTGACATATTTAATAACTTGAAGTTTGTAGCTTTTGACCAACTTCACCCATTTTGACTACTCCCCACCCCGACTCCCTGTCTCTGGCAACCACCAATCTGTTCTCTGTAATTTTTTTTTTGAAGATTCCACACATAAGTGTAATCACACAGTATTTGTCTTTCTCTGTCTGAATTACTTCACTTAAAAGTGTTTTAATAAAAACAAAAATTAAACCTGTAAGCTATTTTTCCAGTTTTCTCACATGTGACTATACCGTCAGATTCACAGAAAACGCTGCGTTTCCTTATTCCCTTCCAGCCAAGCGCTGATGCTGCTGTGAGGTCCCCAGGTTGTGACATGGGAGCGGGACCCCAGGTTAAGGGACAATGGCTCTCAGAGTGCATGTTAAGACTGGAGGTGAGAGAACCCAATTAGCCTTGCCGAGCAGCACCCCAGTGGGCTCCCCCCTGCCCCACCGAGCTGGGAGTTCAGCAAGAAAATAATTAGATATTCAGGATGGGATAAAATGAAAGGCCCTTTTGAGGAAACGACACTGTTTCCCAGAGAATTCGGGAAATGCCTGTGGGAATAGCACTTTCAGAGGGGCCAGGGGACAGAGTGAATTTCAGAGGGTCTATGCATCTGGCTCTGAGGCCACTCCACTCCCCTCCCCTTCGAGCTGGCTCTCACAGCAAGGAGCCTTGGGACCTTGACAGCTTTCTGGAAAAACAAAACAGTTGCGTATGCAGAATTTCACTGGCATCAGATCACTTTTGTACCAAGGAGGTCACGTAGTCCTCCAACACCCTGGGGGAATATTTTCATTGTGTTTGTCCTGCAGAAAAGTTGCAGATTAACTCACACTCTTCTAGGGCCAACTGTGAGCCAGCAACTCAGTAAAGACAATGAATTCATCTTCCTCGGCCAGAAGGGGAGGGAAGAGAGGTGTCCACATTTTATAGATGGGAAACCACATCTCCTGGAAGTTGGGAGTTGCTCAAAACTGACACAATGTGGAGGAAGGGCCTCTGACCCCACAGGCTCTGCACCCTCCACCCCTATGCAACGCTACCTGCCAAAAATGTGCAATATTCCGAAGTTCTAAAACCGCCAGCTCAACCAATTACTCACAACCATCACTAAACACCACCATGACCAGTTGGGGCATAGATGTAGCACGTTGGTGCAATAATACCTCTGTTTCTCAAGGTTGTGTTGGGAAGTTCCTTTTACACCTTCCCCAGTGATTGGTTCCCAATGAATTTTCCCAAACAGATCCTCCTCCCACGTCCACTTGCCCAGTGGCTCTGCCGATGACACTTTGATTTTTGCGGATCGAGACTCCTTTCAGACTTCTGGCCTCCAGAACTGTGAGATAATAAATTTGTCATTTTAAGCCACTTAGTTTGCTGTAACTTGTTACAGCAGCAGTAAGAGACTAATGTACTCACAGAAAGTGCCTAGCAGGGGCCTTGTCAAGAAAAAGCTTCCATGCATGGCACTGGCATCTTTTCCATTACCACACCATTGTGGGCTTAGGTACCCAGAAGTCACAGTGGAGCATGCTTCAACATACTTAAATTTTAAGACCACCCCGATCCCAAAGCATATGTCATCCCCCTCCTCCATGCCATGCAGACTGACAAGGAAGACCCAGCAGTGCGCCTCCGGTACTAACCTGCACCATATACATCATGGCCAAGGTGATAGCCCGTCCATCTTGCCTGTTCTGGGACTGGGCCTGCCCTGCCTCATCCTGAAGTTGTCTGTTGGCTTCTTGCTTCCCCTGCCGGAATAGGTGTCCTTGAAAAGTGGTCACATGTGTCTTATCATCCTTGTGTCTTTCACAGATATTTGCAAACAGGGGGTGCTCAACAAATAGTTTTGGAATGAACGAATCAGTGAAAAAAGTCTGTCAACCCATAGCCCACGGAATGGAACAAAACATCATTCGACGGGGATATATTTCACGGAGTCTTGAGACTTCACTGGGGGAAGGAGGAATGTTCGGCGACTGGGAGACCTCTTTTCACCTACCACACGCCAGGCATCATGGCTATGCAGGGCTCTGGACACCCTCTCATTATTCATACATGTAAAAATGGGGCAACATCCCAAATAAATTAGCCTATCGGTCATGAATTTTACTGTCGAGGAGACCTCCAATTCTCAAACACGTAAATGCACACAGAGAATAACATACGAGTTTCAATCACAGCAGAGTTGCCATTTGCCGTCAGGCACCGTGCTATGTGCTTTACACGCATTATCGTGGATTCTCATAAACTTCTTTGAGGCAGGTTTCACTTTACTCCCATTTTGCCCATAAGGTAATTGTGCTGTAAGGCGATCGTGCGCCTTGCCCAGGTTATAAGGGACAAGACTGAAGGTCTCCCAGCTCTGCCTGACTCCAGCCTCTCCCAATCTGCAGCCCGGTCTCTCCAGACCCACAGCATGGACTGTGTTTCCCTGGGTGCCAGAGGCATGTCCCTACCATCCATCTGCTGCTACCTTTTTTTAATGCGCTCTAAACCCAGTATTTTGAAACTATTTTGAATCCAAACATATGAGCATGCACTCCAAATTCAGTAATCTCCTTAGCAAACTCTGATCTGACCATAGAGGTTTTTAAATGGATTCAAAACAGCAGCCCAGCTGACTTCAAAGATTTAGTTTGAATAACCATTTTATACAGAATTATTAAGTCAAGAAAATGAGAGTTATTAACTTTGCAAGATTCAATTTTTAACTTTACAAAATGAAGACTTTATTTTGAAAACCTGCTTTAAATATCAGAATTCTATCCTGGTCCATTCAATTGCATGTATTATACTGATGTGATAACTTGTAGGAACAGACCGGATAGACTAGAAATTCCACAAAATAAAATTTAGTCTTTTGATACTCAAGCCGACTCAGTAAAACTAATAAACAAATATAACGATACACAGCTTTAGGGCAACTGGCAAATGAAGCATTTGGGAAACCTGCAGAGTTGGAATCCTACCCCCATCTCAACTGTCAGAATGGTGATTTTGAGTAGCCATCTGATGACAGATAAACCTTGATTTTTAACCCCAGTTTCCCATTTACTTGTTATGTGAACTGGAACAATTAACAGCTTCCTGAAACCTTGTCTTTTCTCATGTGTAAAACCAGGAGGTCTGCTGAAATTGGTTGTTGTGTAGCTTAAGTAAATTAGTGTTTGTAAGCACCCTAGCACAGCACCAGGCCGTCGTAAGTCCTCAATGCCTGATGACTGAAATGGAAAAAAAAAAAAAAATTCTTGGTCCGAAACAAATTCCAAATCAATCTGATATAAAATAGCAGAGGAAAAATAAATCATTGTCATGCTCTCGGGATGAAAAGCCTCTGTAAAGCACAACCCGAAAAGTGAAGCAGAAACAGCATGCGTATAAGCACATTTAAGTTTGAGACTTCTGTGCATCTAAGGTTCTCCCCTGGGAGGCAGGATTGCATAGTGGTTAAACATCGCCCAAGTTAACATATTAGCTTCACCACCTCATAGCTGTGTGATCCAGGACAAGTTAATAATAAAACCTACTTCACAGGGCTGTGTGATGATTAACTAGTTAATATTTATAAAGAACTTAGTGCCTGGCATGTGGTAAGCAATAAAAAATATAGTTTCTTAGTATTAGCTATCAACAGAAATAAATTTAGAAGGCAAAAATGGACTAGAAAGAATACTTAAAATTCTGACAGACATGGGCTCCTGATTCGTATGTTGGGGATTAGGGTAGAATGAGGTCATATGGGTGGGGCCCTAACCCAGTCTGACTGGTTTCCTTACGTGAAGAGGAGATTAGGACTCAGACACACACAGAGAATAGATGATGGGAGGACATGGGGAGAAGACAGCCGCCTACACGCCAAGGAGGCCTCAGGAGAAACTAACCCCGCTGACACCTTGATCTCAGACTTCCAGCCTCCAGCACTGTGAGAAAATAAACTTCTGTCATTTGAGGCACCCTGTCTGTGGTACTTTGTGATAGCAGCCCTAGCAGGCTAATACACTTACTAAATAAAGATCTCTTAAAATCAGACCAAAAGGTAAATATTGCAAATACACGAACAAACAATAGACTAAAAAAAAAAAAAAGTGGTCACAGCAAAAATAAAAGATATGTTACATTTCACTAATTGTCAAAGGGATGTGAATCCCAGCAATGAGTTACTTACTAGTCATTAAGACTGAACAAGATGAAGAAGAAAGATAATCCCCAATATGGATCCCCATTGAAAAGAGGGGGAAACTCTCTCAGTGCTGGTAGGAAAATAAATTGGAAAAATCTTTCTGGAGGGCCATTCAGCAACAGTTATCAAAGTTTTATCTACAAAATGCATTCTATCCGATCTTGCAAGTTTTTTATTTAGGTTTTTTTCCCTAAGAATATAGTTGGACAGGTAAGCGATAATTTGTTCTGCTAATGTCCGACCAGGCACAGAGACCTCTGCTGCTGCCCTCTGCCATTGCCACGGTCCGAGAGCATGACAAGGATTACAGGGCAGCTGCGTACCCACTATCTTTCTCACTGTTCTTCTAGTTTTGACTTATGGGCTTTTTTCTTCCTTAGACACAGACATGTGTCTCTGGGCTGTAAGTAGGAATGACACCACCAAGCTTGCTCAGGATCACTATTTCTTAAACAGCTTTACTGAAGTATATTCAACAAAGTGCAGCTGTTTACAGTATACTATTTGGTATATACACACCTGTAAAACCACCACCACAATCAAGATAGTAACATAGCCATCACCCCCAAATGTTCCTTTGTGTCTCCTTGTGACCCCTCCTTCCAGCAGCCCCACCTCCAGCCCAGGCAGCCATGGATCTGGTTTCTGTCACTACCCATTAGTTTGCGTTTCCTAGAATTTTGTATGAATGGAATCATTCAGTAAACACTCCATTTTTGTCTGGCTGCTTTCACTCAGCATAAGTATGGTGGGATTCTTCCATGTTGTAGCATGCATCAATAGTTCATTCCTTTTTACTGCTGAGGATGTGTATGTATGGATGTGCCGCAATTTGTTTATCCATTCACCTGTTGATGGAACTTGTGTTGTTTGCAACTGGGAGCTATTACAAATAAAGCTATAATGAACATTGGTGTGCAAATCTTTATAAGGGCATATGATTTCATTTACCCTGGGTAATCACCTGGAAGTGGAATGGTTGGCTCATAACTTTTTAATAAGCTGCTTCAAGACAGAGTAATCAAGATTGGATTTACCCTCCTACCTGAAACAGCTAAAAAAAACTACAGAAAAAAATATATGAAACAATGGTTATCAAGACACTGGACATCAGTGACAAAGGCCAGTAATTGCTGAGAGGCAGTAAATAAGGAGGATGAGCCCCGTGATGGCTCTAGTCACACTGTGTGAGGGTTTCCAGGCTACAGCACAGGAAAGGGGGCCCCAGGCAGGCCCAGCAGATTCCTTAGCTAGAAGATGGAGATGAGGGTCTAGGAGTTCAGAAAGCTGGGGTTAGCAGGAGAGAGGGCCAGAGAGAAAGCTCCAGATATGCAAGGGTCCCCTTTGAGTAGATATCAGAATACAAATTGGAGAGTGCATGAAAGGAAACTCTGGAGGTCTGGGGAAATAGATGCAGAACAGACACACATGTTAGAATTAGCAGGTATAGACACTAAAAGAGTTATTTAAGTAGAGATAAGGAAGATACGTTTTTTTAAAAACCAATGAATTGAACTTCTAGAAGTGAAAACTATAATGTGTGAGATTGATACACACACACACACACACGCTGGCTGGGATTCAGGGAGGATTAGACACTGCAAAAGAAAGAATTAGTCAACTTGAGTATATAGACATTCAAAATATTCAAAATGAAACACAAAGAGAAAAAAAAAAGATTGTTTTAAATGACAAGAACACCAGTGAGGTGTGGGACAATTTCAAGTGTCTCACAGGTAGTGACACCAATGAGAGTGAAAGGGTAGGTCAGGGAAAATACTTGAAGAAATAATGTCCCCCAATTTCCCAATCTTCATGAAAACTTTAACCCCCAGATCCAAGCAAAAGCTGAGTGTCATAGACATGAAGAAAACCACACCAAAAAAACCAAATTGCCCAAAACCAGCAATAGAGAGAAAAATCTGAAAAGCACCTAGAGAGAAAAGACACTTTACAGGGAACAAAGATAAGGATACAGTGACACAAAAACAGATGAAACTGTGAGGAGAAGCAGACAGCACCACAATCTCAGAGGGCGACTTCCACCCCTGCCAGTGAGTGAGGGGACAGGCAGGCAGATGAGCAGGTGCAGGAGGCTGGACGACACCATCAGCCACCGTGACCCAGACGGCAACAGACTCTGCGCCCTTCACCAACTTAGACCACGTTGTGGGAATAACCCAAGTCTCAGTAACTTTCAAGGATTCAGGCCATATGGCGTGTTCTCTGACCACAACAGAATAAAATTAGGAATCAGTAGTTACATGAGGACATATGGAAAATTCCCAAGTGCATGAACACTAAAAGACGTGTTTCTAAATAACCCATGGATCAAAGAAGAAATCAAAAGGGAAAAGAGACGGTATCTTGAACTGAATTAAAAATGAAAATATACTGTATCAAAATAGGTGGGGTGTCACTAAAGCAGTATTCTAAGAGAAAATTATAGCACTAAAGGCCTACATTAGAAATGAAGTAAGGTCTCAAATCAACAACCTCAGCTTCTACCTAAGAACTATAAAAAGAACAAATTAAGCCTAATATAATCAGAAGAAAGGAAGTAATAAAGATCCAGGCAGAAATCAGTGCCTTGAAGAAAGAGAGAAAGTCAATGACATAAAAGCTGGTTCTTTGAGAACAATAAAGTCTATGATCAACCTCTAGCCAGACTGAGGAGAAGAAAAAGAGGCCACAAATGACAAACAACCACCACAGAACCTAATTTTTCCTAACCATCCCATTTCTGGACTCTTGTTTATCATTCTGGGGAGACACAAAAAATACAAACAGGAGAACCAAAAATGGTCACACCAAGCAGATGAAGCAAGTCAAAGAAATGTTAAATGGGGATATTGAGAAGGGGCACTGTCACATGGGATGGGGGGCAATGTCACGTGGGGACTGTGGAGAATGATGGAATACAGGAGCGGTAGAGGCAGAGGCATTAATATATGGGCTGTCACACGTGACTGTCTTCCTTGACATGGCGTGATATGGAGGCTGGGACCTGGACCTCCTTCCTCCTAACCTCAGTGGCAACTCTGATCTTGAACTAGATCTACTTGGAATGCAAGGCTAGACTGTTTATTTTGGAAGGAATTTTGTCCATGGAATAAACACTGATGATGATCTTTTTCAGAAATGAGACTGAGCTAACAAGTTGTTACATTTGTAACTAAGCTAAGACTTTTTGTTCTGTACAGAGAATCTCAATAGTCTTTGGAAATGTATTCTTTCATAGGCTTACCTCAATTCAATAACTTATCTGGTCTCAAGAATGCCAGAACTGGCCCTGCCCAGCACACAAAAATTTCCATTTATTTTTTAGGCTAGGGCAGCAAACCTGGATCCAGAGAAGAAGAAAGTAGACACTGCTGACAGCAGATGTCCTGCCAGTAAGTCAGGTGGCTACGCATTCCACCAGGCAACCCTGTCAAGAGGTCAGATTATAAGTGGTACATGTCGACAGCGTGATTCCTTGGTCCCTGGCAGACTCAGTTTCACTGGTCAATTTCGGTTTGGGATATGATGTTACTCAAATGCTGGTGAGCCTTTCGTGGCTAAAATATGCCTAACTGTGTTGATTTTTAACGGAGCAAGTTGCCAGATAGCTGAGCTATAATGTCGAGAGGGTATCCTTGCTTCCGGCAGGGCTTCTGAAGCTCTCCAGCTTGGCCTGATTTTCTGATCTTTCTTCCACCCACATTTCCTGCTGGTGTTCTCTCTGGAGATATTTGGTTACTGACACAAACATATTACCCTGATCCCAGATAATACAGAATTTTTAAGCTTCTAAGAGTGACTCTACAGAACCTACCATGGCACAGGATCTCCCCCATCTGTCTTGGTACAAAAGAAAGTAGAAACAGATGGTGTAGAGCCCAAGACAGGGCTGGATCTCATTAGGCAGAAATCAGAACAACTCAGGATGTCTACTCCCTGAGGATCTTAGATGCCTTCATGCTCTGGAACTCTTACCCTTAAAAGATAATTGGAGAGGATAAACCATAGGCCCAGCTGGAGAAAGGAGGTGTTAGGAAGTAGTTCACATTGTTAATTTTGCATGTTACAACAACCTTAAATTATTTTTAAATTAAATTTTTTACTTTGATAAACCTATAACTAAAACCTATAACTATAGGTTTACATGCAGTTTTTAAAAAGTATACAGAGAGATCCCACGTATACTTTACCCAGATTTCCTCAATGGTAACATTTTGAATAACAACTCCAGGACAATATCTCCACCATCGATATGGTCAAGATCCAGAATGCACCATCATGAAGATAGCCCCTGCTGCCCTTTTATAGCTACTCCCTAATCTTTTAATTAGCTCCTCCGCTAATCTTCTCTCCATCTCTATGACTTTGTCATTTCAAGAATGTTGTATAAACACAATCATATAGTATGTAATAACCTTATGAACTTGGCTTTTGCCCTCAGCATAACTAGAGACTGGCCCAGGTTGCTGCCTTTACCAATAGGCCTGCGTACTGTTCCGTGGTGTGAAGATTCTGCAGTTTGTTTAACTGTTCAATCAGTGAAAAATATTGGGGAGGTTTCCAGTTTAGAAGTATTACAGATAAAGCTGCGAGGAACATTCATGCACAGGTGTTTGTATGAATGTGTTTCCATTTCTCTGGGATAAGTGATCAAAGGTATCATTTCTGGGTCATACATTTTCATGTTTCACTTTAGAGGAAATCGCCAAACCACTCCCCAGAGAGTGGCTGTACCATTTTACATTCTCACCAGCGCTGGATGAGTGATCTAGTCTGCATCCCTGCTGGCATTTGGTGACACTATTGTGTAGTTTTGCTATTCCCATAGGTATGTGGTGATATATCATTGCAGTCTTACCTTGCATTTCCCTAGATTGCTAGTGATGTTCACATCCTTTCATGTGTTTATTTGTTATCTGCACATTCCCTTCAGCGAAATGCCTATTCATTTTGAGGTCCATTTTCTAACTGGATTATTTGTATCTTTATTGTTGAATTCCAAGAGTTCTTTATATATGTGAAACACTAGTCCTTTGTTGAATATGTGGTTTGCAAGTAATCCCTTCTAGTCTATAGATTGTACTTTCATCCTCTTAACAGGGTTATTTGCAGCACAAAAGTTTTAAATTTTGATGAGATTCAATTTATCAACTTTTTTTCTTTTAGGGATCATGCTAATTTTCTCCTTTGCTTTTTTTTTCAAAAATGTTATCATTTTACACTTTTCCACGATCCATTTTCAGTTAAT
This sequence comes from Neophocaena asiaeorientalis asiaeorientalis, assembly GCF_003031525.2. Classification (NCBI taxonomy): domain Eukaryota; kingdom Metazoa; phylum Chordata; class Mammalia; order Artiodactyla; family Phocoenidae; genus Neophocaena; species Neophocaena asiaeorientalis. The sequence goes on from NW_020171804.1 coordinate 2,721,989, forward strand.
TTTTGTAGAAGGTGTGAAGTGTAGGTTGAAGGTTTTTTTTTTTTTTTTTTAATTTATTATTTATTTATTTATTTATTTATGGCTGCACTGGGTCTTTGTTGCTGAGCACGGGCTTACTCTAGTTGCGGTGAGCGGGGGCTACTGTTCGTTGCGGTGCGCGGGCTTCTCATTGCAGTGGCTTCTCTTGTTGCGGAGCACAGGCTCTAGGCACGCGGGCTTCAGTAGTTGTGGCTCATGGGCTCTGTAGTTATGGCTTACGGGCTCTAGAGCACAGGATCAGTAGCTGTGGCGCACAGGCTTAGTTGCTCCGCGGCATGTGGGATCTTCCCGGACCAGGGCTTGAACCCGTGTCCCCTGCACTGGCAGGTGGATTCTTAACCACTGTGCCACCAGGGAAGTCCTGAAGTTCTTTTTTTCTTTTGCTTCTGGATGTCCAATTGTGCCAGCATCATTGCTGAAAAGGCTATTCTTCCTCCATTGAATTATTTTTGCACCTTTGTTAAAAATTAGTTTGCCCTACTTGCGATGGGCCTATTTCTGGATTCTCTGTGTCTCTCCCTCTGCTACTACCACACTGTCCTGATCACTGTCACCACATAGCATAGCTGCCTTCTCCACAGGCATCAAGTACCTTCCCTCTGTACAAGAAACCAGCTATCTGTGAGAATTATAAATTTTGTCATTCACAGCATTTGAAGAAAAATGCTCACCCTCTGCAGGGCACTGGCTGTTACTGAGGTATTTCAAAGGTCAGCTCACATTCCTGAACTCTGACTCTCAAGTTTCCTTGCTCCTTTCCTGACAACATGGCCAGGGAGATGGTAAAAAAATGCAGTAACTTACAAAAGTATAGACTCCAAGAAGGAGGCTGTGACAAGCACAAATCTCTGGAAAATGATTCAACTCAGGCCAACTGCCAACCTTTCTAAGGTCTTTAGTTTTTCGAGGCCAAGAGTTAGTATTTTAGTGCTATTTAACCAATTCCACTATGTAGAAACTTAATAGGGAGAGACATCCAAGAGGGTCAGCCCTGGAATAGGGTTCCCCCAGTCCCAAAGATTTTCATAACTTACTCTACATTGACTTGAATTCTGAGCATCTGATCAGATAAATCTCCACACAGTGCAGCGAGTGGTGACCTTCCTGTGTGTGGCAAACCCATAGGTGCTAGTTTTGATTTGGACTCTTTCTCTTCCACGCAAGAAAGATCTAGTGGGATGCCCGTGAGGGAATGTGGGTTCTGACAGGGAACCTCTTGCGTCTGCTCTTCCCCTCCCCTTGGTCCCACTTACAGCTATTGAATTGTCAAGCCCTTCACGATTCCTGATGAGTTACTCAGGACACACCTACAACTGGCAGCACCCATGTGTGAACTGCTGCTTTAGAATTTATGCAAGATAGGCACTTACTTCAAGCTGCTATGGAAATGTCTATGGAAGTGTGGTCCTGGTGACATGGATTCTGGGTGTCCCTATGGGATTCTAACAGATCTTATCCCTCGGGAGCAAGTTGCTCACCTGAGGGGGAGGTAATGGGGCACTCCGCCCTCAGAGGCTCCTGCATCACGATGTTCTGTCTCTTAGGAGTACACAGACCCCCACATGGTTTTAGGGGAGCTCCAATTATGCTCCTATTTAAAATAGCAAATTGAGTCATTTGTTGAGACGTGGATGGATCTAAAGACTGTCATACAGAGTGAAGTAAGTCAGAAAGAGAAAAACAAATATCGTATATTAACGCATGTATGTGGAAACTAGAAAAATGGTACAGATGAACCGGTTTGCAGGGCAGAAGCTGAGACACAGATGTAGAGAACAAACGTATGGACACCAAGGGAGGAAAACCACAGTGGGGTGGGGATGGTGGTGTACTGAATTGGGCGATTGGGACTGACATGTATACACTGATGTGTATAAAATTGATGACTAATAAGAACCTGCAGTATAAACAAACAAAAACAACTAATAAATAAATAAAATAGCAAAAGATAATTCATTTTTGATTAACTGATCTTTTTCAGAGTTAAAGAACTCAGATGATCTACTTGTTTTAAAATTCTTATGATAATCAACTTAAGATGCCAACAAAGCCTCCCTAAATGAAGCTCTACATAGAGTAAAATATAAAGTTTGTGAAATTATTTGAGTATTTCACTTTTATCAGATTTGTGGAATTAAATTTCTCAGAAAGTTGGAGTTAATTAAAAACTATATTGTCCTTATCTTCAATTATCTACAGTAGCTTAAATGTATTTGCTGTGGGTCAAATTGTATCTCTCCCCAAAGACGGTGAAGTGCTAATCCCAGTACCTGTACATGATCAAATTAAGATGAGGTCATGAGGGGCTTCCCGGGTGGCGCAGTGGTTAAGAATCCACCTGCCAATGCAAGGGACATGGGTTCAATCCCTGGTCCAGGAAGATTCCACATGCTGCGGAGCTACTAAGCCCGTGTGCCACAACTACTGAAGTCAGCGAGCCACAACTACTGAAGCCAGCAAGCCACAACTACTGAAGCCCACACGCCTAGAGCCCATGCTCCACAACAAGACCACAATGAGAAGCCTGCACGCAGCAACAAAGACCCAATGCAGCCAAAAATAACTCAATAAATTTATATATATATAAAAAGATGAGGTCATGAGGGTGAGCCCTAACCCAGTGCAACTGTGTCCTTACAAAAAAAGGGAAATTTGGACACAAAGCCATGCACACAAGAAAGTCATGTAAAAATTGGAGTTATGCTGCCACAAGCCAAGGAGCTGTGAGAAGTAAGGAGAGAGGCCTGGAAGTGACCTTTCCCGAGCGCCTCAGAGGAGCCCAGCCCTGCACACCACCACCTCGTACTCGGGAACTCCAGAATGGGGAGACAGCACATTTCTGTTTGTTGCAATAGCCCTAGCAAACTAATACAGTATTTTATTTGGGGAAATAATTGTAGTTTGTAAGACTCCAAGCTAAACAGAAACGTCTTCACAAAGAAGCCAGCTGACAGTGCAGTTTAGTCTTGGAGAATTCAACTTTTTTGGCCCCCGTTACAAGACAATTTGGTTCAAATAAACAAATTATGTCTTCGTAGTAACACAGAAGTGCTGGTTTATATCCATAGTGCCTCAAATGCTATTCTAGCACACATCTAAATAAAAAGAGATTAACAGTAATATTTCAACTTTGTTGGAGCTGTGTCTGCCAGGAAGAAATGAATCAGCAGCTACAAAAATGTTCCTTCTCGTGAAGTTATCACAGGCAGACATAATATAGTCCATGAAAGCAGAGAACATTATCTCAGAGGCTGTCTGTTTCAACATTTCTGTCTGGTTATTGCCAATTCTAATTTATTAAATATTTATAAATCATACAAATAATTCTATTAAATTTAATTAGCATTTCTTGTGACATCCATCACGGGAAAAATTCCAAGATACACTTAGCTGTATAGCTCAGAAAAACAAGAACCATTAAAACTAATCATATCCCACAACTGTGATTCTACCATTTTGTCATCTACTTGAATAATATAATAGGTCCTTTTTATTTATTTTTTAACATCTTTATTGGAGTATAATTGCTTTACAATGGTGTGTTAGTTTCTGCTTTATAACAAAGTGAGTCAGCTATACATATACATATATCCCCATATCTCCTCCCTCTTGCATCTCCCTCCCACCCTCCCTATCCCACCCTCCCTATCCCACCCCTCTAAGTGGTCACAAAGCACTGAGCTGATCTCCCTGTGCTATGCAGCTGCTTCCCACTAGCTATCTATTTTACTATCTATGTGGTAGTATATATAAGTCCATGCCACTCTCTCACTTCATCCCACGTTCGTCCCTTCCCTGTGTCCTCAAGTCCATTCTCCATGCCTGCATTTTTACTCCTGTCCTGCCCCTAGGTTCTTCAGAACCATTTTTTTTTGAGATTCCATGTATATATGTTAGCATACGGTATTTGTTTTTCTCTTTCTGACTTACTTCACTCTGTATGACAGACTCTAGGTCCATCCACCTCACGACAAATAACTCAATTTCGTTTCTTTTTATGGCTAATATTCCATTGTATACATGTGCCACATCTTCTTTATCCATTCATCTGTCGATGGACACTTAGGTTGCTTCCATGTCCTGGCTATTATAAGTAGAGCTGCAATGAACATTGTGGTACATGACTCTTTTTGAATTATGGTTTTCTCAGAGTATATGCCCAGTAGTGGGATTGCTGGGTCGTATGGTAGTTCTACGGAAACACAAAAGACCATGAATAGCCAAAGCAAACTTGAGAAAGAAAAACGGAGCTGGAGGAATCAGACTCCCGGACTTCAGACTATACTACAAAGCTACAGTAATAGGTCCTTTTTTAAAAGCTTTTCATTGGAAATAATTTCAAATGATTTCAATGAGCACTCATATACCTTTCACTCAGAATCACCTGTTACCATTCTGCTCTTTTTACTTTATTATTTGCCTTCTTCGTATCCATATGCATGTTCCAGTAGTTTCTTCTTGCTCGGTACTCAATTTACTGTGTATTTACTACATATTTACTGAGTACCAAGCCCTGTAGAAAGCACTGTGGTGGAGAGAAAGTGAATGAGACAGAACTTAGCTTTCAAGGGCAGACCAGGATCAGGCCCACCTGATCATTTTTAGTAGAATGCAGGAATAATCTGGTCCTTACATATTGAACTAATCTTAGGAATTATGGGGTACCTTCTTCCTAGGCAACCTCAGTGTTTTCATCATTAATGGCCCCACTCAGTTTCCCATGAAGAAACTCATCATCCTGCAGATCCAACTGGGCACAAAAGTTGCCCACAACTATGCCCATGATCCTGAGACCAATATTTTTCAATTTCCAGGAATACTGTGTCTTCTTGGTGGACATAATTTTAAGTCAATGGGCCCCTAGACCCTGGGATTGTGACTGGCACAAACTACTTGGAGAGTGAATAAATCTTGAAACTCAGTTTGAATAATCATATATTAAGCCCATAGAGAGAGCACTTACTGTATGCAGGTGCTGACATTTACTTCTCTCAGGGGCCCTTGGCAGAGTCTGTACTAGTATCCTCCTTTCACAGAGGTGGGCATTAAGATGTGAAGAGGTCAATCACTTGCCAAGGTCCACCCAGCCAGTGGTTAAAACCGAATCTCAGGGCTTCCCTGGTGGCGCAGTGGTTGAGACTCCGCCTG
>NW_020171805.1:0-154 GCF_003031525.2 Neophocaena asiaeorientalis asiaeorientalis
GAAATAGAATAGACAAAATGCAAGAAACATTTAACAAGGTGAAATGAAACAAAAGATGAAACAAACAATGATGAACAACACAATAAATGAAATGAAAAATACTCTAGATGGGATCAATAGCAGAATAACTGAGGCAGAAGAACGGATAAGTGAC
>NW_020171805.1:231-576 GCF_003031525.2 Neophocaena asiaeorientalis asiaeorientalis
TCAGAGACCCCTGGGACAACATTAAACGCCCAACATTCGAATTATAGGGGTTCCAGAAGAAGAAGAGAAAAAGAAAGGGACTGAGAAAATATTTAAAGAGATTATAGTTGAACACTTCCCTAATATGGGAAAGGAAATAGTTAATCAACTCCAGGAAGCACAGAGAGTCCCATACAGGATAAATCCAAGGAGAAATACGCCAAGACACATATTAATCAAACTGTCAAAAATTAAATACAAAGAAAACATATTAAAAGCAGCAAGGGGAAAAGAACAAATAACACACAAGGGAATCCCCATAAGGTTAACAGCTGATCTTTCAGCAGAAACTCTGCAAGCCAGAAG
>NW_020171805.1:589-791 GCF_003031525.2 Neophocaena asiaeorientalis asiaeorientalis
GAGAAAAACCTGCAACCAAGATTACTCTACCCAGCAAGGATCTCATTCAGATTTGATGGAGAAATTAAAACCTTTACAGACAAGCAAAAGCTGAGAGAGTTCAGCACCACCAAACCAGCTCTACAACAACTGCTAAAGGAACTTCTCTAGGCAAGAAACACAAGAGAAGGAAAAGACCTACAATAATGAACCCAAAACAATT
>NW_020171805.1:5700-6152 GCF_003031525.2 Neophocaena asiaeorientalis asiaeorientalis
GGACGAATGGATAAAGAAGATGTGGCACATATACACAATGGAATATTACTCAGCCTTAAAAAGAAATGAAATTGAGTTATTTGTAATGAGATGGATAGACCTAGAGTCTGTCATACAGAGTGAAGTAAGTCAGAAAGAAAAAGACAAATACCGTATGCTAACACATATATATGGAATTTAAGGGAAAAAAATGTCATGAAGAACCTAGGGGTAAGACAGGAATAGAGGCGCAGACCTACTGGAGAACGGACTTGAGGATATGGGGAGGGGGAAGGGTGAGTTTTGACAGGGCGAGAGAGAGTCATGGACATATACACACTAACAAACGTAGTAAGGTAGATAGCTAGGGGGAAGCAGCCGCAAGGCACAGGGATATTAGCTCGGGGCTTTGGGACAGCCTGGAGGGGTGGGAGGGGGAGAGTGGGAGGGAGGGGGACGCAAGAGGGAAGACA
>NW_020171805.1:6347-7004 GCF_003031525.2 Neophocaena asiaeorientalis asiaeorientalis
CATATGGTCACCTTATCTTTGATAAAGGAGGCAGGAATGTACAGTGGAGAAAGGACAGCCTCTTCAATAAGTGGTGCTGGGAAAACTGGACAGCTACTTGTAAAAGTATCAGATTGGATCACTCCCTAAGACCATGCCCAAAGATAAGCTCAAGGTGGATTAAAGACCTAAATGTAAGGCCAGAAACTATCAAACTCTTAGAGGAAAACATAGGCAGAACACTCTATGACATAAATCACAGCAAGGTCCTTTTTGACCCACCTCCTAGAGAAATGGAAATAAAAAAAAAAAAATAAAAACAAAAATAAACAAATGGGACCTAATGAAACTTCAAAGCTTTTGCACAGCAAAGGAAACCATAAACAAGACCAAAAGACAACCCTCGGAATGGGAGAAAATATTTGCAAATGAAGCAACTGACAAAGGATTAATCTCCAAAATTTATAAGCATCTCATGCAGCTTAATAACAAAAAAAACAAACAACCCCATCCAAAAATGGGCAGAAGACCTAAATAGACATTTCTCCAAAGAAGATATACAGACTGCCAACAAACACATGAAAGAATGCTCAACATAACTAATCATTAGAGAAATGCAAAACAATGAGACATCATCTCACACCAGCCAACAAGTCAGAAATCAAAAAATCTAGAAAC
>NW_020171805.1:7015-7259 GCF_003031525.2 Neophocaena asiaeorientalis asiaeorientalis
GGTGTTGAGAAAAGGGAACCCTCTTACACCGTTGGTGGGAATGTAAATTGATACAGCCAGTGTGGAGAATAGTATGGAGGATCCTTAAAAAACTACAAATATAACTACCATATGACCCAGCAATCCCACTACTGGGCATATACCCTGAGAAAACCATAATTCAAAAAGAGTCATGTACCAAAATGTTCATTGCAGCTCTATTTACAATAGCCCAGAGATGGAAACAACCTAAGTGTCCATCATC
>NW_020171805.1:7756-187645 GCF_003031525.2 Neophocaena asiaeorientalis asiaeorientalis
GATAAACAACAAGGACCTACTATATAGCACAGGGAACTATATTCAATATCTTGTAATAACCTATAATAGAAAAGAAACTGAAATATATATATGTGTGTGTGTATATAGGTATGTATGTGTATATATACATATATATAACTGAATCACTTTGCTGTACACCTGAAAATAACACATTGTAAATCAACTATACTTTAATTTTTAAAAATGTATGTATGTATGCATATATAAATGCCACTCATCTTTGATCAATTTTCATTCTCTTTCTTCTTTATTTTCTTCCAATTTAACCTGGTCAATCTGATGTGGATAAAAGACAAATAGGCAATACTTTAATTTTTAAAAATGTATGTATGTATGCATATATAAATGCCACTCATCTTTGATCAATTTTCATTCTCTTTCTTCTTTATTTTCTTCCAATTTAACCTGGTCAATCTGATGTGGATAAAAGACAAATAGGCAAAGTATTGAGCACTGGCATTCAAGAGAAGCTAGAGCTTTTACCCATCTATATAAGTAAAGTTTCGAATGAACTGAGGGAGAAGAATCATATTCCTGGTGTACAGAAACACCTCAGAGATATTGCAGGTCGAGTTCCAGACCACTGCAATAAAGTGAATATCAAGATAAAGTGAATCATACAAATTATTTTGTTTCCCAGTGCATATAAAAGTTATGTTTAGGGCTTCCCTGGTGGTGCAGTGGTTGAGAATCTGCCTGCTAATGCAGGGGACACAGGTTCAGGCCCTGATCTGGGAGGATCCCACATGCCGCGGAGCAACTAGGCCCGTGAGCCACAACTACTGAGCCTGCGCGTCTGGAGCCTGTGCTCCGCAACAAGAGAGGCTGCGATAGTGAGAGGCCCGCGCATCGCAGTGAAGAGTGGCCCCTGCTTGCCACAACTAGAGAAAGCCCTCACACAGAAACGAAGACCCAACACAGCAAAAATAAATAAATAAATTAGTAAACTCCCACCCCCAACATCTCCTTTAAAAAAAAAAAAAAAAGTTATGTTTACACTATAGTGTTGTCCATCATGTGTTTTGGGCGAGTTGAAATTTCTTCCTAATCCTTCTGGAGTTCTTTTGGTTGGTCTAATGATTAAATTGATACAGACAGACTAACAGGAGGAAAAAAAAAAACTTTGTATTCACAGAGGGCTCATGAAAATGGGACCCCTGAAAGTGACCAAAACGAGCTGTTTATGTGTCATTTTTAGACAAAGAAACAATTATTTGTGAAGATTTAAGAAAACAAAGGCACTTGTACTTGGAGTATCAGACCAACCAAGACGTAACAAAGTTTGTTTACACAGTTTTCTTAGCCTTGAATTCCCTAACTCTGGTGATAAGGATGCTTTCTATACTCCTGGTATAGGGAAAATACCTTCACATGGGAGATTTATTTCCTGCTTTTAGGGAGAAAGACGGGGATCAGAGTGGTTTTTAATATCTTTTTACCTCCACAGGGTGTTTCCCAAGTTACTCTAATTCAAAATAATCAATATGCCATTGAGTCATATTTTGGGGTGGCCTTCCCTGGGCCCCAACAGAGTGCAATGGCATTATGTCTTTAAAACACAAATGTGCATACCTTAATTTAAAAATACTTTATGCTAGAGAAATGCAAATCAAAACTACAGTGAGGTGCCACTTCACAAGATGAACTGGGTGATTGGGATTGACATGTATACACTGATGGAGAAAACCAACATAAGCAGGAAGAGGGGTTAATATCCATTAGGGCCTGAAGATTTATATGTGGCTAGAAGTTGATGTTATGATCCAAAAGATATCATATGACCAAAAGTAATATAACAACTTTATATTCAATTCAGCAAATGAAGCCTGACCAAATGCAAAGAAAAATAATCATTTAGGGCTTAAAAGAAGTGAGATTGCTGTGTAAAACTCTCATACTGAGTCAATCAGTAAATTAAGAAATAACGGTTAATTTTAGAATGTTTTAACTGAAAAATCAGTAAGAAAATTTTATTGACAGCATTGGATTATTAATACAATTAACCTTAAGGAAAAAAAAAAAGATTATGTCTTCATCCTTCTAGAACTTCACTCTGTTTTTCAGCAAATGACACCCACCCAATTGCAAATATATTTGAAAAGTTGATATGTGCAAATGTTGTTTTTTAAAACATGTACGTAATGAGAATGCATGGAGAGATTTGTTTCTTTGGTAAATTTTTTCAAGAAAATTCGTTTTGCTGTGTGCAAAGCATTGACAGAATCCGTTGTCCAAAGCTTCAAGCCTAGGCCCCAGACAGTTTGGCCTTGAATATGCCTCCTGGCCCAGAGGCAGGCAGGAAGCGCCTAGTCCACTGATACTTGGAGATCTTTTTAGATGAAAATTAAGAAGCCACTCTCCTTCTATCCTGCTCGCTGCCTAGAGTAGAGACATTTTCTGCAGGGAATCCTCTCTTTCCTGTGGGTGTAAGTCTAAACAACTCTGGTTCTGCTCACCAGATAAAGGGAAGATGCTAAAACCACATCAAACCAAGAGCTGCCAAGCAGTGACTGCAAACGGTGTGCCTGTGGCTTTGTGATTCCCCAGGGTTTGCGTCTGTGTAGAAAGGCCTTCAGAATCCATGAGCAGAGAAGTAATAATAAGAGCAATAAAAACAGTAACAGAGCTGAACACCATCAGGCTGTAACTGCTCTGGCATCAGAGCAAACAGTCCTCCCGTCGGCCCATGCGGCTTTGATACCCAACTGCTCAGGAGGGAACAGCTGGAAATCCCAGCAAGCAGGCTACATGTTAGCAGACTTTGTTCACTTCAAATGGGGAGAAATGTTTTATTTTTAATGGAACTCTTCCTGTCAGTCTTGTTTTCTTCCTTCCTGCCTCCAACCTCCTACAGCCATCTCGTTCTTGCATGAGGGGGAGTGTTCAGGTTACAGCCCGTTGATGGCAAAAGAACTGGGATGTGTCCTCAGGCAGAGAGACTTACAAGTTCAAGGTGCAGCAGCAGGTAGCAGGAGATAGGCGCGTGCTGCTGAAATTCCAAAGAGAAGGCGGTGGATGCCATACTCAGGAGAGAGAACACATATTAGGCACGTAGCTGAGGATATATACCACATCCACCACCTTCAGGACTAGATCAGAGTCCTGGACTTCAGCAGGGTCTTATTTTAAGAAAACTAAAAGTCTCCCTGCTTCAAATCATCTCCATCAATCTGACAATTACTCAGATGCCTCTTATTAATAACTTTAAAATAATATCCATTCGTACATAAAATAACACCAAGTCTTAACATTGCTTATGAATACCTCACTGCTATCTGGCCATTCAGTGGAGGTCTGGGGCTGACAGGAATGAGATACAGAGCAGGTCAATTCTGGAAGAAGAATCAGAAGTCTGGAAATCTTCAGGTTTTCTCTGAGCCTCTTGAGGGCAAGGAGTTGATAGGAGGGATTGGCAATAAACGAGGCAAGGAATTTTCTTCATTAAAAAAGAAAAATCTGACTTCCTTCTGTCTTTATACACATTCTCCTTTGCTTTCTGTGTAATACAAACTGCCAACCTGGCCTGCTTGTACAAGAGGAACGTTACCATAACCCATTCATTGAATCCACACGATAATTGGGATTCCATCCCAAACACCCTCCTCCAGATTTATTCACTGAATGCAATGAACTAGGCAGATCTCATGACTTCTAGCTCTTATGCCATAGAAGTTCAAATCAGAAATATCCTGTGAAATATGTAAATAGATATTTTAATCTTTATTCAAAGGCAAGTCTTTTTCTAGTCGACGTTGGTAGTGGATTGGAAACTCGAGTGAGGCTGGGACTTGGAGAGGGAGGTACAGAGCATTGCTTCCTTCCAACTTATTTACTGCTATTTTGGGTACCTCCAGTGTTAGACGCAAGGGAAGGTCATACAGGAGAAAGATCCAGCCTCAAATGGTGGGTGCAGTTACCCTCTGATGTGGAGGCCATCTGGGGGCAGATGTACAATTGCTGTTCTTTGGATTTTCCTATCAGGGGGTCTTCTCACTTTCTTGACAGATAGCTCTCCATTCCAGGTGGCTGCTTGAGAGCCTGCTGCACAGTCCCTAGAGAGCATTTCCTTTCCCACGTGGTGGCTGGTGTTTCTTTACCATTCCGGATGGCTCAGTTGGATGTGGCCTGAGACGGCCCTTTGCTGTCTACCTCTTGCACAAGCCACTCATCTCTGAGTGTCTCCCTCTTGCACAAGCCACTCATCTCTGAGGAAACACACATGCATCCTTTGCCCAGAGAAATGATCCCAACCTAACTGGGTCTCTGACTCACCATCAAATACAGTTATTCAGCATATTGCTTTTCCTCTAGATTATGGGAATACAACCCCAATGCACTACGGCTCCCAAACTCCAGGGGTCAGGCTATCCCAGTGATCTCAATGAAGCTACTCCTCCAGGCTTGAGGCAGGTAAGGGGAAATGGGGTGGAGTCCACGTGATTTTATCCAGATCAACTCTCTTTCTACTCTGGCCTCTTTCTACATTCTTGATCTGGCTAACAGGGTCAAAAGTAATGGATTGGATGGTAAATATTTCCTTTGAAAATTCCTATTCTTTTTCAGTCACTCTTTTTAGTACTGGGTAGTATATATACCTGGAAACTTCAGAGGTAATTTTCACACCCAATTACACAATGGATCCACTCTAATACTTTGTATTTTCTATACAAGAGTATAGAAAGGGCTTTGCACTGATTTTCCCAGTCTCTTGCACAAACTTATTTATAAAAAATGTAGTATTTAATGATGTTGAAGACCGCAGGCTCTGATCAAATGGAAGCAAGATTATGATTTTTCAGGATGACTAGACAAACAATTGCCTATCTCTATTCCTCTAGCCATTGACTAAATGATTGTGCAGACAAACCCCAGTCCACAAAGCACTTGTAGATGTAGCTCATTTTAATTCTCCTTTTACTCTCTTTATCTCATATAATAAAAGGTTGAGTTTTTTAAAAAACAATGATAATTGTGTGGACAAATATATGTGTAAATATTACATTTTAAAGCCTACATGCAATGACAATGTAGAGCACTTTGATCACCTCAAAGGAGAAGCCTTATTAATCATTCCCTTGGTTTCCAAACTAAGTTCCTTAGGTAGGACCAGCTCGTTCTTTCCCTACTCAGGTAAACTGTGACCTTCTTGGGAAAGGGGTTATACCCTATGAATGTGTCTGTGCCTGGCCCCTCACTCAGACTCTGGGACTGATTAGACACTGATCAATATTTGCTGAGTAAAAAGTGAGGCTTCTACTGAATATCTTCTATCAGGCATTTTGCTGAGAACCTTCTAGGTATTATCTCCAATTCTCATCACAACCGCACAAACGATGGTGTTAACATCTCCATTTTACTACCAAGACTAGAGCATAGAGCAATCACATATCCAGCCAAAAATCACACAGTTGGTAGTAGCAGACCTGGGATTTCAACCCATAAAATTGTCTGACTCTGAAGCCACGTGTAACAACAACAATACCTTTCACGGTCAATTTAGGTATTAGGTTCTTCATTGATAGAAACACTGTAGGATTGCAACCGAGCAGGACCCTGTGGGGTCTTCCTGGGACAGACACCCCCGTGTCCTCTGCCTGCCTCTTGTCTATAGAAAAACTTTAGCCAAAGAGAAAATTCAATCAGAGAAGTAAGAAAATGCAGAAACAAAGGAAAATAGTCAAACAAGACAAAATAATAATAGTTTAGTCATTAAACAAAGTAAATAACCCTTAGTTCCTCCTCAAGGCTATAGATAACATTCGGAGCCATTTCCTGTGAGCTGTTTTGTAGATACTGAAACCCTGTCCCCAACCCCCAGTGGAAGAAGTTAACTGCATGATGACCAACCTGTAGCCATGACACAAGGACTGGCCTCAAGGAAATGGGAACAAACTGACCTTGGAACTGAAGACTAACTGTACTTAAAACAATCAAGATGACGCTGGTCAGACTAACATGTGACCCAACTTCAAGATGACTGTCAGAGCCGACTGTGCTGTTCTGCACGTGGCCCCCTCCCTCTGCCTGTGCACCCCTGACACTCCCCTTTAAAAGCTCTTCCCGCTGATTGGCAGTTAGGAGTTGGTTCTTGGACACAAGTCCACCTTCTCCCCAGGTTGCTGGCCTCCTGAATAAAGTAACCTTTCCTTTCCTACCAACACTTGTCTCTCAGGTATGGACTTTCCAGCAGTGAGCAGCCGAACCTGAGTTCGGTAACAAGGTGTGTTCCTGTTGGGTTCATTCATTGATTCGTTTGTTCATTCACTGTTTACTCTTTTAGACCTTCATCGTACTGTTAGTGCGCACTGTGGTAGATTATTCAGGGTCCAATCCCACACTTTAAAGGCACTTATTGTCAGCTTAGGCATGGTCTTGAGATCTCTTTTACCAGAAGGTCTGTAACCCTAATGTATCCCTTCCTACTTAGACACTGTGAAAATAATAAGAAAAATGCTATAAAATAGTCAGTGAAAAAAAGAGCAGTCTTCCTGTGAAATGATGTTAACTGCAAGACATGCAGTTCTGAGGTGAAATATGAAATTTCTGCCTAACAGAGTAAGAATTAGATGTCAAGACAGAGGCAAGATGTGTATTCTCTCTTCGGAGGGAGGTTTAAGGGAAAGGATGGGGGATGGCATACTCTTTTGGTCAGCCTGGTCTCCAACAACTGTACAATCTGGCTCCCAGATGCCTCACTGCAGGTTGCAGCTACACACACTACATCTCAGCAAGCATCCATCCAGTTGGAAAAAATAAAAGGCTGTTTTTCCTTACTTAGAGCCATCTTCAGTGTCTACCACCAACTACTTTGGAGCTTTTAGCTACCCTAGCTACTGAGGACAGAGAAAACAGGAAGCCCTCTCACCATGAGCACGGCCTTGCATGAAGCTGTTGGTGACTATTTCCCCACCTCCTGCTCCAGTCTCTCTTCCTATATGTTGAAGTGGGGTGTGGTACAAGGCGTAGTAGGCTCAAATATGACTTTTCTTAATAAGCCCTGGGAACTTATCTGCTCAAGGGGGGCTTTTTTTTTTTTTGAATATGGAGTGTGGAATGACTTGTACTGCAATCTGCTAGCTCCAATTCTCAGACGAAAGTCCCAATCAAAATTCTGTTGCACTAGCAATAAGAAGACCTGGATTATAATTCTGGTCCCATCAAAACCTTCCTGTGTGATTTGAGGCATTTCTACTTTCTCTTTAGACTTCAGTTACCACATCTGTAAGATACAGCTGGAAGTTGAGTTCTAATGGCCAATTCTAATACTTCTCCCCATTCTAACATTCCATGAGTCACCTCGCCCTGCCCACATGGAAAATTGCTCTCCTTAGTGTTTCTATGACCACATTTAAAAAATCAAACCCCAAACCCATGGCCAAACGATTAGATTATTAGTGGGGGTGATAAGGCAAAAGTCAGAAATATACTTCAGCCTATGACCTCTATCTATGGAGTTTCTGTAACCACACACCCACATAAACTTTGAATTAAACAGTCCTGGATAAGGTCAAGACTTATGATTCAAGGTAAGAGTAAGTCTACAAATGAGAAACACTGACTAGAACCAAATTCCAGGAGACCTCAAGAGTTATAGTTATAAAATGGGACTCATAATCTCATTTTGTGAGAAGCTATAAAAACTCAAATGAGATAAGAAAAATTAGTGATAGAAGCATCTGGGATATAATTGAATCATATTATTTAGTCCAGGCTCAGAACAGACCAATAGAGATGTCAGTATACGTTAGTCATTAAAAACAAAAACAAAACAAAACACTACTAGGGCTCATTCATACTCAGACTTAACAAATGCTAAGATTTAACAGTAATTCATTCAAAAATGTATAGTAAATTCCTTCCCAGTGCCAGACATTGTTACATTGTTCTCAGGCTGAGGACACAGCCCCTCCCCCCTTAGGAAACCTAGTGTAGAGAAGTTATGTTAATAATTGCTTTATTATAGTTTTGAAAGTGCTGTGACCAAAAAATGCAGAATGCTATGAGAATACATTAAAGGGACTCGAACCCAACCTGGATAATTATACTGATCATGTTCTCTTATATATATAAATATACTATAGACATATATATGCTATTTACATTTATAAACTAGATAGATACATAGATAGATAGATAGGTAGATTGATAGATAGAAATGACATAGAAATAGCAATAGTGATAAAGTTTAATCTTAAACAATTCTAAAGAAGGTTAAGGTAAGATTATCTCTGAACCCTCAATAACCAGGTCCCCTGACCCTACGCCCAGGATGCTTCCCACCAGGACATCATAGCTGCTAGCTCACTGGAGGCCTTTGCTCCCTATTTCCCTTTGTGTTATATGCCCCAGGTCACTGGCCCATTTTATAATCCCAGAAGTAGGAGATTTAACAAAGATGTGTTTTTTTCTATGATATGAAGTCCAGGTCACCAACTTCAGTTTGGGCAGAACAAGACCACACGCAGATGACACTGTGCTTACCCATATATAATGGAGTATTTCTGGAGGAAACTATTAACCATGAACCTGAAAAAGTGACCTCCATTTAGCAATAACACCAAGTCTTTCCTTGGCATTTTTATATCCTACTGTTAGTCACTTTTCCAACCCATGGGGCAATGGATTTCCACTCTAAATGTCACCTCTAGTCAATACATATATATGTATATATATACACACACACACACACACACACACACACACCGTATTTTATGCATCTCAGTAGCTTTACACAGGCATTGTGGTTCTGCCCTGAGGCTGGCTATAAATTGACAGTCTGGTTTCCCACAAATGCTGTCAGAGAAGGTTCTTGTTGAATACTAATCACAAAGTCTCATGAAATGAGAGAAGCTTGTGTTAAGAAGCAGGAGGAAACCAGCATTTACTGAGGCTGGAAAACCAATTGGCCAGAGGAACTCAGGTGGCCTTTGGGGCTTGTACAGTTGGCCTTTGGGGCTTGTGCAGTTGGCCTTTGGGGCTTGTGCAGTTGGCTGTGTCCTAGCTCAGCTTCCCTTTCTCGAAATACTTCTGGGGACCAGAGAAAAGGCAGCCTAGGCCTTAGCGGAAGGGCTAGGATCGATAGTTGAGCATATCAGCAAAAGAAATCAAACTGATAAATGAGGAAGGTGAGGGTCTCAGAAGCAGCAACAGTTGGTATGAGAGGAACCAAGTGATCTTCAAAAGAAATAAGTTAAGGTTCAGGGAACCAACAAAAACTAGCAGAAAAATACCCAAACTCATCAAACAAAGACCTCCGTGATTTGATCTATTACACTGAGAGTGCAAAAACGGGCCAGGCACCAAGCTTCGTGCTCTGTACGATATTCCACTACTTACCTTAGTTGTGTCCATAATATACAACACGATATACATGATCTATTATACATTATATAATATATGATGTATAACACATTACATAACATATATTTATATTTACAGCAGCCCAATGGGGGTAAGCATTTTGTCCCCATTTTATGGATGCTCAGGAAGGTGAACCAACTTGCCCATTATTTGAATTGTCCCCTCATCTTTCTGTCATATCATACTTAGGGCCTATGGGAATCTCTTGCTCCAGTCACACGACACCTAAGCCATAGGTTCCTCATGATGTTTATCCCAACCCGAGCCCCAGCTCCCTACTCAATGATCTCTCCTCCTAACTGTCCAAATTGTACACCTTCTTGCAGTATTTCCTGACCACTACAAGGTAACAGTGACTTTCCCTCTCCCCAGGAACAAGAATGACCATCACAGCAGCAGCAACTGCATTTCTTGAATATCTAAGAACACAAGTGCCCTTTCTAACTTTCCAAATGGTGTATGTTCTTTTTCTCAATATATATATGGACTTGATGGTGAGAGCGCCTCCTAAAAAAAGAAGGGAAAATATTGATTATGTACCTCTCAATGTTAGTTTGAAGAAACTTAAACATTCTTTATTTTAATGTTTGTATATTTTCCACTGAATACTTACTAGTGAAGATGTAATTGCCCATATTGGTACTTAGAATCCAGAGTCAGCTGGCTACTCTGGTTTCTATCTTCCAAATGTGTACTCAGTTATGCTCCAACTGCTGGGAAACAGTGGGAGGGCAAGCTGCTAATAGGTGCTCACAGTTCAAAGAAATATGAAAGGAAGGTTTGTTTGCATTCTCTGAACACCTGTACCTGCTGGCTCATGATTTTTCCAGGGAAGAATGCATTTCAGAGTTTGGGATCAGCCCCAGATTTGTCCCACCGGATACATTCGGAATGACTGTCAATTGATCCAATAAGCCCTTGCCTCTGCACCCTGCCTGCACCTTCCCTTATGGATGAATGCATCACCTCTCCTGGCAGACGGTTAGTGGGAGTTTTGGTTAACACAAGCCACCGTCAACTGCTTTACTATAATGCTGCTCTGAAAAGGAAAAGCTGTTGAAAAGATGTTACATTCCAACAGAGCAAAACCAGATGAAAAAGAGTCGAGAGCGGCAATCTCTTGGTGCCCATGGCTATACGAAGCTCCTGTCTGATTTTGATGGTTACTGGTATCTTTAGTCAAGGGAAGGCTGTGTGTAATGTTTATTTCTCCATGGCTGGCTGACTTGGCAGGGCCAGGTCATCAGGAAAGCCCTACCGTGAAGGGGACCAGGAGGTCAAAGACCACTGCCCCCACCCCCCCAAAGGAGAGCTGCAGTGACACCTAGAGGAGAAGGCTTGAAATGGAAGGGGTCACCAAAAAGTTACCCTGACCCATACCATCTCCTACCCTCTAAGAATGTAAGTGGGTCCTACAGTGAAAGCAAAAAAAAAAAAGCCAATACAAAACCAAAACTAAAACCCTATGGTGTGCTCTATAAAGCCTTGATCAGGGTCCTGGGACTAATGAACACCAAACAGCATAAGCTATTTCTTTTCAAGGAAGAAACGCTGAATACAAGATCATGGGAAGCCAGCCCACCGATATGTTTTCGTTTGTTTTTTGGCCCATACATTTCTTTCCTAAATGAAATTACTCACCCATGTAATAAAAATTTGAAGACTTTGCATTAAAATAGATATTTATCTTATATATTTGAAAAACAGGAAGATCTGAAAACGCATGTCTGCTTGCCAACAATTTGGTTGAGCTGTTGGCAGAGGGCTGGAGACTGCAAGAAAGGCATATATCTAGATAACCAAAGACCCCTACACAACATTTCCCCTCTCCTCTCCTTTTCACTCATTTATGTCATCTACTTGGCCCCTAGAGACATCTGAGCTGTGGCTCCGAAGAAAATGTTGGCGTTTGGATTATCAGCAAAACCCAGCAGTCATTCTGCCAATGATAAAATTTTCCCTATGAAAGGACTAATATTCTAACTGTGGTTTCCTCTTACCTCCGCTTTGGAACAAGCTTTTTATCAAACAGCTCACATTTATCGGTTCTAATCTGTTTTCATTTATAGCATAGACTAATTGCAGCTCCCTCACAAAGTAAGAGTTGGGAAATGCAGCTGAAAAAAAAAACTAAGCTCCAGGATTTAGTTTTGTTTTGCGTCCTGTCTCTGGGAGCCTCAGACACTGTCTAGTTCTGGCCCAAGGTGATGGCACTTATTCATCTGCAGCTGATGACCATCAAAAGGGAAAATCGGGCTTCCCTGGTGGCGCAATGGTTGAGAGTCCGCCTGCCGATGCAGGAGACACGGGTTCGTGCCCCGGTCCGGGAAGATCTCACATGTCGCGGGAGTGGCTGCGCCTGTGAGCCATGGCTGCTGAGCCTGCGCTCCGCAACGGAGAGGCCACAACAGTGAGAGGCCCGCGCACCGAAAAAAAAAAAAAAAAAGGGAAAATCAACCTGATGAAAGAAGTGTTTGAAATTAGTTCCTCCTCCCTCATACTCGATATGCCAGCATGCATCTCTTCCATCTGGGAACCCAGACAGCCCGTGGTCACTAGGGTAGCAGCACAGGAAGGATGAATCAACCCATTAGGGACAATAAGGGTAAAACCTTGGCACTTTTATTAGCTTTGATTTGTGCTGCTTCCAGGGCTCAAGTGCAGGGTTTATAAAAAAGAAGCAAGCAGTTAGAGATTGTGTACTGCTCCTCGCTATGTTTTATTTCCGATGTCTGTAAAAGTTTTATTGGATTATTGGTAGGGTGTTTATTTGCCTGAACACCAAAAGTCCTGCTAGGCCTTGAGAAAAATAGAGAGAAGGGGCTTTGTGGTATTACAGAATGTGGGAACAAGTGGTAGGTGGCAATGCTCTGGGTGGCAGGGAAAGGAGAAATGAGCAGTCGCTAAAGTGCACTGTGTATGGACCATAATTTAAGATGAGGTCACTGAATAGACGTGGAGGTAGCCCACCAAGCCAGCACTAACTATTCCTTATTTGTGAATCATGGACCCCTGGGATATTTGTGATGATTTAACTCATTTGGTTTGCAATTGAGGGGGATTATGGAAGGAGCATGTGAAAAGGCCACTTGGCAATATTCCAATTGGTTGATGGGGGAACGAGCCTTTAATAAAAATAAAATGAAAATACATTCTCATGGATAAACTTCTGTAGGCTGTACACCAAGGATTCTCTACCTCAGCACTTTTGACATGTGGGCTGGAAAATTCTGTGTTGTGAGGACTGTCCTGTACATTGCAAGGCGTTTAGCAACATTTCTGGCCTCCACCTGTTAGATGCCAGTAATATGCCTACCTAGTGAGGACAGCCCCAAATGTCTCTAGATAGGGCCAAATGTCCTTGGTGTTGAAGAGTCGGGTGAGGGGCAAAATTTTACCGTTTAGACTTTTGCTTTACACAAACTAAAGTGTGTGTGTGTGCGTGTGTGTGTGCGTGCGTGTGCACATGCTGGGGAGATTTAATGCAGTTACTCATAAAATTGAGAGAGAAAACTCCAAACACAAGAATTATAATTAATTCCCTCAAAATGAGTCTCAGAATGGGGTCCCAGAAACTAAAGTTGGGAGATTTTTAAGAAAGGAAAGCAAATAAGCAGTCAATAGAGCGCTAGCTGTAGGTAAATCCTACCCCAAAAAAGGCTTCCATCTACAACCTGAACTGTGAAATACGAAGCACTTACACTGCATCCCAGGGTGTTTACACTGATCCCGAGACAACATCTTTCTAGAAGTTCTAACCTCCAGTAGCCAGAAAACATTTTTGTTTTCATTTTGCCTTACAACATTAAAGCTTGGTTCGTATCTTCAGATCTTCAACAACAACAAAATTAAGAGGCAGAGTCCCTTATGTTTCTCTATAAGAACCACAGAAGTGGGCATTGATTTTGTCCCCTTTTTCACTAAGTGGAGTCATGTCACAGCTACTAAAATCTCCCGGGTTGCTTGAGTTGAACAAGACACGTGGCGAAACTGGTTTCCTCTAAATATTTTCTGCCAATATTTTGACCTCAAAGTAACATTTAAACTGGAAGTGCACTTTGGTTTAAGCACAGGTGTCCAAGTTACTCTTATGGCAGAGGTTTCTCTTTTATCATATTGGGGAAAAAATGGGGAAAGATAGTGAAGATCAGCCATTTGTTAGACTATCTCACACAATGAAACTGTTCTAAGCAATTAGAGTACAACTGAGTCAGAGAATGTCAATTTCCATGAAGGTGTCTACGAAATTCTCCAAATGTGATCCATGTAGAGCCCACACCAGCCATGGGATGACACTGGTTAAAAATAAATAATCCCGGGCCCCACCACCAGATCCACCAAATCAGGAACCCCAACGCTGTGGTCTGATGAGATATATTTTTATCAAGATAATTTTATGCTCATTAAAATGTGAAAGCTACTTAATTGGGTTGTAGGTTGGAGGAACATAGGAAAGATAGGAAAGGGAGTCTTGAAGATACTTGAGTGAATAATATCAGAATTTCCTTCTCAGAAGCAAGCCGATTTGAGGATTTGAACCAAGAAGTGCTAGGGGATTCACTAACTACAAGGTTTTTCAAGAATCACTGTTCTGCCAATGAACTGTGAAGTCAATGAAATCCGCAAATCTGACTTACTTGGGATTTATCCTTGTCAGATAGCAGTATCGGTAAGACTAACGGAAGCCTACAGAAAATTAGATGACACCTGTATTCGGAATCCAAGATGAGGGGACTTGGGAAAGAAGAATCCAGATAGTGTGCTGACCTACATGCCTGCCAATCTGTAACTCAATGTTAATTATTGGTGGGCCACAAATCTGAACTTTACAGGCATCTTGCCTTAGAGTTTTTAAATTCAGGTGTTTTTTTTCTTTGCCCTTTTTAAAGTAGTGGCTTTTTGTTTTGCTTTTGTTTTCAGATAATCTCATGTGGAATAAAGAGAAACAAGAAACAGGATGCTCAAGCTGGAAAAAAGGTATGTTGCCTTTTCATACTCTGGGGAGGCTGCAATTCATCTGTTTCCAAACATCTCATAATGACATTGGTTTACAGAAAGTTAATTCCCTTTCATAATTATTCTAACTAAAGGTATTACCTCCATGGTGTCAGAGACCCAGGTTCTCAATAACATAAATGCATGTAGCATCCATTGTCAAGGTTATGGTCCCAGATGACTGACACATGCCCTGCACATTCATTTGATTGTCCAAAGATGCTCACATGGCCATCCTTAATTAGAAGGAAGCTGGCAAACAGTTTTTATTTCTGTGGCTGTGTACCAAGCTCAAAGTGGGAGAAGGGATTCTATTACTATTAAAGAATGGGAGAATATTTGAGGAAAACTAGCAGCCTTTTTCACAAAACTCAATGCCCCCAAAGGAGAAATTGTACATATACTCTAGCCCAGCGGTCCCCAACCTTTGTGGCACCAAAGACCAGTTTCGTGGAAGACAATTTTTTCCATGGGGTGGGGGTGGGGGTTGGTTCAGGCGGTAATGTGAGCGATGGGGAGAGGCAGATGAAGCTTCGCTGGCTCACCTGCCGCTCACCTCCTGCTGTACGGCTTGGTTCCTAACAGGCTGTGGACCGGTACCAGTCTGCGGCCTGGGGGTTGGGGACCCCTGCTCTAGTCTATTGGGAAACCAGAGTATGTTAAAATGCCCGTGAAAAAAATGCTGAAAAAACACATCCAGAATAATTGTTGTAACTTTTAAAAATCTGATGTATACTGTACAT
Source organism: Neophocaena asiaeorientalis asiaeorientalis (assembly GCF_003031525.2). NCBI lineage: Eukaryota > Metazoa > Chordata > Mammalia > Artiodactyla > Phocoenidae > Neophocaena > Neophocaena asiaeorientalis. Next base: position 22,876 of record NW_020171805.1, read on the forward strand.
TAAAAAAATAGAAGGAAATGTAACAAAGTGTCAATTTTCTGAATATACCTATTTTTCCTTATCGAGTCTAAATCCTATGACCAACCATTAGAATCACTCACTTGCAGATGTTTTCAGCTCTGCTTTCCTTACCACCTTTCCCCACCTGCTTCCTTCCAAGTCACTGAATGTAGGAAGGGAAAACACATCACCCTTCTGTCCAGTATCACTTTCAACTCATGACCAAAACTTTCATGAGTGCTGAAATGCTGCCAAATTTAGAGTATGTTTCTCTTGCCCATTTATTCCTTCAGACTCCTGTTGAACCATTTCTCACCTTTTCCTTTCACCTGAAACCTCCAACAAGTCTTCCCCATCTTCATTCACAGCTGATAATCTTTCTACCAATTTCACTGACAAAATGGAAGCAATCAAAGGCGATCTTCCAAAAATCCTCAGGATCCCTTCTACCCATCTTCAAGAATCTGTTTTCATGCATGTTGCTTTCCTTGTGTTACTATGAATAAACTCTCCATGACCCTGCCTCAGGCTAATCCCTCCATGGATGCACTGGATTCCCTGTCTTCACCCCCATGCAAAGACATCCATCCAACAATTCTTGCCCCCTCTTCTACATTCTCAGTTTTTCCTCTTTACTAGATCATTCCTATCAGCATAAAAATGATATTATTACTCTGTCTTAAAAAATAAACGATTTCGGACTTCCCTGGTGGCGCAGTGGTTAAGAATCCACCTGCCAATGCAGGGGACACGGGTTCGAGCCCTGGTCCGGGAAGATCCCACATGCCGTGGAGCAACTAAGCCCATGAGCCACAACTACTGAAGCCGGCGTGCTTAGAGCCTGTGGTCTGCAACAAGAGAAGCCACCACAATAAGAAGCTTGCACACCACAGCGAAGAGTAGCCCCCGCTCACCGCAACTAGAGAAAGCCCGCGCACAGCAACGAAGACCCAACGCAGCCAAAAATAAATAAATAAAATAAATAAAAATAAAAGGTTTCTTGGTGTCACCTTAAAAAAAAAAAGGCCCCAGACTATGCTCCCATTTTTCTATTCCTCTTTGCAACAAAACTCCAATTCCTATTTTATTCTAGCAACCCCATCACTCTACCAAACCCCCTCCAGTCACTCTGGCCACCTTAGCGTTCCTCAGGAATTCCAGACATGCTCTCACCACTGCACTGACTCTTCTTTCTGGAATGTTCTTCCATCACATATCTGCATGTCTCACTATCTCACATCTTCAAATCATCAACCAAATATTACCTTCTCAACAATACCCCCACCTACTTCTCCCCAGATAATCCCAAACCCTCTCTCCCTTCACTTATTTTAATAACATTTATCACCTTTATATAATCAATGATTTGTATATTACACATATTCATGTATATAATATACAATGTATATTGAAAATTGAACAAATTATAATGTCAGCTGCATGAGAATAAGGATTTTTTTTCTATTTTGTTCATTGATGCAGTTTTGACCCTTAAAACAATGGCTGGCATATAGTTAGGGAATTAACAAATATGAGACATGGGTGATATTTTTGTAATGTTTTCATATTTTAAACATTTTCTACTTTACAAATTATCTTTAATGCATCATTTTGTTATCTATATAGTGAAAAAATGGCATACTGACATTAAGATATTTAAATTCTTAGTTTTACTTCTAGTTCAATCAAATAGTAGACTTTTAATATTAGATAAATCAATTAACTTATCTCACTTAGTTTTTATTTTTAATTTTATTTATTTATTTATTTATTTTTGCGGTACTTGGGCCTCTCACTGTTGTGGTCTCTACCATTGCGGAGCACAGGCTCCGGACGCACAGGCCCAGCGGCCGTGGCTCACGGGCCCAGCCGCTCCGCGGCATGTGGGATCCTCCTGGACCGGGGCACGAGCCCGTGTCCCCTGCATTGGCAGGCAGACTCTCAACCACTGCGCCACCAGGGAAGCCCTAGTTTTTATTTTTTAATAATACTAGTTTTGGTTATCTGAGCTGAAGAAGATCATGTAAGAGAAGGCAACAAAGCAATGTTCAACTATATAAATTGTATCCCTATCCAACTACTGGATAATTAAAGGTTTGTTTTTTTTAAATGTATCTTTTAGAATGTATTTTTATATTTTAAGAATGAACAAGTAAAATCTAATTTCTTGACACCTATCAAGCACACATTAAGGCAGAATCTTTTCATGTTTTTCACTGTTACTTATTTAGCGATGAAAAATGGTATGATCAGGTCATAGCACTGACTAATCTCAAAACTGAGATGGTGATCCCCGGATTCCTATAACGTCACACAGGACTTTATGGGGAAAATCTCTCATTGGTGAGATTAGCTATATTTTTGTGGATGGTCTTTCATTTAAAAAAAAAAAAAAAGACTAACCCAAACTCTGGGCTCTCAGTGTGGGAAGGGAACAACAGAAACATCTCTTTCCTCTCAGGGAAGGCTGGGGCCAAGGAAAAGTAAACAGAAAGATGTGGATAATGGAAACAAAGAAGTTGAGAAAACCTTTTCTGTGAGAAACGTATGAAGGAGACTGGATAGGGCTCTCAAGTTCAAGAGGACTGTCAAGGGTCCAACATACCTATTTCCAAGAAGCCTGCTAATAGACACTAAACTGAAATTAACAAAGCCAGACAGAAGGAAGCCCTCCCTTTGGAGTTTTCACTGCCTTCAGGCAAGTCAGCATGGCTCTCTGCAGAACTATTTACTTTTGAATTACCCATAATGCTTGACACCATGATAATTCCCTTCTGCCCTGATGCATACTCTACTGACAGCATTGAAACTCTGTCAAAGGGAAAAAGTAAATGATTCAGCAAAACTGTTGTTACATAAGACAGGGAAATAAACATCCAGGAATTCTGCTACATGCCAAGATATGTTCCCAACCTGGCCAGGGAAAGAAAGCAAGGATCTTACACATTCAGAGGAGTTAGACAAAATGTTCCTGACTCGAGCAATAAAAACGCCTGATTGACATGTGGTCACATGTCAAACATAAACCTGAAATGCAATTGGAGGAATTTGAGGGTTTTTTTTCTTTTTCTTTTTCTTTTTTAAAACTTTGTTGTCACGGCCCAGAATTCTTCCTGCAAATACTTTCAGTGTTTGGTGGTGCAATGAAAATAACATTGACCAGAAAACCAAGATATTAACACAGGCTCTGACACCCCTGAACCAAATACTTAAACTCTCTCAACATCATTTCTAAGATCTGTATCTGAGTAGGTAGGTTCATATCTTCTATAAAATCCCAGGATGTTTTGTAGCTTTCATTTTTCTGAACTATCAGTCAACAGTATCCTTGTGGCATTCGTGGAAAGAGCATACTTTAGGCAATTTACCAAACTCCCCTGAACCTCAGTTTCCCCATATGTGAAATAGAATCACAGTGGAAAAGGTACTTCTCAGATTTTAAAACTTAGGATTAAATCACAGTGCATGCTTATCTTTCACATTTTTTTTTTAGTTTTGAAAAATTCAACTCCATAGAAAAGTTGAAAGAATAATATGACACTGTTATATCCTTCACCAATGTTTATTAACATCCTACCACATGTCCTTGCTATTTTCATACAGACACACACACACAAATATATGTGTATGTATATTACTTTCAGTGAACCATTGTAAAGTAACTTGCAGACCCTATAATATTTGACTCAAATATATCATCACATCATCTCCTAAGAGCAAAGAGACATTCTTCTATATAACCGTAAGATCACTGCACACTCAAAAAATTTAACATTGATAAAATAATATTAACTAATATACAGTGCATATTCAAAACTCTCCAGTTTAATCATACACTTGGTTGCCATAGCTACTTGACTCTCCTTTACTCTAAAATAATCCTTCAGTTTTGTATGTTTGCTTCTCTAGTGCCTCACGATATTGACTTTTTTTTTTTAGCATTCAAGTCAATGGTATTATAAAACATTCCACACAAAAAATATGAACAAATCTCACAAACAGTGTTGAGTGAAAGATGCCAGACACGAGACAGTACAAAAACAGACAAAACCTATCTCTGCTGTTAGCATTAAGGACAGCAGTTGCCTGTAGGGGTTAGTGACTAAAAGGAAACATGAGACTGAGTTATCAATGTTCAATTTCTTGACCTGGGTGCTAATTATATAAGTGTGTGTTCACATGTTACTTAGGAAATCAATTATTTAACTAAGCAATTATTTGTCATTAATAAATACTTATTTTAAATTTTAAAATAAATTAATTAAAATTAATTTATAAATTATAATTTATAAAATTAATTAAGAAATAGAAAGAAATATAATGGAGTTGCTTTAATTGCCTACCTTCACTGTATAAGGAATGAAGTCGTCAAAAATATACATGAATAGTGATGATTGGATTAACATAATTAACAAAAGTGTGTGAACAGACATATATTTAATTTTATATACCACAAATTGAAAAATGATTCTTTCTTTTTAAGCCTGAAAGGAATGGCTTAAAAATTGTGTCTATTGGGACACAAACCTGCATTAAGTTTTGCAAATTAGTCACTGTACAGACCAACGTTATTTGTTCAGGATTCAGTGAGAGGGGCTTTCCTGGCGGTGCAGGGGTTAAGAATCCGCCTGCCAATGCAGGGGACAGGGGTTCAAGCCCTGGTATGGGAAGATCCCACATACCGCGGAGCAACTAAGCCTGTGAGCCACAACCACTGAGCCTGTGCTCTAGAGCCCGCGAGCCACAACTACTGAGCCTGTGCTCTAGAGCCTGCGAGCCACAACTACTGAAGCCCGCGTGCCTAGAGCCTGTGCTCCACAACAAGAGAAGCCACCGCAATGAGAAGCCCGCGGGCACCACAATGAAGAGCAGCCCCTGCTCACCGAAACTAGAGGAAGCCCACACGCAGCAACAAAGACCCAATGCAGCCAAAAATAAATAAATTTATATATTAAAAAAAAAACGATTCAGAAAGAGTAGAAATTTCAAAAATAACTTTACAAAGCCCTAACCATAGAAATTGAAAGCTGCTATTCTAAGAGCCCATTGAGTCAAAGTTTAAATACATAATAAAATACTAAACTGCTTAGAAACTATCTTAAATAAAAGTACTATAAATCCACATAATAAATATAAGCATACATAAATCTGGATCCTTAATACTTTGTTGTTAAATGATGAAAAACGATTTTTAATTATCAAGAATTTAGAAAAAGAATGTAGAAGCAGTCTTAAGGAAAATAGGAGGAAATGATAAAATGCAGCAAAAATTAATTATTGAAAACTGAGAGCAGACATAAGCAAGTCTAAGAGCTAGTTCTTTAAAAAGAAATAGATAAAAACAAAAAAATTGTAACAAGTCTTATGAGAGCAATTAGAAAAAAGATAATATATGTAAAACTCTTTGCACAGTACCTAAGTTGTCATCACTATTATTATTATTCAAAAAGAAAATCAAGGCTATGGTAATAGATATAGAGGCACACAGGAGATTAAAAATATGGCAACACTATACAAAATGTTGGCTAACATATTTTTAACATAGGACAAAATGAATGATACGTTTGGAACAAATTACAAAATGGACTCAATAAGACATAGGAAACCAAAATAGATCAATAGAAAAATAGGAAAAATATGTTTGAAACATAGGAGAACGCTAGATGGTTTTAAAGTTAGATAATTTAAGTTTTTAAAGGATGTCTTTTTAGTGAATATTGAGGTTGTCTCACCAACATCTTATCTTTCCCTCTCACTATCAACAGCCCTGAGGAGTGGCTTATCTAGTATATCCAGGGTGGGACTCTATTTTAACTAATCAAGGCAAAGTTCCTTTATTATCATGATTCATCAGCTGACCCATCTAAAAGCCCATCAATTCATAGCATTTGCGTGGCCAGAAAGTACAACTGACTCAATTCAAGACAATGAAACATAAAGCAGACAGTTTTTCTATGAAATTCTCAAAGAAGATACCTCCATCTTATGAGAACTTATAGAAGCCAGCCCTCTCTCTTCCGAACTGTAAAGATGTGATGCCATGCAGGGAGCCAGCTTGAAAAGTTTGTCACCCCAGAATGCAGAGTGGAGAAGTGAAAAGAAACCAAATCATTGTGAATCAAACCAAGCCCCAAACCCACCCATCCTCCTTACCATTCTTGTACATAAGCACATAAACACATCTACTAATAAAACAGAACAAAACATTGTTAGTTTTCCTGTTGTGTGTAATATAAAAAAATAAAATAAAAATCATTCTCCTAGAGTACAGAGAAAGATGGTAGCTACTCAGCATTTCTGATGAAGGTAGTACAACCCTAATTATAAAACTGAATAAAGAAAACACATTGAAATTGCTAATGTAGAATGCAAAACCCTAAATAAAATATTACCAAATAGATTTCAATATGGAGTAAAGGGTAATTCACTAAGGCTAAATGGGATCTAGGCTAAGATTATAAAGATGGTTTACTTTTAGTAATGTATTAATATAATATTTCATGACTATAAGTAAAATTTTAAAAGCTAATCACCACAGTAATTTTAAAGACAAAAATTGAATGCTGGTTAAATCCCTTAGTGGGTTGGTGAATACATCTCCTTGCCAGAAGGATGGCACACCCTAACTCCACAGGGACGGGACCCTTCCAGACATCACAGTATGTATCTCTTCGTGTGTCTGTTTATTCACTCGTATCTTTCATTATATGCTTTATTATGTGAACTAGTAAATGTAAGTATTTTCTTGAGATCTGTGTGCCATCACAGCACAGCAAATAATCCAACCTAAGGAGGGGGTTGTGGGAACTCCTGATTTACACCTGGCCAATTACAAATACTGGAGGCCCAGACTTAGGATTGGCATCTGAAGCTGGGGGCAGTCTTGTGGGACTCAGCCCTTAACCTGTGGGATCTGACGCTAACTCCAGGTAGATGGTGTCAAAATTGAATTGAATTGTAGGACACCCAGCTGGTGTCAGAGAATTTGTTGGTGTGAGAAAAAAAAACACGCATATGGTATCAGAAGTGGAGTGGTGTCAGTGTGTAGAAGAAACAGTTTCTTCTTTCAGAAAATAAAGATTTAAAAAAATAAAACACAAAAAGTATGGACCGTAAAGGCAAAGATTGATAAACCTGTCTATGTGAAATTAACAACTTGAGTTCATCAATGAAAATACATCACAGAGTAAAAAGTCATACCATAAATAAGAATATATTTGCGACACTTATAACGACAACAAGTAGAATAAAAACAGAGCACCTGTGATTCAATTAGAAAAAGGTTTTCTAAAAAACAGAAAAATGAGCAAAGAATTTGAATGTTTCTCAGAAAACAGGAATAACCTCTAAACGTGTGAAAAGTGCTTTACCTCACTTAGTAATGAGCAAAGTTATAATTAAAATCACATTGAAATAATAATATTTTGTATTCACGCTGTAAGTAAAACTTAAAAAGTCAGAAACCCTAAGTGCTGTGCAAGGAAAGAAATAGAAAACTTTGTTCACTGCTGGAGGGGAAGAAGGCTAGAATAAATACTTTGGGAGACATTTTGGTGTTTATCCAGTAAAACTGAATACATCCATATCCCACTACTCAACAACCTGACTCCTCAATATATTCCCTAGAGACATTTTTACACATTTGTTCTAGGAGACTTGTCATCTACAACAATGTTCAAAGCAATATTGCCTGTAATTGCAAAACGACCACAAAAACCCTGAAAACAACCCAAATAGTCATTAAGAATATAATGAACAGATACAGTATGGAATACTCACTATACTGCAGAGCAAAAGAATTATGACATGCATCCACATGTCATTATAATTTAAAACTACAATATTGTTGAATGAAAGAAATTAATGACAAAAAAGCACAGTGTGGTTTGACACTTACATAAAGTTCAAGTACGAGAAAAACTGAACAATGTATTAATTAGGAATACACACATATTTGCAAACTTGCAAAGAAGAGGAAGAAAGTGATGATCACCAGAGTCAAAAGGCTGGTTACCTTGGGGAGTGGGGGAGAGTTGTGTGATTAGGGAAGTCACACTGGGGTGGCCAAGTAGTTGCATTGGTTCCTTTTCTTAAACTGAGTGGTGGAAACTAGAGTGTTTATCGTTGTTCTTTAAACAGTTCACATACATTTTACACATTCTTTGTGAATATGTTTTATATATTCTTATGTGCATAGAAAATATCTTAAAACAAAAGTAAGTAAGTGACATGATTAATAATTTTGGTAAAACAGTTGACTATGGTGCACTAGGTATACAGAAGGAATACATTTATTTAGATGCCAAAAACATCAAATCTTAACAGCAAAGAACATCTTAAAAATGATTGCAATACAATAGTCAAAACGTTAAAGTAAGCTATCAAAGAGACTTTATCAATCAAGAAGGAAAACGTTAAGACCCATCAAAGTCAAGTGGGCAAAAGTCATGAATAAACCATTCACAGAAGAATAAATACAAAAAATAATGGAAAAAATCAACCTCAGTAATTAAAAAATACAATTAAAGTAAAATGCAAGTATATTTCTATAAAATCAGCAGAAATTTTCAAATGATATTATTTGATGCAGTTGAAGGTAAGAATGTTCTAGACTCCTGGAGGAATATAAACAGGCAAATTCTTTCCAGAAGAATGCTTTGCCAAATTTAGAAAAAATATTTTAAAAGGTCATGCCATTGACCCAGTAATTCAACTTTTAAGACTCCAGAGGAAATAACTAGAGTTGTAGACGATGGCATATTACCAAATAATACCTGGAACATTATTCATATTAGGAAAGAAACTTAAATCTCCAAAATGTAGAGAAATGGTTACACGTTACAACTAAAATTTTAATGGAATAATGTCACCAATAAATTGATATTTAGAAGTATAATTAATAATAAAAAAATTTCTCAAAATAGACTATAAATTCGGCAAGATATAAAATCTGTATGTGTACAGATAGCTATGCATACACGTATCTAGGTGTGTACATATACACACATTTATACAAAAGGCTGAAAAGAAGTATGGTAAAATGCTAACAGTGGTGTCTTCTATTTTATGTTGCCATTTTATTTCTAAATTCTATACAATAAACCTGATTGCTTTTATAATCAGAAAAATATAATATTTAGAAACCCGATTGACATTATATGTGACAGTCCCACTCTATAATGTTTATCATCCTAAATTTTAAAGCAGAGAATTGATACACAAATGTTTCTTTGGAAGGGATTTGTTTATTCTGCTGAGCTCAAATTCTAATGGTCAAGATGGAGCATCTATCCAGGAAAGCGTCTATTTTTGCAGATGGTGCCTAAAAGATGTGCTAGAGGATGATGATGATGGTGATGACAGTAACAAAAATAGCCAAGACATGTAGACAGAGCGTTACCATTTACACAGCACTTTCAGGCACATTATCTCTTTTAATCTCTCAGTCTAATGGAAAAATTGTCACAGCCCAGCACACATACCAGCCATTTGTCCCACCCCAGCCCAACATTTGTTATGGGGGAAAACAAGGAAGTAGAAGATAAGAACATGCTTTCAAGGAGTTTGCAGTCTGATTAAAGAAATACAACCTGCACCCAATAAATGCTATGTGATGAGACTGAAAATATTAATATATGTGGGTTTTCTAGCTTCTCTCCTCCCCTGCCTGCTAAAGGGAACATGCTTTGCCTGCTTTGTTTATTCCCTTTCTCCACTCTCCAAAGAGGGTTCAGTGATTGCCAGACATTTCTATGCTGTAGCTGAATCTTTTTTCTGGATTTTTGTAAATCTAGAACTGGAAGAAACGATAAACCATCTGGGAGATTGTTTGGGGAGATAGGAAGAGAGCAAGTTTAGCACAACCATGGTGTTGTGTATGAGTTAAGTGGGTGGTAGAAAAAACTGGGATTTTCAGAGGAGATGGTGTAGTGTAGAAGATGTCTGTCCTCCGTGATGTTTGAGAAACTGTAATAAACATTAACTTGAGTCAAGGAGAAATCGTTTTGGGCTACCAGACTGTTTCTTTAACCACCACATTAATCTGAGCCTAGATCTGAGCTCAATATTAGAGTAACACTTTGGAGTCCTTTCTATGTAGAGGGGAAGGTACTTACCAAAGAAACTCCTCTTCCCTCCCTCTGCCGTGACAGTTTCAATATTTGCAACAGATTCTAATTCGAGGTCAGAGAGGTAGGTGGACTTCTAAGATGACCCCCCACCATGAGCTCCATCTCCTGTATTTGTGCCCTTGTATAGTACCCTCTTCTTGAGTGTAAGCTGAGACTAGTGACTTGCTTCTCATCGATAGAATACAGCAAAGGTGACGAGATAATAATTCTATAACTAGGTTACAAAAGACAGCGACTCCTACCTTGCTTGCATGCTCTCTACTGCCTTCTCACACAGTCACATACATATAGTAGAGCTGCAACATCAGTAAAGCAAGAGACCCACATGGCAAGGAACACAGGGCAGCCAACAGCAGTGAGAAACTAAATCCTGCCAACAGCCACTGAGTCAGCTTGGAGGTGTTGCCTTACCAAGTTGAGCCTCAAGATGGCTATAGACCAACTGACCCCTTGATTGTAGCCTGTGAGAGACCCCTGAAGCACTGGATCTAGTCATCCATGCCCCGATTCTGACCCACAGAAACTAAGGTAATATATGTGTGTAGTTTTAAGCCTCTAAATTTGGTGGTCATTTGTAACTCAGCAATAGATGATGAAGCCAGTCACCTATCTAACTCTTCCTTCATTTTGTTCTTTCTCTCAGACATTTTTCATCTCTACTCCAAATCAAATCTCCTCCAAATCCTGACCCTCTTTCTAATGCAAGTTTCCCATTCAGATTGCTTAGACACTAAAGCTGAATGTGAGGAACAATGTGTCAGGCTGAAATAGGTCTCCAAGGTGGAGGAAAAGGCCATTTCGGCGATGGCCACCCACCAAGTCCAACAAACCCTCCAGAGCAACTGCTCTGCCCTCAGAGCTCATTACCTATACCCGCTTCCCCACAAGATGAAGAAACAAAATGACTACAGCCCTATTTCAACCCTCCTAATTCCAAGAAAGGCCAGGAGATGCAGATGGCAGTGAAAATCCAGGGCATCACTTCCTTTGAAGATCATTTAAAAGTGCCAGATCCCACACCATTTTCATTGAAGTATTCATGGAAATGATTAAGATGCGTATAAGGACATTTTAAAACCGTGCTCCTCTGGTAACCATGCAAAACAACAGAGTAAATATTGACTGCTGCATCACATTTCTTTATCTCAGCTGGGCTACCAGCTGCTATGCTGGATAGCCCTTCTAGAGTGGCTGCCCCAGCAGTATTTATCCCAAAGAACAAGGACAGCTATGTGTCTCTAGCCTGTGCTACGTTGAAAGAGGATGGTAAGTAGCCCTGAAATGCAAGGTGTGAGGGATAGGTTTTCCTGTTCTTCCTACAAGGTGAGGAGCAAGAAGCAAATACACAGTAATGGAAAGAAGACAAGAAAACCCTAAGGAGCAGAAAGCGAGGGGAACCAGATTCTCCATCCGGTACAACAAATCGAAAATCATATTTCTTAATCACCTTCTACAATCTTGATGCTGTAGAGATTACAAATCAGCAGAAAACATGTCTACTGACTAAATGAACTCACAGTCTTGTCACAAAGTTAAGATTATAATATATACCATATGATCCTGCAGTCTCACTCCTGGGCACATATCCAGAGAAAACTAATTTGAAAAGATACATGCACCCCAATGTTGATAGCAGCACTAATTACAATAGCCAAGACATGGAAGCCACCTAAATGTCTATCGACAGATGAATGGATAAAGAAGATGTGGTACATTTATACGATGGAACACTAGTCAGCCATAAAAAAGAAGGAAATAATGCCATTTGCAGCAACATGGATGGACCTAGAGATCATCATACTAAGTGAAGTAAGTCAGACAGAGAAATATATATATCACTTATATGTAGAATCTTAAGAAATTATACAAATGAACTTATTTACAAAGCAGAAACAGACTCACAGACATAGAAAACAAACTTATGGTTATCAAAGGGGATGGAAGGCAGCTGAGGGGGTGGGGGAGGAGGATATAAATTTGGAGATTGGGATTAACATATACACACTACTGTATATAAAATAGATAAATAACAAGTACCTACTGCGTAGCACACTGAATAACACTCAATGTCTTGTAGAAACCTATAATGGAAAAGAATTTGAAAAATATTTTCAGATGTATATATACGTATATATATATGTACATATATATGTATATATATATCTGAATTACATTGCTGTACACCTGAAACTAATGCAATATTGTAAATTAACTATACTTCAATGAAATCTTTTTAATTTAAAAAAAGATTATAATATTAAAACAAGCAGTCTAGTATGATCCTTCTCTTTCACTCCCCACCCAATCCATACCCAAGTCTTTTCAACTTCACCGGCAAAATCGATGACTTCTTACCCTCCACCCTCGTTCCTTCTGCACTAGTCCAAGTCACCATAGTCTCTCCCCGAATGACTCCAGCAACCTCTTGCCACTACTTTTTTTCTGCTTCCAATCCACTCTCTGTATCATTCACGAGTTGTGGTTTTGTTTTGTTTTGTTTAATATCGCCAACATGCCTGTAAGGCCCTTCAGAATTTAGCTTTCTACTCCTGCTCTCTGAACCAGCTCGTGCTGCTCTCACCCAGGCACTGTAATCCAGCCACACTCACCTTCTTTCAGTTCCTTAAACTAACCAAGCTTTCCCTGCCTTAGAACCATTCTCACTTGTGCATCCCTCTGCCCAGAATATTCTACCCCCTCTACCTCACTCACTCACACTCAGCACTCAGCTCTCTGATGTGTCACCTTCTCAGATTTTATGACGCTCCAATCTTAACCTCTTTCATTGTCTCCCACATCTATTTTTTCATAACACATTGCAGTTTACAATGAGATAGTCATGAGCGTGTGGAGTTATTTAGTGTACCTCTTCCCCACTAGATTATAAACTCTGTGAGGTCAGGGACCAGATGTATTCTGTCCACCCCTCCATCTTCAAATACATGGATGATATTCTCCCTCTTAGGAATTTCCACAGGGTTTTGTTTTTTGTTTGTTTATTTGTTTTTTCCTATCTGCCTGCTACCCAGCATTTTATTATAGTTACCTGAATATATGCCTTGTTCTGCTTAAAAAGAATTAGGAGCTCCTCGAGGACAGAGTCTGTGTCTTATAAATCTCTAAATTCACCTTAGGCCTAGCAAAGACCTACATGTAGTTGGCGCTAATATATATGTCTTAAACAGATGAAACAACTGAATTGTGCCTGTGACTCATTAGAGATGGTTTTACAGTGTTCTGGTTAAATATATTAAAGAATGTGATCTTTTCCTGTCTTTTAAAATACATAATAGTGATGGTTCCATGGGATGCTGTAAGCCAGTATGATAAGATTTAGATTTGCTGACTCATAACGACTCAGTAATCTAATAATACTCCCATAGTGAGGGCATTACAATGGATTTGGGATTTTCTTAAATGTATTTTATGAGGGGAAAAAAAGTTTTCATCTCTGTACTACAAATGGGAGATATTCTAGGAAAACATATCTTGATATATTAAAGAATACTTTTCTCATGCTGCCTCTTTTTCTGTAGTCCCTCAATTTTAAACTGTAATGTTTCAAAATGTCCTATGAACTTGTTATTCCTATGAAATTGCTCAGATAAAATGGGGAAAACAGATTCATTTAAATGGATATCTGGGGACTTCCCTGGTGACACAGTGGTTGAGACTCTGCACTCCCAATGCAGGGGGCCCAGGTTTGATCCCTGATCAGGGAACTGGATCCCACACGGATGCCACAACTAAGAGTTTGCATGCCACAACTAAGGAGCTCATGTACCACAACTGAGGAGCCAGCAAGCCACAACTAAGGAGCCTGCAAGCCGCAACTAAGGAGACCACCTGCCACAACTAAGACCTGGTGCAACAAGATAAATAAATAAATATTTTTAAAATTAAAATTTAAAAAAAATGGATATCTGCAAAATGTCTCTGAAAAGGAGAGGTCAGCGGAGACATATTTACCATGAAGCTAAAGAAGCTTAAGCTTCAAACCTTTCATTAACAAACTCCTTCCACAGCCCTACTGTCAATAAATTTACAGAAGTGGGAATTTTAATAGCCATGAGTTAACACTGCCTTCTGTCTCCTTTCTGATAATGTCACTTTCCCACTTCCCTCCATCACACTTCCCCTTCTGTGGTGTGGTAAGGTGGTACCCATGGCATTTTGGGCATCACACTCAGGAGGGGTTGAGTTGGGATATATTTACTTTCTGGTTAGTGATACCCATTTATAAGGTTCATAGTGAATCCCTTGTATAGTTAAGTCATAGCTACTATCCTGGTGTAGAAAGAGCTTCCAATAACTCTCCTACTTCCAACTTGATGACTCACCCAATGATGTGACATGAAAGTTGGGCCAGGAATTCTACTGTGTTCCAAATATGTCCTACAGCACCTGGCAGTGAGAGTTGGGAAGGAGGGGAGAGACATAAAGTTTGAAATGCGTTGGGTTTTTTTTAGATTTCATGTTGGTGGGGTTTGGCAGCATTTTACCTGTGTGATTTGTTATGTCTTTTGTCTCTCTAAACAGAAATTCACTTTTGTAAGTATTTTTATATTTAAAATTTGTAATCTTTTTCTTATAGAGGATCTCCCAAATTCAACTGAAGTCCCCACAAAAGCTGGATTTACTTCCAGCACCAGCATACCTACAGAACTACTTTTCCCAGAGTAAGAACTCAAGGTAACTGTCAAACACATCAGGATCCTTAAGTAGTCTCTCTGGAAAGAATACCAGATATTAGACTGGATTTATTTATTAGATTAGCCTCCAACCAGGGAGCTAAAACAGTGCCATCTACAGCAATCTGAATGACAATTCAAGCCAACAGTACTTTGCCCTTGATAATTACTCAGAAATGAGAAAAAAGGGGTGGGGGGGAATTCCCTGCCATCCAAAAACAGGTCAAGAGGTGGAATAACGGGTAAACTCGGAGCCTTCCAGCCTTAAATAGAATATGAAGAACTCATTCTTCTCTATTCTCCACAGTCCCTTAAATGAGAACAGATTACAAATCTAATAAAATTGTTTTTCTTCTAATTCACAGAACAATTTTATGCAGCATGTCCTAATTCCTCAATGTACATCCAGTGGGGTTCCTTTTAGACCACTGTGAGCATACACAAAATGAAACATGACATCTCTTGTTAAATCAAAGCTTACAGGTATAATTTAAAGAAAAACATCTTTTAGAGATTGTGCTATTTAAAAAGAGGAAAAAATGTGGCAACCTAATGTAAATAGAATTGAATATTTTTACTCTCATGATCTTCTAAGTTATACTGGCTTCAACCAGTTTGTGTGAGTTTATCTACAGCAGTGGTTTTCATGCACATTTTTCTTTCTTGTTTTTTTAACCACTGTTTTTTAGTGTTTTGTTTTTCACAGAATTGTACAACCCTCATCATTATCTAATGTTAGAACACTTTCATCACCCCCATTAGCAGCTGCTACCCATTTTTCCATTCCCCCCAGCTCCAGGCAACAACTAATCTCCTTTCTGTCTCTATGGATTTGACCGTTCTGGATATAACAAATAAATGGAATAATAAAATATGTGGCCTTTTGTGTCTGGCTTCTTTCATGTAGCATAAAATTTTCAAGGTTTATCTGTGTTGTAGCATGTGTCAGTACTTCATTCCTCGTCATGATATCCACTGTATGGATGGATATACCTCATTCTATTCATTCTTTCATCAGTTGTTGGGCTTTTAGATTGTTTCTACCTTTTGGCTCTTATGAATAATGCTGCTATGAATATCATGTACAAGATTTTGTGTGGACATATGTTTTCATTTCTTTTGCATATATCCCCAGAGGTGGAACCAGTAGGTCATATGGTAACTCTATTTTAAACAATTTAAAGAATTGTCATGGGCTTCCCTGGTGGCACAGTGGTTGAGAGTCCACCTGTCGATGCAGGGGACACGGGTTCGTGCCCCGGTCCGGGAGGACCCCACATGCCACAGAGCGGCTGGGCCCGTGAGCCATGGCTGCTGAGCCTGCGCCTCTGGAGCCTGTGCTCCACAACGGGAGAGGCCACAGCAGTGAGAGGCCCGCATACCGCAAAATAAATAAATAAATAAAAATTAAAAAAAATAAAGAATTGTCAGATTGTTTTCCAAAGTGGCTGTATCATTTTACATTCTCAACAACAGTATACCAGGGGTCCAATTTCTCCACATCCTTGTCAACATTTGTTATTGTCTGTCTTTTTTATTTTAGTTATCTTAATGAGCGTGAAGTGCTATCTTCTGGTGGTACTGATTTGCATTCCAAATACTTTTGCTTTTGCATACATATTAGCATTTGCGCTTTCACCTATTTTAAGTGTAATGGATTATTTATGAAGTTGTTTACATACAGTACAGTACAAATGTAGGATATATTGTATAAAACATCCACTAAAAATATGTTTTAAATACGAGAAAGAAGTTCTAAGACTTTCTTCCAAGATGTCACAGAATGGTTCTTTTTACTTTCCTGGGGTTAATACAACCCACTTGGAAACTATCTATCTAAACATGAGGGAAATTTAAAAGAAGAATTTTGCTGAAGATCAAGGATTCTAACATTCTTTCAGCAGTGTTTATTTATTGAAAACTCACTACATGTGAAGCATTCTGCTAAGTACTTTCCAGGATATAAACAACATAGAAGAATGTCCATGATGTCAGATGTCACAGTCTAATTTATTTCATAACCAAGTTTCTCTTGATATGTATTTCTTTCTTTTAAATTTGGAGCATGTGACCAGATTACATAAACAATAATTCATGGTGCAATCAAACACAGTGAAACCAATCTGGCATATCTTAATAATACAGACAATAATTAATGGGTATGTAAGAAACTATGAAAGGTAATGATTCACCTAAATTTCATCAACTTAGTGTTACACAACCCAGCTCTCCTTCTGTACATATGTACCTCTTCTCTGTAAGTATTAACTGGTGTTTGCTATCTTTTCTCTCTAGTTGTCTCCAAGATATTTTTTTCCTCTTAATTGTTCTGAATTTTTACTACAATGTGTTTAAGTACAATGTGTTTAAGTACAATGTGTTTAAGTACAATGTGTTAAGATTTATTTTTACTTATTGTGTGAAGGATTGACTGTGTCTACCTACTGTTAAGTTTCACTATGTTCATCAAATATAGAAAGTTCTCATCCGTATTGTCTTCAAATATTGCTTTTGGGTTTTTTGTAGGCTTTCTG
This sequence comes from Neophocaena asiaeorientalis asiaeorientalis, assembly GCF_003031525.2. Classification (NCBI taxonomy): domain Eukaryota; kingdom Metazoa; phylum Chordata; class Mammalia; order Artiodactyla; family Phocoenidae; genus Neophocaena; species Neophocaena asiaeorientalis. The sequence continues at coordinate 40,231 of NW_020171805.1, forward strand.
GTTAACAATTGAACAATGCAAGTGAGCAGAGAATGGTTAGTTTGAAGCAAAATCATCTCCATAATGACAAGAAGGATAAGAAAGAAATCAGCAATAACATTAGCAAATAAAATAAAATAAAATAATTTTAAAGTAACTGTGAAAACAAAATGATGCTGGTGGAGAACAACCCCAATATTATGCATGCATCTTAAGAGTAGCGGTAACTAATACACTTGTTCAGATCCTGTAACTTGTAGGCAACCTCACCTAAATATCACAGGCTAGTTGAACTCACAATGAAGGCAGCCCTTGTGCAAGCAACTATGATGAGATGTTATTGCCACGGTTCTGAGGATGGATGTGGGGGAATCTTGACATCCAGGAGCAAGATCTGAGCAATCTGAATGATTTGTGTGATCCAGGTAAATTCCTTCCTTTGTCCTGAGTGGCAACTATATAATTCAAATGGACCCCATTAACTTTCGAAACTACTAGAAAAGCAGGGAACCCAATGGAAACAGGGAAGACTGCTAGTTTCTGGAAATCCTCAGCAAAAGAAGGAACAGGAGTGGGTGGAGGCAGAAGCAGTAGAAGGAGGCCATCAGCTCTGTGGAAGGACAGCAGTTCAGAGAGGAAGAGGTCCAGGAGCTGGGGGCAGTGGGAGGAGCCACTTGACCCCCTAACTACGAGCCTTTTTGTACATCTTCCTGGGGACTCTTGTGAGACTAGGAAACCTCCCAGCATCCTATGAGGGATGTGTGCTTAGCCTTCCAGGAAGTTTTGGCATTCAGGCTGCCACACATATCTCATGGGAAATGATGCAAGCCATAAATAAAAGATACTAGTAGGCCTCAAACCAAACTACAGGTCTCAAAGAATAAGTCAGAAGCAGTATTTTTTATAAATAAAGGAACATGGGCTATAGGTCTTCCTAGTAACTTGGCTCTGGGCAAGTCACTCAATCTCTCTGAATCTCTCTAAGCCCCTCTGAGTTCCTTTATCTTTGATATATGACATTACCTACCCATTAAGGCTGTTGCTAAGATTAAAACCTGAAATGTTTGTTAAGATTAGCACAAAGAGTGCTGATAAATGTGACTTTTTTTCTTCTCCCAAACCCAGGTCTGCTCCCGCTTCCTTTCAGGAACTTGTGACATAAGGATACCTTTCCTAAAAATTAATAACTAGGGTTAGAATGAAAAATGAGGCAAACTCCACTGTTAATCTCTACACAGTTCTCACTACCTCATGCTCTCATTCACCTCTACACCTTGGGGGAAAACTATCAAGGGGATTTTCCTATATGATTTCAATCCTGTTGATTCATTTTCTTTTTCTTTGATAGAAAAACTACATGGCCCTCTTGGAGCTATCTGAGCAAAATTCTAGTTGTTTTTGTCACAGAAGACAGAGAGTTAAATTGAAGGAGCTGAAATCCATCACTGGTCAGGGTGACTCCAAGTGTTTCGCGGACCAACAGCATCTGTATCCATGGGAGCCTGTGGAAGCAGATCTGCTTTGTAACAATATCTCAGGTGTACCCAGATGAATGTTTGAGAAACACAGCACACCCTCTCTTCCACCTTGGCACTATTGCCTGTAACTTCCCTCATCTCAGTAGGGGATGGAGTGTGGGGAGCTTTTGTTTTGCCCTCAGTCTCCATTTCAATCCATTACCCATGGCAGAGCCATTCAGGAGTCCCTGGTAGTTCAGTCACACAATCCATCAGAGCTGAATTACACCAAAACTCTCAAGGAACAGGCTCGTTCTCTCTGGCTGCGCTTGGGCGACTACCTTGTCAACAGCCAAGAGAAGAACAAGGAAAGGGTGTGAAGGATTTGGATTTTTAATACCCAAGGTACACAAGCAAGCACAGAATATCCCTTACACACAACACAGCTGGACAGACCTACAGCCACTCTCTTACCCTGGGGCCTGCATCCTGACCACACAGAAAGAGAATCCATCAAAGGAGAGCCTTTTAGTCTCTTAAAAGCACTAAATTAAAAAAAAGTAAAGAAGCTGAATTTAGCAAGCAAATGGTAGCAATGTATCTGCAAGCAGAATAAGCATCTTTGTGTGTGTGTGTGTGTGTGTGTGTGTGTGGCAGCATCCTCTATCGCTTTATGTATTAATGCAATGCTAATCCATTCTACTAATGAGAGTTATAACAGGAGGGTAATGACCAGAAGCCCCATACAAATTATTCTTCACCTGTTTTCTTTCCTTTATCTCTCTCTTTTTTTTTTCCTTTTAACAATGAACTGATTAGGGCCTGAAACAAAGCAAATGTAGTATCTGTCAACTCACTATAAAAATGGACGGGAAAAAAAAAAAAAAGAAAAAAAAAATGGACGGGAAATTCTAAGAGGGTTTTTTCGTTTCTTTGGCATTTGTTTCAGTGCTGCATGGATTTATCCAGAAGTGAGCTGGGAAGTCAGTATCATAAAAATGACTAAATACAAACATAAAAAAATTAAACCTTGGACCAAGCTAATGGTTATCCAGCTCCAGCCTCATCTCCATTTTTATTGGAAACAAATTACACATCTATGCATGACTCAAAGGGTGCTTCCTTTTATCCTTCCCCTTCTGAATGTGTGTAGTTCAGGTGCTTCAGTTAACTTTGTACCAGCGAAATGATACAGCTGCCTTCAGGCTTATATGTCCTGCTCACACAGACAGATTGATACAAGTTTCATGCCAGCTCATCTGCTATTTCACAGAGATAAGTTGATTCGGACCAAATCTTTTGCCCACAAACATGCACAGATCTCTCCATTTCTTTTTAAATAAGCAAAATAAAAATATTTTTCTCCTCTATGCTACCTTCTTAACCTCTAGCGAGTCTCTTATTAAAAACTGCTCATAATTTGAGTTCAGCAAATCTATTTTAAGTACATACTGAGATAGATCTCACTTAACACTCCTATTAGACCTACGTTGCAGGCAAGATCTTCATCTTGCATAGAAGGAAATCAGCAGAGACGTGTCTAACATCAAACAGCAAATAAGAAAGAACTGGGATTCACTCTAGGTCTTTTAACTAAGTATCCAGGGATCTTCTCAGTAGCTCAGTGCTTCTCGAAGCGTGGGAGCTGGTCCAGCAGCATCAGCATCATCCAGGAATTTGTCAGAATGAAAATTTGGGCAACTCATCCCAGACCTACTGAGTCAGAAGCTCTGGAGGTGGGAGCCAGCAGTCCATGTGACAACCCCACAGGCAATTTGTTGTCAAGTTCAAGGACTGTGCTAGCCCAAGCTGCCTCTGTCTCCCCCTTCAGAACTATTTGGAAAGACAGAGGAGGCCCATTGCCCTCTCTTACTCAGAAGCCACTCCCTCCTTAACAACTTCATATCCATGCCTACAGCTTTCTTACACAGCACTGTGTTTGTGTGTTTTCCTTTCTCCATTCAGCAAACATTCATTGAACGCATTTGATGGGCGGGATGCTGTGTTGGAAGTTATCAATGTAAATGCTCAAACAGAGCTTCTCTATGTTCAGAGAGAATGGCAGTGGTGCTATAACAACCCTCATCGAAAGCCATCGTGATTTTCTCATGAGCACATCTAGGGGCTTCGCCTCAGTCCTCCTGAATCCCCGAGGCACCTGACACTACTGACCTTGCTTCTTCGTTGCTTAGGAATTCTCTTCTTTTGTAACTCTGTGCCTCAGCTGGTGGTTTCTGTCTTTTCCATTAGCGTTACTGTCTCACATTCATTCCATCATATAAGTTCTCCCTAGTGTTTCATTTGTATCCATCTTCTCTTCTCTTTATATACTTCCTCCTGTTAGTTTTCTCGAAGATTCTCACTCCTCCTGACTTTTCTGCCTCTCTTAACAGCACCTTCATTTTCCACGGAAGCTCAAAACCTCAGCCTCTTTTTACCCTTTCTCCAGTATCCCAACCTGTATTTAATCAGAAGCCAAGTCCTCAAGTTCATACCTTGGTGAATCTAACATCTCATTTTCACTCCCACTGCCACCAAATTAGTTAAACCTCTCCTTATCTCTAACAAAGGTTATTTCACTAAACATTTATCTGGCTGCCTCATCTCCAGCCTCGAGAATCCATCCACTATGGTACAATAGACAAGGAAGTTTTTGTAAAAACTACATTGCTAGCTTGCTTCGAAACTCTGTTTCCATCTTGTCTACCAAGCTCAAAATTGTCTTTTAAGAAGACTTGCTACGATATGATTCCAAATTAACTCTTCCAGGTCTATCTACCCTATGTGCCCAATAACTTCGATAAAAGAGATCACCAACAAAACTTTTCCAAATGCAAGCTTTTTTTTTTTTAACTTTTTATGTATTTCTTTCTTTCAGTTAGTTCATCCTTTATACCTGCCCTGTCCTGCTCTTCTTTAGGGTCCAACTGAAATAACACCTTCTCCATGGTGCTGACCTAGTTCCACCAATGGGTATGGTTTCCTTCTCCGTCAAATTCCCGAAATGCCTTGCTTGTTCTCCGCCAGCCCTTTGTTACTCTCCTTTGAACCTGGATATTGGTGTGGCTGGATTATCACCTGCCCTCAAGAGATGCATGTCTTTTGCTGCCCTAACCAGTAAGTTTCTCAGGAGAGAAACTCATTAAATATTGGTGGAATGTAATTGAAATTAGTTTTCTTTCTCCCATTTCTCCTTTACACACATAATCCTGTTTTGTTCTTAACATTTGATTCACAAATCAAATTTAGCTTCTATCCCAAAGATCCAGAATTTACCTTTTACAGAGCCTAATTCAAATTTATCCTCTGTGCCCTTTATTTCATCATGTCTTACATTCGGTTCCCAGAATTCATAAGAGGTTTGGATATGGTTTGTCAACTCACATCTTTATTATGGTGGAATAAACCCAGGCAGATCTGAATGAAATGTCTCCTCTATATGACCTTTCCATTACCTATTTCTAGTCTCTCAGAAATTCAGTTTCTGTGTCTGTAGAAAGGGGCTACTCTAATTCTTCTCACCTTAGAAACTAACAAGGCCAAATAAGAAAATGAAATCGAAACATCTAACAACGTAACACATGACAGATCATTCTCTAATGCTTTGGAATTAAAAAGATTTGCTTTCATTTTACAAATAAAAAAACCAAGGCCCTGCTCTGTGATCACCAGCTTGAAGGAAGCAGAGCCAACACTGAAATTGTTGTCTCCTGGCTCCCTGCCAGGTCTTCTCCAGGTAAATGATGCAAATCCCTCCAGGGTTAAACTGGGTCTGATTAACTGAAGGCCAATGAGGGAGACAGTCCTAAGCAGGCCTTGGGCTGTTCCCATACCCTCACCCCACCCATGGGGGAAGCCAGCATTTAGATCCCCTCCTCTTGTTATACAGGGAGCCTCTCAAGGCCTAGGGAGCAATTTTGGAGCCATTTTGGCAGGGCCCTGGCAGCAATAAGAAACGTTTTGCATGGTTTCTGCAGCAGCTGGCTGACTCAGGGCTGAATCACGTAGCAGGAGTTGGGGCTACAGGCAGCTGCGGTCTGACCTTTCAGACCTTCTCTCCTGAGTATGTCTAGGAGTCTCTGGGGCAGTTGTGACACCCTGTGGCCAGGTTGGCTCATCACAGCAGAGTGTCCCTTAGTAAAACCAAGAGCGTGTGGGAACGGGTACAGGCGGAGTGAGAGCTGCTGGCCTGAGTTTGTGGAACATTCAGCCTTCTGACTTCAGCTCATGCTCAGTATTCCTCCAATGCCCAGCCCCACTTCCACCCCAATTAGATTTTTTGGCCTTTTGGTGTTAATCCAGAACACCCCCAAGAGAAAGGAGATGAAAAGAACCGAAGGGGTGAAAACCACAGGAAATGACTCAGAATCAGTACTTAATGCCTCCAGACGGCAGAGGCCATGTCCTTCTCTCCATAGCTCCCTACCCACCCCATCAAGCTCACTGTATACTGTAGGTGCTCTATAAATGTTACCGAATGTTGAATATGGCCATGCCCAACAGCTTGATCAAGGTCTAATAACTGTGCTATTGTATTAGATCTGATCTCTCAATACAAGTTAATCTCATACTTTTAAAATATAATTACAGTTTGACTTGCTCTTGCTACATAGTCAGTCTCCAACAGCAAGAACAAGGAACCCTACGTCTCAGTGCCTTTCTAGAGAAGTTTAGAAGACAGGATTTCACCTGTGTGCACTGATGCAGGAAATTTCATTAGACCACAAGGAGACAATGCTATTCACTACTCACATACCTGTGCCCTTTCCTAGACTCGCCCTGCCTTTGTTCAGCTTTCCTTCACTCTCTCTTCTTCCTCCCAATACTCACAGTGTCTTTTCTTTCCCTTTTGGAAAGACCTCTACTTCCAGTTTTATCTTTTCATGCTTGCTTTTATATTTTGAGAAAGTATTTTTTATTAAATAATTGAGTACCGCAGGACATGACGCTGGAATGGGATTAACTCTAACTCTGGCCTCTTCCCGGTGAAGTACACAACAAAACACAACAGAGTGTAGCTTCAGGCAAAGAGACACAACAGCTACCAGTGTAAGTAAACTCACTTAACAGGATTTGTAATTTTGTGAAATTATTTAGAAAGGCACTATCATGTCGCTTGTACTGGAGGAACTGACAGTCTGAAAAGCATCTTTTGTTCTATGCTGGTTTCTCGAAGTGTCTTGGAGTATTACCATCTACTTCTATCAGATTAAAATAAAATAAAAAGAACATGAACAATTATCCAGAGATGGTGATATTCCCATAGCTGGATAACAGTTTGGACAGGAGAGAGAGACTAGAGTTGGAGAAGGAGGGCAAAGTTCTATGTAACCTAGACAATGGCCCAATGTCAGGAGAACCAGCTCTGGTGGTTTCCATCCACACTGCTGGCTGTCTTTCCAAATTGCAGCCAATGGTAGCTGTTGCCCTTGGACACTGTGCTGCCAGCCATACTGGATCTTACTCAGCACCTGTGACAGGTCCAATCTCAACCCTGTCCTACTAGGCTCTATGTAATCTTCCTCCTCCAAATTCTACCCCACCTCCTGCAGCGTTAGATGTCCTGGCTGTCTGTTTCCTCCTTCTGCCGCAGATCCTTTGCACTTGCTATTCCCTCTGCGGAGAATGTGTGTCCTCCCCAACCCCTTGCATAGAATGACTCCTCGTTCCATTCATAACTTGCCTTCATTGTTACCTTTTCAAAACTCACCTTCCCCTCTGCCCTCCACCATGCTCCATTCCTTTGTCTTGCTTTATTTTCTCTATTTATTTACAGTAACCTGGAGTTACCTTGCATTGCATATTTATTGTTATTCTTTATTACCATTTTTTCCATGATGCCTGGGCTCTTGTCTCTTTTAGTCAGTGTTTAGTACTCAGTAGGTGCTCAATAGATATTTATTGACTGAAAGAATTAGGCCTGCCTGGCTTTTGTCTGAACCTCTTCTTCCCCCAAATTTCCAACTTTGTCTTGCAGATGAATTATTACAGGGAAACTTATTTCTCAATTTCTTATAGTCATATAGCACTAGATCTGAGACAACTAATTTTTCAATCTGTAACATAAGATCACATATGTTTTCTAACATGCCATACCAAAAGAGTCATTGGAATTTTAGAAAAGGAAATTAATATTTACTGATGACTTACTATATGCCCACTATAATGCTAGGGGATTTCCAGACATTTTGCGATTTATTTCGCTCAACAACTATTCTGGTTGGCAATATTATCCATATTTTATAGATGAGGAAACAGGCTCAAAACTGTTTGAGATTTAAAAACTTGACTAAGGCTATAGCGGGTTGAAGAGTATTCCCTAAAAAGACATGCCCAAGTTCTAACCACAGGTACCTGTGAGTGTAATCTTATTCAGAAATAGGGTCCTGTCAGATGTAATTAAGTCTTAAGATGATATCATACTGGATTTAGCGTGGGCTCTAAATCCAATGACTGACATTCTTATAATAAGAAGAGAGAACACAGAGACACAGCCATGAAAAGATGAAGGTAGAGATTGGAGTGATGTGTCTACAAACCAAGGAAGGCTAAGGATTGCTGGTAGCCACTAGAAGCTGGGAAAGAGGCAGGCGTGGCAGAGATTTCCCCTCCCAGACTCCAGAAGGAACCAATCCTTGATGTTGGGACTCCTATCCTCCAGAACTATGAGAGAATACATTTCTTTCATTTTGTAACCAAGCAGGACTCTATGGGGCTTTTTCGGGGGTGGGGGGGGGGACAGGCCCTTCCCCCATATCCTCTGCTTTAGCTCCTACCTGAAGTATCCAGAAAACAGTGTTCCATACATATTTCCTGAGTTGTTTTACAGATGTCAACACTGCCCCCCCCAATGGAAGATGTTAACTACTTGATGACCATGAGCACATAGCCCCAGGCCTCCTGGAGCCTAAGGACTGACAATGTTAACCCCTCTGACCTGGCCCTGTTACCTCACCCTCAGCCAATCAGAGAACTGTGCATGAGCTGATCACACACCCTGTGGCCCTCCTCCCTCATCTGGCTTTTAAAAATGCTTCGCAGAAACCCTTCAGGGACCTCGGGAGTGTTTTGGGCAGGAGCCACCCGTTTCCTGGCTTGGCCCTGCAATAAACCTCTCTCTGCTCCAAACTGGCATTTCGGTTTGTTTGGCCTGTGGGTTGGGCACACGAACTTACGCGAACAATTTTAAGCTGTCCAGTTTTTGATCGTTTGTAACCTATTTAACTAACACAACCCTGGGCGGTAAGTGGCAGAGCAAGGATTTGAACCTGGATCTGTTGAATCCAAATCCTGCACTTGCCCCACCAGGCCAGTTGACTTCCCTGAATCCTACAACAGAGCGCCATCCTTGCTCAGCACAGTATAACAATAGAGAAAGATTTAAAAGCAGAGACCCATAACGAAATAAAATCTGCTAGTTGCTACCTTTAGTTGTATTATCATCTATATTCATACCCCATGTGCAAAAGATGACCTCACACGAAGGAAATTCTCCGGTGATTCCAAACTGAAAGGGTTGCAAATGCCAGGAAAGAAAGAAGAGACAGGCAGGGGAACTTAGCAGCAATAGCAACCAGAGAGCAGAGTATAATAAAAGGAGACTTAACTGGAGGGAAAGAGCAGCAGCTGCCTTTGAAGAGAAATATTCAAAGCACAGAGCAAACTTGAAAAAGAATCAAGAATCGTGAGAAGAGACACATGGGCACGGGCAGCTAGTGGGATTTAGACTGGTCATGCAATGCTGTAGCAGGGAGGGAAAAAAAGAGCTAATATTTCAAAGTTCAGCTTCAGAAGTGGAAAAATCACACAGCTGGTAGGTTGCAAAGTCCCTTATTATGAGGATCTAATGTGAGGATTTTCTCCAGTCCTTTCAAACTAGGACATGGAAATGCACCAGCAGGAGGTAGGAAACTGATGAAAGGGTTAAACCAAGGGGCTACATGCAGCCAATGGATTGATTTCTGAGGACAGATGAAAAGCGATAAATATGTGCATTTGAGGAGTTGATAATTAAGGTCACTGGGGAAGCCCTGGGGAAACTGGGGCGGGGGAGAGGCCAGGGTGGAAGCAAGGGTGAAATTGCTTAGAATATCCCACGCAGGCAAGTGGATAAGTGGGAGGAAACCATAGAGGAGCCTCAGGGCAAACTTCCTGACAGCATGAAGTTTATTGCGTCTCCACATAACTCAGGTTCCAAGTGACCTTTTGCCATTCCGCAAGTGAAGTCACTTCCTTTGAGGAAAGGTGCCATACAAATGTAAACGCGTAAGTCTGTGCTGCACGGAGTGCAAGAAACTGAATACATTCCAGAATCCTCCTGTCCTGATCCTCAAGAGACAGACTGCATGTGACCTCACGGACCTTTCTTTTCATCTTCTATTGATGGAAATTGTACCTGACACCACCAATTTGGTGTCCCCTTTCCATCTGGGAAATTCACAAGTAAGTGATATTACTGGAGACCACACTGTTTTAATAAAAACACTCTAAGGTCAGTTGTGACCCTGCCTGTCTGGAAGAATAGTTATGTGGCCAAGACTGGTGAGTCTGGAAAACCCTCGATCAGGAAAGACTGGGTTCTGATCAAATAAAAGTGATTGAACTCTGTACAGAACTACCCAGGAGTAGACCCTTGTAGAAATCAAGAGTTTGCCCATTTTCTCTGCATGTGCATCTGTGTCTACGTCTCAGTTGCTTTGCATATGTGGCATCTGCCACCTGAAATGGCCTCCTTTGCTCCATTTGTCAAAGTCCTGATCATATAAAATATAAGGCTTAGTCCAGATGTTTCCTACCCTGAGAAGCCTTCCCTGATTCTCAGGTCAGCAGTAAGCCCTCTCTCCTCTGGATGCTATTTGGTGCTTGTCACAGTCTGCTGTCATTCTTCTACTAGCTGCTGTGGCCTCAGGGTCTGGGAATCAGAGGTCAAAAGGATGAGAGCCATGTTCCACCTCTGTTCACCCCCATAGCACAGCCCACTGCATAGGACCATATTTACCAGCAGAGTCTAATTACCTATAAATAGAAAAAACACTAAGGATGATTTTCTCCCAGCTGCGAATTAACTAAAAAGGTCACCCAAAAATGTGACTTTTCTCCCCAAGAAATAGTGATATCAAAAGCTAATGAAATCTGAACTTCATCATTTTCCACTGAACTTTTCATTCTGTTTTAGGATATTAGAGAGAAGCATGGAGAAAGGGAAAAACTGGAAGTCAGGAGTTAGATCGTAAGAGGCTCTTCCATTCCATTCACAGGTGATCTTTGTTATTAGGCCAGACATAAAGTATAGTCAAGTCTTTATACACGGAAGATTGTAGGTTTGCTGAAGATAGATATCACATCTCTTTAAAAAGATATACTGAGTACTTAGTATGTGCATGACACTATAACTGATAATAAATATCTCTTGGTCCTATCATGGTGCCTTGCTCATGGTAGCACTCAATATATATTGGCCTTGCAATGAATAAATGAATGAATGAAGAGGTTTGAACTAGATCAGGGCTTCCCCTGGCCACAGATACCTGGGGCCCTAATTACAAAAGGGTCCACGAAATTTTTGACTCTTGAAGTCATATTTTTTAAGCTCTAAATCAGGGGTCCCCAACTCCTGGGCCACGGACCGGTACCCATCCATGGCCTGTTAGGAACCGGGCCGCATAACCAGGAGGTGTGCAGTGGGAGAGTGAGGGAAGCTTCATCTGTATTTACAGCAGCTCCCCATCGCTCGCATAACCTCCTGAGCTCCGCCTCCTGTCAGCATTACGGTGAGTTGTATACTTATCTCATTATATATTACAATGTAATAATAATAGAAATAAAGCGCACAATGAATGTAATGTGCTTGAATCATCCCGAAACCATCCCCACGCCCCCGCCCCGGTCCATGGAAAAATCTTCTTCCACGAAACCAGTCCCTGGTGCCAAAGAGGTTGCGGACCACTCCTCTAAATGGTTTCTAATGACATTTACTGCCTGCATTTGTTCTCAGGTCCAAGGGGAGGAGCAATTATAAAATAAGGGCAGTACTTATGGCCCAAGGGAAAGCGTTAATGTCAGAGGCTCAGCGAAATAGAGAAGTGCAAGATGCAGCAGGATCCATGGAGAACAAAATAAGAGCTCTTAGAATGAACTCTTAACTCTTTGCCAGAGATTACGTCAGATCAAGGTGTGATCCACTTCCTGTTTTCTGATTAAGGACAGGTGTTCTGTATCAAATACGCCTGAATGTGTTCTTTACACTCTTTGGTTTAGTGGTTCTCAAATGTAAGGTGTCTAAGAATTATTAGTAGTATTCATATTACAGTATTAATACTCATTTATACAACAGTTACTCAATGCCAGGCTTTTGGAAAAGATAGTCAAAATACAGATTCCCTAGCTCTATCCCTAAGGATTCTCATTCTGTAGGTCTGGAGCTGGAGCCCAGAAATTTATATTTTTAATAAAAGACCCACGTGATTCTAATGAGGGTGGTCCTGGAACCAAACCTGGAGGAAGATGTTTTAGTTCCATTTGTTTCATGACCTTAATAGATCTGCCTGTGTCATCTTAGAGTCAATAAATCATATCCAGAGCGGGGAAGGGTCTTTTAAATCACCTTAGCCTAATCCTGTTTTGCTTAACCAAAACTGCAGTTATTTAAAGGCAAGACAATGCAAACTTTTTCTTGGAAACTGAAGTCTTGATGGAAATTCAATCGAGGGAGCAGATTGTGAACCACCGAATCACTCTTCAGTTCCAGACTGTGCAGGAGGGAGAGTCAGTCTTAGGTGGAAGCATCCTGTAGGGTGAGCCCTGCTTCATCAATTTGTAGCTTTGTGACACTTGTTCCCTCTCTTTGAGCTGCATTTCAGAATGAGGCTATAAAGACCTACCTCCCAGAAATATTGTGATTAAATGAAATGTTTAAAATATTTGACCCATAGGAAGTCCTCAGTAGATATTAGCTCCACTAATATTGTATAATCATGGATCCAATAGCAATAACATGTTTTAAGTGGCAAAACAACACTTTACTATCAAAGTTCTGTTGCCAAGTACTTGCCTTTCGAAACAGTAAATTAATTTCTTCCAGCCTTTCTCTCTCTCTGTCTCTCCCTACCCCACCCCAGGCTCACGTGTGTGTGATATAAAGTTGAACCATATACAACTGATGTTATCAACCATTTTCAATCTTTGAAAACAAAAATTTCGCACAATTTCACTTAATATATAAAATATCTAGTTATGCTTTCGATGACACCATATTCTCATCAACCCAAATGAAATTTTACATTACTAACTGGACCTCTAATTGTCAGACTTTACCATAAATTATGGGGTATCAACACTTACACAATTAGTAGATGAGAATTCCATGCAGTTTCTCATCCTTAACTGTCTTCTAGAGAGTTTTAGATTTTGAACTTATGTTCAGTATGTCCTTCGTACTTTAGTCAGAGGCAACATTTTTCCAACTGTCAAAGTCAGTTTGGGCAGTTCTTTCAAACCTCTTGTGCCTGGTTCTTAAAGCAAAAGAAAAAAGTGGCTCTGAAAGGTCACAGGAATATTGTTCTCAGCTATGGACTGAAATCCAAACAGCTGTCAGATTGCAAGAAACATCAATTCTGTCAAATTACACTACCCAAATTCCTGTCAAAGGGTCAATAAATTGTGTAAAAGCAGGACCCCTTATGAAATGCAATTAGAAATTACAGATCAAAGGGCAGGGCAGGCCAAAGGTAGCTTGCCAAGGCTAAGAAGGGACTGAGCTAATCTCACATTTAAGCAGAGAGAGATTAAAGGAAGCAACGCTTAACTTAGAAAGTGATTATAATATTTATTAATAGTAAAGTATTACAACACAAATTCCTACCAGCTAGCAATTGTTCCTGGTGATGGAGGAGACAGAAGAGATAGTCCTTTTTCACAATTAAGATCTAAAGATATATGACTAGCCCTTTAGATTTCTTTCTTTCTCTCCTTCTTAAATCAACTTTAAGTATAATTTACAAAAAGGTGGGAAAATTGGGGTGGAGGTAGACAGCCAATGTAAATGTCTAAAATCTGACACATTTATGAGTGAAGGGTAAAAATTCATTAATCAACTGATTATTTTTGTCTATATAAAGTCAAGCACGGTAACGTTCCTAAATCTATGAATTTGGAGAAATAATAAATGACTTGGCATTATGGAAACATATGATATAGCTTTCCCAGGGTCAACAGCAAGTCAAGTCAATAACAAAATGAGACAAGAGGTACGAGTTCCGAATTCACCTGTCAGTCAGACATTTCTGAGACAGTGTCCTCTACTTGCCCACTCCTGTCTCATCTCCCATTTATCACTTAACCCTCTGCAATCTGCACATTCCCAACCTTCACAGAAACATCTCACGGTGACCACCAATTCAATCCAATGACTAGTTTTCTTTTTTCTCTTATTATATTGTGGTAATTGATACTCTAATCAATGCAATTGAGGCAGGAGATAGATGAGCCCCAGGCTGAACAGCTGGAGTTTGTCCTTTGTGCACAGATACTCCAAAATAGCAGGATGGAGGAGAAGCTGTGCCTTGCCCAGATAAGAGATGAAAGACCATGTATTCCTCATTCTCAAAGTCAAGGAGACCTTCCTGACTACACATGTGCAGAAAGGCTCCTTGGAGGTCAAAAAGGGAGGGGGCGCCACCGCATAGTAAGTGATGTCAACCTACCCACAGGCCTCTTCGCTAGAATCCATCTTGGCTAAGAGATGCATTCACATACATGGGAGGATCCTGAGATAAACCAAATGTGGACTCAGGACCAGGCAAAGCAAGATGACCGGCCAAAGGAAACCTGGAAGAAATGCCCCATAAAAGTGATCCAAACTACCACAACGGTGCGACTCTCTCTCTGAGCCCACCCGTGTGTCTATCCATACGTACTCTTTTCCCTCCTAATAAACACTTTACTTGCTTCACTACTTTCTGTCTCTCTGTGGAAATTCATTTCTACAAAGCTGACAGGCCAGGGCCTTGTCACTGGCCACTGGTCTAGTGGCTAAGATTCAGCGCTCTCACTGCCGTGGCCTGACTTCAATCTCTGGCTGGGAACAGAAATGCTGCTTCAAGCTGCTGCAGGCCGAGGCCACCCAAGATCACAATCTCCCTGTTCCCACCTCCTGAAATTCTTCTCTGGTTTACCTTCCCCATCCCTGGGTTGTGTCAAACACAGCTCTAGGAGGAAATAAGGCAATGAAGGCCATAGGCAAGCCCCTGCCCAGGTGAGGAGACAAACAGGAAACAAATAAATATGTGTTGTCAAGTACTGTTATGTGTTAAGAAGAAAACTAAAGCTAGTAAAAGGGTAGAGTTAGGTCAGATGGAGAAAGACAAATACTGTGTGATTTCACTCATGTGGAATAATCTAAACAAACAAAATAAATAAACACACCAAACCAAACAAAAACAAACATGTAGATACCAAGAAAGGAGTAGTGGTTACGGAGGGGGAAGAGGCAGGAGAGAAAGCAAAATAGGTAAAGGGGATAAGCTGTGTGGTGACAGGTAGAAACTAAATTTTTGGTGATGAGCACGCAGTAGGGTAGATAGAAGTAGAAATATAATGTTGTACACGTGAAACTTATAGAATGTTATAAACCTCAAGGTTATTATCTCAATTAAAAAATAAATTGGGGCTTCCCTGGTGGCACAGTGGTTGAGAGTCCACCTGCCGATGCAGGGGACACGGGTTCGTGCCCTGGTCTGGGAGGATCCCACATGCCGCGGAGCAGCTGGGCCCATGAGCCATGGCTGCTGAGCCTGCGGGTCCGGAGCCTGTGCTCCACAAAGGGAGAGGCCACAACAGTGAGAGGCCCGAGTACCGCAGAAAAAAAAAATAAATAAATAAATTGAAGAAAATTGGGGGAGGTAGAATGTGGGGGGAGGGGGATGTTCTTTAAAATCAGAAGATCTGGGAAGACCTCCTGCGGAGGGATGTTTGGGCAGAGACTTGAGCAAAGACTGTTTCAGCTCCTTCTCTCAGACTCAGTTCTGGGGGCTTCTATTTGCATATTCAAAGACCCTTGCAGGTGAGCTGGTCTC
Organism: Neophocaena asiaeorientalis asiaeorientalis; assembly: GCF_003031525.2. Taxonomy (NCBI): domain Eukaryota; kingdom Metazoa; phylum Chordata; class Mammalia; order Artiodactyla; family Phocoenidae; genus Neophocaena; species Neophocaena asiaeorientalis. The sequence continues at coordinate 55,739 of NW_020171805.1, forward strand.
CTTCTGGTTGAGATACGACGTCTCCAAGCTCTGCCTTCTCCCCTCCCCACACAACTTTCTAAGAGGTAAAGAGCAGGGTGAAGATGTTATCTATGCCTCACACTTCGAAGGCAGAGCAGCAAGAGTCTAATTTGGGTTTGGGATTTGGGGTTTACCTTTGGTATATTCTTTTAGAGGACAAGGCTCACAATAGTGCAGGTGTGTTCTGACCCCTGTAGAGGACAGCACCCCCAGTCTGCCCCTCATTCTAAATACAAGCTGCTTTCAAACTAAGGCAGCACAAGATCAAATTAAATTTCTTGGCAATCTTGTCATTCTGTTGACTCACCCTGAATTTACAGTAAACTTCTGCCTCTGAGCCTCTTTTTCATGTAGCCGCTGCTTTCACAGTATCTTGCAAATGGGCTGCCTCTCTTAATAAGAACCACTTCTTTGGCTGCTGTAGCCTGCTGAATACCATACTTTAAAAATAACATAATGATAGGAAAACCCCCACAGAAATGTAAATTGGCTTTCCGCTTTCTGATTAGATTACAGGATGGGGAGGGGCGGAACCCCTTGGCAGAAGGGGCTGCAACAAATTTGCAGAGATTTCCACATTCCCTTGTGCATTGCGCTGTAACTTGCAGCATCTGAGATTAGCCCTTTGCCACCATGTTGTTGAATATTCCTCTTTCTAGCCCTCTTTTGATTTTTAATTGGGTTCAGATTCTCTGCCCAAGAAAAACTGAATGGCTTCCAAATGGATACAAATATCAAAGGTGTGTTTTGTATCCTCTATATTGAAAAATCCTCAAAAGGGAGTTAGGATTTTCTCCTGGTTTGGTGTTACAGATAAGTAATGGCTGGGTGCCTACTAATTTAGGAAAGACCACATACTGAAAATATGTGAATGTATAGACAACAATCTTTGGACAATAAAAAGAGAGTGCATTGGAGTTTTCTCTCAAAATATTAATTTTAACTTTGTCCTTCCTTTTCTCCCCCATACTTTGTGCATACCTATATCATAAAATTCATCATAACCATTAATTTTCATGCTGTTCCCATCACCAAATTGGAAGTTGCCAAGGGCAGATACCAGTCCCATTCAATTTGGATTAGTAGTCCTTAAATTTGAGCGTTATGATGTATCAGCATCACCTGAGGTCATGTTAGAACACGGATTGCTGGGCCACACCCCTGAGTTTCCAATTCAGCAAATGAATCAGAATGAGGCCTACTCATTCTCTGGAGTGGGCCTGAGAATCTAAATGTCTAACAAGGTCCCAGATGATGCTGTTGCTGCTGCTGCAGGGGCTACACTTTGAGAACCACTGGTCTAGAGCCTAGTACGGTGTCTCTTTTATATCACGGCCTCTACAAATACATAATGAAAGGCAAAAAGCAAGAGAATGGAGGGAAGAGAAGGAAGAAGAAAAATGAAAAAATGTGCTTATGGAAATGGGATAAGAGCTGATTTTGGAGGCCTCTTGGGATGTCTCAGAAGAGTGTGAAATGGAACTTTAGAGTCAAGTATAAATCAGAGATCCTTTTCTTTCCCTCACAGATTTGCTGGAAATGGTTTAGGAACCAGATTCGAGTGTTTCCCATTTTAAACACTGACTGACAGCAAGTGGGGGGGGGGAGGGGGATTGAAAGACCAGGATTCACTCTGAGAGGCAGAAATTTTCAAGAACTGCATGACTTAGTCTAGGAAACATTGTTAGTTTATCTATTGCCCTCTGGGGCAGAACAAGCTAGTTTTCTTAGCTATTACCAGGCTACATTTTTCATTCCCATCCAAGAAAGTGTGTCTTCATGACTGAGGACCCAAAGGTAGACATTTCAAACCCATCTGCTACATATTGAATATTCTGGGTTTTTTTTAAGCATTCAAGATTGCTTGACCTTAACATTCTGTATAGTATCACGTGGACCAAAGAACCAGTTGTTTGACTAAGTTTTCTTCTTTCCCAACAGTTGTGCTGGACCATTTTTCACAGTGTTAACCTGACAGCATGGCCCTGGTGAAATCCGGTTACCCACACTTTTCATAACCACAGTTTTATCGTGGCAAAAGAGATGCAATGACTGTCTTTGGTTAATTGACTATGCTAAAGAAAGGAGGGATCACCTGGTTATTAAACCAGTACTCTATTTAAGTTTCTAATAGGAAAAAAAATCTGTGTGCCCCAAAGGGACATGAAAGGTTTGGTGCACCATTGGAGGGAAGAGGGAGCACACGGTCTTTTCTGATGTATAGCTCTGTCACTTATTTGCTCTGTGAACTTGTGCAAGTTACGTGTTCACTGATGCTTGAGCTCATCTATAAGATGGGTATAATCAAAGTTAAAGTAAAAATTTGAGATAGGGTTTGTTAAACAGAACACAAACACCAGCATATTGTTAGCATTTAATAAGTAGTTGGGGTAAATCTAGATACGTCGTTACGGTCTCCACTAGAGGTAGGTTGTTGTTTTGCTTTGCTTTGCTTTTTTTCTACAAAAGTAGGTCACTTAAAAATCCTCTTCCCCGCTATCTTAAGAGAGTAAGATTTGTTCACATGGCTACTATCGGGATGAAGATTCTCACGTGAGTCCTATTACTATTCAGTCATTTATTAGAATACATGGATTCTTTTTTAAACAAGAAGCGTTGCATGAGGATGAGGTGTTTGGAGGAGACCATACAGCATGCTCCGTGAGTTCTGTAACCTGGGATCACGGAGGTAGTATTAAGCCCAAGAGTGGGTAAATACAAATCAATTCCATGCACCCCTGCCCCCATAGGCATCTATATTCCCTACTACAGCTACTTACGTATAAACGAAGTATGTGTAAGCCCAGGCACCAGACTTTTCTGACCAGGGAGTGTTTCTCAGGTGACCACATTTTTCTTCTACAGAGCTTGGAAGATCTGTAACATCATTTGATGGCTAACCTTCAGGCCTCTGCAACCTAGCAACTCTACTTCCTGGGATTTCTGTTCTGAGTCCCTCCTCCACCACGCCCTCTTTATAATTCTACTCCTTTCATCTGTGCCTGCTGCGCAAAGCCTGAGATCTAGTCATCCACATGAGGAAGGCCAGTTTTATAAATCTTTACTTCGGTAAAGACTGCAACCACTTCAAGAATGTATCTCTCCGTGTGGGTGAGTGTTGGATCAGGCAGCATGCAGAAAGGGAGTGTAACCTTACACATTCAGGAGAGGAAACCAAGATGTTTTAGCGTGAATATGTTTGAAAACAAAGTAATGTGCTTACAAGATTAAACTAAGGGTCCTTCCTGTGTATTTTTCTATATAGCCACCTTGTGTTTGTCAAAGTGCAATTTCTCACCAGCAAATCACCGGCAAAGTGAACCCACACAGAGAACACATCACCAGCTGGAAGCCCTGTACTGGGCCAGATCTTATCCACAGATATATTTCATTAAGGTCACAGGGCTTTAAAACAGATATGAATTCACTGCCAATATTTGAAAATTAGGAGATTTCACATTAGAATCAGATTCACAGCTTCCCTTGAAAAATCAGATTTGACTCAGGTCTCCATTCCAGCATGCAATGACCAAGATGCCCTTTCCAGTGGGTGATACTATCCAGTTTGCTACCATCACCTGGTGGCAATAACTACCAGGTCCCTTCTATGAATCCTGCAGTTCAGCCTCAGGTCATATATTCGGAAGGCAGCTGAAGGTCTTCTTTGCTTTTCCTCTATCTCCTTTATATTTCTCAGTACGCAAGTACTTTACTTCCCAGTGAGAAGTTACAAGACCACAGACTTTGAGCCACATTTCTAGGTCATCTTGGCAATAGGGAAAAAGACAAGGTTGTGTTTGGACACACACTTTTCCCTGTTCTTACATCCCTGATGTAAAAATCTGAGATTGAGAAGTGAATTAGAGGGAAAGGACAAGGAGCTGGCCTCCTCACCTGCCCAAGCCTGTCTCTAGCCAAAGCACAAGAAGTCTTCTGATAGCATCGTGGAAATTATTGTAGTTTGGGATCAAAGACATGTAGTGATATTTCTGGTGTTCCTCATTACTGAATAAAGGGATAAAACTCTTCTGGATTCCAAATAATATATCCACAGATTAGCAGGCATCTACTGACCTTGGTTTCAAAAGTACTGCATTAAAAATGAATTATGGGGGGCTTCCCTGGTGGCGCAGTGGTTGAGAGTCTGCCTGCCAATGCAGGGGACACAGGTTCGAGCCCTGGTCTGGGAAGATCCCACATGCCGCGGAGCAGCTAGGCCCGTGAGCCACAACTACTAAGCCTGCGCATCTGGAGCCTGTGCTCTGCAACGAGAGGCCGCGATAGCGAGAGGCCCGCGCGCCGCGATGAAGAGCAGCCCCCGCTTTCCCCAACTAGAGAAAGCCCTTGCACAGAAACGAAGACCCAACACAGCCAAAAATAAATAAATTAATTAATTTAAGAAAACAGAATGCAACACAATTCTTTAAAAAAAAAAAAAGAATTATGTCATTGCTGTGTCATTGGTGTTAAAGCAACTGTAAATACCAATGGAAATGCAGGTACCAAACGTGAATGATAGTACTTGGTTATAAGCTGGTCCTCCACCTTATCCAGTGCATGCTTCTCTTTACAGACATAATCTCAAATATCATAATAATTTGTAAGCCTCTGAAAGTATATCCATGTACTGCCTCGATTTTTCTTATCTCCATTGGAGAAACATGAAATTTGCATAATAGCAACTATTTCTCTATAAATAGATTTTCCCTTTGAGACATCCCATTGACTTATCAATAAGAAAACAACCCAATTTAAAAAAGGGGGTGGGGGCAAAAATTTAAACAGACACCTCACCAAAGAAGATATACAGATGGCAAATAAGCATATGAAAAGATGCTCCATATCCCATGTCCTTAGGGAGTTACAATTAAAACAATGAGATACTACTCCTCACGTACAAAAATGGCCAAAATTCAAAGCACTGACAACACTAAATGCTGACAAGGATGTGGAGCAACATGAACTCTCATTCATTGCTGGTGGGAATGCAAATTGGTACAGCCACTTTGGAAGACAGTTTGAAGATTCCTTACAAAACTAAACATAGCCTTACCATACTATCCCACAGCCATGCTCTTGGTATTTACCCAAAGGAGTTGAATATTTTATCCACACAGGAACCTGAACATGGATGTTTATAGCAGCTATAGTCACAACTGCCAAAAGTTGGAAGCAATCAAGATATCCTTCGGTAGGTGAATGAATAAGAAACTGTGGTAAATCCAGACAATGGACTATTATTCAACACTAAAAAGACATGGGCTATCAAGCCATGAAAAGACATGGAGGGAGGTACCTTAAATGCATATTTCTAAGTGAAAAAAGCTGCCCTGAAGAGAATACATACTGTATGATTCCAACTATATAACATTCTGAAAAAGGCAAAACTATGGAAACAGTAAAAAGATCAGTGGTTGCCAAGGGAGAGATGAATAGACAGAGCACAGAGGATTTTTAGGGCAATGAAACTATCCTGTATGATACTGTAATGTTGCATACATTTGTCCAAACCCACGACATGTTATAATTAAAATGGCAAAATTTAAAGATAAAGAGAAGATTCTAAAGGCAGCAAGAGAAAAACATAGAGTTAGTTACAAGGGAATCCCTATAAAGCTATCAGTTGATTTCTTTTCTCTTATTCTTACCATTCATGTTGTCTTCCCAATCCCAGCCATCATACATGTAACCTCTGAGGCCAGTTCAGTTACAATATGAATTATCTGACACATGTTGAAAAATTAAGACCTGAGCTTCAACTAAAGACTAATACTGCACTAGCAAAACCCATGTCTTACCTTCTAAGGGCAATTTCTATATTCCATGTGATGTTAGGAAGGGATCGGGTACATCAAAGATTTGAAAAGAAAAAAGGAGTTGAAATAGAAAGTCCCCAGTTGCGCCATGATCCTCCATACAAATTTCTCCAAATGCAGAATTTAGTGCTTAGTGCCTGCATTTGTATCAAAAGATGATTTTTAGATGCTACACAGATTTGTGCAATAAGTCCACAAGGAAAAGATTTATAAGAGACAGAAGAAATCAAAAAGCAAATCATGCTGATTTCACAGAAAACACAGAAAGATGTGAGATTTTCTTTGGTTCTTTAAAGGGTCACCAACAAGATGGAAATATCACAATGTCCCATTTGTAATGAAAAGGACTTTCCTTCGTAAGAAAAGACTTACTGTTAAAAGCTGAAAGAGCATTAGCTTTATTTCTTTCACGCAATGTTGTTTACTATCTTCAATCTCCAAATTTGTTCTTTGAAATAAACTTATTCTCTGCATGTCACCAGTTTCGACTTCTTGATATAAAAGCTAGAAAATAACAATCGTGATTCACTGATTTTTTTTACATAACTTTAATTACTTGATACGATCAGATCACTTACCCCTCAACCTCCTCACAAGTAGCAGAGAAAATTTTGCCTTTGGGTTGGTAAATGTCAATCCAAGTGTCCAAGTATTGCTAAAAGGTAAAACGTACAGAAAATATGCCACAGGGAGAGAAAAGGCAGATAAATTAAGTGCAGGCAATCTGCAAGCTTGATCAACCTTTGCCTAATTAAGACTTCACTGAGGCCTAATCACCTGGTCTTGGGATCAGAAGACATGAATTGAAACTGCAGCCCTGCCCCTTATTAGTTGGGTGACTGTGGCCAAATCCCTTATCTTCACTGACAATTTAGCTTTCTTTGAATCTATTAAGTGAAAATATTAGCTTTTTTTCACAGGGATGTTGTAAGAAATAATTATAATACCCATGAAAGTGTACAGATTTGACATATGGTAAACACTTGATAACTGGTGTTTAATGAGAATGTTAATTGTTATCTAATTGCTTACACTTTCATATTACAATTTTCTAATTGTTGTTCCTGTGTTGTTTAAGTTTTTGTTGCCCCCCTTCCCACACAAAAATTCAAAATCACCTCTTTTAATATCTGCAGATGTGGCCCCCTATGGGTTAGTTAGAGATGGATGTCATTTTAATACAATTTGCCTGGGTGGATAGTTGACACAATGAGCTAATGGTGTAAGTAAATGCTCTCCTGAGTTTCATGTTGTGTGAATCTTAATGCAAAAGTATTTGAGGACATCTCAACAGCTCTGTCTCTGGTGGCAGAATCCAAAACACCCCTTTGAAGTCTCTAAGGGACAATCTGTCCTCTTTCTTCTTGGAAAGGAAAACTGGAAATTTGCTCCAGGGGTGGGGGTTGCTAAAGAAGAAAAGAGAAAAAACAAATGGCAAACAGACTGCTGCAAATGTCCGTAGGCCCTCTGGGTTACTTCCACTAAAGGATAAGCTTTCACATTTTTTTTTGTCACTTTCAGCAGAAGTAATTAAACTTTGGCAACTTCCAAATCTCTTCTCTTCCAGATGGAGGAGGTGGGAAGAGAGGGAAGGGGTCAGGCTCGCCTTCTGAGAGATTTGATTCAGTGCTTCCCTCTGAAAGCAACGATTCCTCCTCTGGTAGGTACTGTGCCAGCCTGATCCCATTCTTAGGCAGGATGCCCATCTTGGAAGCAAAATGGGTGGGCATGGGAAACTGGGGGCGGAGTAGGGGGCAGTGGCTAACAGAGGCAGCACGCATCGCTGCAATATTACACTAAACCCTTAGCCGAGTGCCCAGATTCTGGAGGCTGGGGGAAATGACAACAGTAGGAGAAATCTTAAATGGATTTTATATCCCTATGCCTAAGTCAGCTTCCAACTATTTCCTGAGTAAGATAATTAACATACAGAAGTGAGATGTTAAAATGCACATCAGATGTTGGATCTTTCAGAGGGGAGGATTTATGCTGTAACTTAGGAAACCTGTGTTTGGAAGGAAATGGCTGTTGATCTCTCCTGCATTCACCCTGTCATTGCTTTCTACTGAACTGTAATGGAACCATTTGGCATGGGGATTCATATCCAATTACTCGGCCGGTCCACACCCAGCAATGTGTCAACAGCCAGGGTGAGAGGCCTGATTTAAGATGTGTCACTGCTGTGAATAGGGCCTGCACTGGTCCATGGCTGGAGAAGCACAGATCCTAGAATTCCTCTTAGAAGGAACACTTTTGATGTTGACTCCAAGAGACCAAACCATGACTAAAGTCTCCCGCCCCCTCAGGACCTTGTTTCTTTTTCCTACTAATGCATTTGACTTAGCATTCTTACTTGCAAATTCTAAGACGTTTCTCCGGTCAAGTCCTGATCTTTGAATAATTTCCCACCTGTTGATAACACAGAAGCTACCCATTCTGGTAAACTGTGATTATGACTCCACAGACATATTGTTAACTCCATCATTCATGCATTCCCCACTGGCTGTGCATTTTTTCAACCCATTATATATCTTTCATATGGAAAGAAAATATGAAAATTGACTGGGATTTGACCAGAAAAGGCCCTAAACCAACTGATACAACACCTGGGTTTGATCTCAAATCAGTGCTGTGTATTCTGTGACTCCATCCCCATTCTTTGAAATGAGGATGGCTTTTTGTCTTTCCTTAAAATTTCAATTTCACTGTTGCTTCGTGAGCAAAACAACCCAACAGCAACAGCTACCATTTATTGAGTACATACATCTCACAATGTAACAGAAGTTGAGCTAAGCACTTCACATGATGATCAAGCTTAATCCTCAGAATAATTCTATAAAGGAGTTATTTTATAACAACTCCCACCATACCTCATGAGATGAATTAAGAATGTAAAGCTCAGGGTTACTGTGAGTAAGTGGGTTTAGGAGTTTGGTATTCAAAGCCAAGTATATGTGTGTGTGTTTATATACATAAATAACTTAAGGCCCGTGCTAGGTAGCCATGCTACCATTCAGAATGAGAAAGGAGGGATGAAAAGGTTTTATAGGTCCTAAACAAAGAGATTGCTAATGTCTACTAATGCCATGGTATTACAAATGAAGAAAAACAGAAAGCAAGTAAGGGAGGGAAGGAAGTGGGAAGAGGGGAAAACAAGAAGAAAGGAAGGAAGGAAAGAAGGAATAAAGGAGGGGAGGGAGGAAAGAATCAAGGTATAGTTAGCCACTGGAGGCTTAAATTGGATGGAGATCATTTGTAAATTTTGAGAGGCAAAGTGATCAAGTGGAAAGAGTTAAGTGGCTAAGCTAAGAGGCCTGGGTCCTGGCTTCAATCCATTTATTAATCAGCTGTGTTATTTTTTTTATTATTATTATTTTTTGCGGTACGCGGGTCTCTCACTGTTGTGGCCTCTCCCGTTGCGGAGCACAGGCTCCGGACGCGCAGGCTCAGCGGCCATGGCTCACGGGCCCAGCCGCTCCGCAGCATGCGGGATCTTCCCGGACCGGGGCACGAACCCGTGTCCCCTGCATCGGCAGGCGGACTCTTAACCACTGCGCCACCAGGGAAGCCCCAGCTGTGTTATTTTAAGCACATTATTTACCCTGCCTATCTCCATTTCTTATCTATTGAATGGGATAATAATGATAATTTGCCTAAATTACCTCAAAATAAAATGATATGGTGAATGTAGAGGGCTTTGGGAAATTAAAACTGTTATTAAGTGGAATATGTTATTACTGATGATTCTGCTTAAAATACCAGTTAAAATGCCTCTCTTTCTTTCCTTTTGTTCCCACAGCACACCATTCATGACTTCTTACTAATTGGCCGGGCAAAAAATTTGTCTATCTTTTCAGAGACAGAAAGCACCTTAATCATGTTTTTTTTTCAAAAACAATTCTGTATTTGATCATTCATTTAATTCTCTCATTGTATTACTTAACCCACTTACACCCAACTAAAAAGCATGACTGATGCTTAACGTCACAGCAAAATTTTTGTCCAATGTACTTCAGGTTTTCTATCCCTCAACTCTAATGCAAGTAATGCAAATGTCAAGAAATGCAAATTATTTGTAATATTGACATAAGCGATGCATAATTCGAAAGGTAAATATACTAAAATCAAATAATGTATCATCCAACTATTTTCACAATACCTGGCTTAAGGATTTGATAGCCCTCAAATCCTCAGCTGGCTGTCTGTAGAAGAATCTGTTCATTAATAATCAAATCTATGCAACCTCTCTTTTAACCAAATGACCAGGTCAGGGATCAGACCTGGTCCCCATATTATCCCCACCACTTCCTTTGACAACAGGCTTTCCTGCTAGGCTGTTTGCTAGGCTGGGTTCTGTCTGAAGCTTAACACAAATAAGCAAATGGGAAAAATTCGTTTCAGTTACCACTAATCCTAGGACATTTTAATATCCAACAGAGTTTCACTATAAAGGAGGTCTGCAAAAACTACAAATGAAGTCAAGCAGGCTCTAGACCCCTGGAGAGTGTCAGAGCTTACAGGGAATACTGGTTAGAGATTTCCTCTTCTACCCTGATTAAATCAGCATCAGCCTGCCCTGCTCTACTACAGGAGTGTCCAGAATGTCTAAGATATAAAATTCCTTGAGACTATGCCACTGAAAGAGCAAGTCAGCCCAATTTCTCTCTCTCTTACATTTGCTCATTATGATACTGCTTAGTGATAAAAGTAGATTCAGGAGTTACTTTAGGGGTAAAGGCAAGGGTAGGAAAAGCAGTGCACCCTACCAAGGATCTTTTGGATTCAGCTTCCTGTCCTAGAAACCAGTTCCCAGGCTGCAGGCATCTCTCCCAATCTATCCGTCTCAGCTGCCTTCGGCAAGAAACAAAAAGCAGACTGAGTGACAGACGAAATCCTCTCCAGTACTGCCAGTGGGTGACTTTCCCCAGAACATGGTCCAGGAGGCGTGTACAAAGGGCTCTTGACAGATAGGTTTCCACGTGGCAGTAAGCAGAAAACCACATCATACAGACCTTTTGCAAGATCTTTTAGCATCTTTTGGGTACTTCATGAAGTACATTGTAGTACAATGAACATATGCCATAATGCATAGGTATATTTGTATTTCTGGAAGACTTCCATTTATGTACAAAGTTTATTAAACAGTGGACAAATTCAAGTCTGATATCAGAAAGGAGTAACCATATGAATTTAGAGTAATCACTTTTCCAGGTTAAGCATTCACAGTTCCAGCAGTGACACGTGAGGTGCTTCCAAAACCCTTCATCAATTTGTTAACTTCCTCTGAACCCATTTCAGATTTTTGGTGTCCTTCCCAAGGATGTGGCCCAGACCTGAATACAGCATTCTAGACCTGCTCAGATCAGTAATAATTATAGAGAAACAATCACTTTTTACTACTGTACAATAGAAGTAATTCAAAGTTCAATCTAACAAAGATGACAGATCAAATGTACCACCATTTGGGGACCCAAAAATAGCTTATATAAAACTCAGCTGTTATTTTATGTTTTACTTTCAATATGGGACTTATGATAAACCTTCTCATATATACCTAGCAGGTACTGAACCCTAATAATGCTATGCAAAATAAATCCTAAAACATCATCAATCAATTTGTTAATAGCCAACTTGATCCCATTGTATATCAGCACTATTCCAAATGAGTATTAGGTTAGGGCTGGTGGTTATCAAAATGCGAACGTATTGGGGAAAAAAGATACTTGGATGTTGGGTAATGGAGGAAACTGCTGGTAATGATAGTGACTGACAGTTTACTCCATCATTATGGAACGTGACGACATCACTACTTACTGGAACTTACCAGAAAGAACACCGATTTGCCAAGTCATTATCCTTATATCCACTTACCCATCCATTCATCCATTTTTCATCTCATTTCACAAAGAATTTAAGGTGCTTAGAAGAATGCATGATGCATGTAAATACCAAACATAAAAATAAAGAGCCAACACAGTATCATTTAGAATAGGAGATTGAGACCAGGAAGAAAAACCATAAATATAGAAGCAATCTGAACGTAGGCAGTTAAAATGTTTAACTGAAAATTTGCCCCTGGATTTCATGCCACTAAAATAAAAATGGGAACATCTTCAGTTACGTGATCCACATAGTCTTTAAGGAGAAAATACACCAAATTATTAGGGGAAGAACATCTGACTATAGAATACTCTGTATGGCAGATGAAACAACATAAAGCTAGTAAATTTCCCTTTATAACTGTGACTCAGAAACTAAGCAAAACTCAGTTCAGTGTGAAACCAATCTCTGTTTCCTCTATGTGATTACCCTAAAATAAGTCATTCTCTTTTTCTTATAGCAGTTAGTCATTAATCTGCGTCTCTCAAGAATCATTCTGAGTCACAGACTCTTAGCATTGAAAGAGACATTAATCTATTTCAAGCTCCCATTCAAAGCTAGAACCACTGCCTGAAAGCATTAAATAGCAAGAAGTCCACTACATTCTCAAGACAGTCTGCTCCATTTTCACAGTTCTTATTAATACCAAATTCATCCTTATACTGACTTTCAACAATGGACCCCGTAGTTTTACTGCCCAAAGAGCAACAAAGTCTAAGTTGAAATTTACATTTAAATACACTAACATGTTTAAATAAGTTATCTCAATATAATATCCTTAGAATAGATGCTGCCGTGTTTTAAACTGACTCATCGTATATGAGAACAGTCAGAGCAGTATTCCCAACAGTGGAAGTAAAAAACTTACCACTGACTCTGACAGAAGTCGTTATGCACACTACTCTGCCTTAAGTGAAATACAGATCAGTCTCACTCAGTGACACGAACAGTGATGTACAATCGGCTTGCTCTACATTTCTTGTGGGCTTGTCATGGTGGCATCTGTGTCATTGCTAATAATACTTTTTCGTACTTGGATCAAACAGGCAAGGTAGAACAGGCTATACCTTGCATTATGGAAAAGACTACTTAGACCTACAAGGTTGATCCCCATAACCTCTGGGATTTGTACTCTTGGCAATTGGGGTTCTTGAGTCCGAAGCATATTACAGGAACCAGTGTAACTGTTGTCTTTATCACAGTAGTAATAACATCGGTCCAGTGCATTCTGTCCAGTTTTTTAAATGCTTCTGCAAAGATATTCTCTCACCCAATGATAACCACCATGATACAACAAGGTCAAGAAGATCTCACAATACAGTTGACAATGGTGACAATTACTGAGAAATGAAGATCTTGGAATTTGAGCCTTCTCTGAATTGGTCAATCTCTCACAAGCAAGAGAGTGCTTGGGAGACTGAATATACAAACAGACAATGGCCAGACCATATATGACAATAGGACTCTGATCCACATAGGAAACCTAGAATACCCAACTGCGACCTCTGCAGCCATCAGCCAGAATGGCCAGGACTGGGTCAATGATGACCAGCTCCCCCAGATGTCACCCCTCTCTCATCCAATTCAGGACAAACTAGAGAAAGCCAAATATTCTTCCCAAACCAATCACATAAGGTGCCCCTCTGCTATTTATCCACTTTCCCCAAGCCAACAACCTCCAACCTGAAGCTTTCCCCTTTTCTCACTATAAAGCTTTTTCAACTACCTGATTGCCTCTGAGTCTCTGCCAAACACAAGTGATGGTGCCTGATTCCTTTGCTATAGCAAGCTCTGAATAAATCGCTTCTCTGTTCTCATTTATTTCCACAAAACACAAGTATGGCAAGAGTCAATTTTAAGTATCCTGTTACGTTCTATTACATACTGTATTTAAGAATTGTATGCTTAGGAATTTAACTGCTTGATGGTAAAGAATTAGCCTTGTACTTCCGATGACACTGATAAATGGGCTCTGAGGCTGAGGGGTGATGAGAAAAAGCCCTGGTTTGTAGCATTTTCCAATTTATATAATGTAAAAGCTCTCACCATGGCCAATTTCAAGCTACCACTGTTTTAACAACCGGATTATAAAATTCCTGAATATTTAACAATCAGTTCTAGCAAGCTAATGTGAGTGGCTCCAGTGCATCAGTGTTTATTTATTTATTTATTTTAGTTATTTATTTTTTGGCTGCATTGGGTCTTTGTTGCTGCGTGCGGGCTTTCTCTAGTTGAGGCGAGCGGGGGCTTCTCTTGTTACGGAGCACGGGCTCTAGCTGCGTGGGCTTCAGTAGTTGTGGCATGCGGGCTCAGCAGTTGTGGCTCATGGGCTCTAGCTCGCAGGCTCAGTAGTTGTGGTTTATGGGCTTAGTTGTTTCGCGGCATGTGGGATCTTCCCTGACCAGGGCTCGAACCCGTGTCCCCTGTACTGCCAGGCAGATTCTTAACCACTGAGCCACCAGGGAAGCCCCATCATCAGTGTATATTTATCTATTTTTTCCCATAGTGTCTAACACTGTCCAAAACAGGTAAATATTTTTTAAAAATGGATAGAAAAATGGTAGATATAGCTATGGATATAGATGTAGATATAGATATAGATAAATGATAGATGGATTACTGATTGAATGGACAGCAGACGGATAGATATGTGATAGCTAGATCCACCTTGTTTTGGAAAACAGGAACAACCTGCCTAAATCACTCATTCAAGATAAATTAATTAAATATCTACGATGTATTTCTTCTTCTTTCTGGTGCGCAGTATATTAGTAACAAAGATCTCTGCTCTTAAGAAGATTAAATTTTAACAGAGTACAGACAATAAAGAGTAAATATAACAAGTAAGTACATTTTATATTAGAAGGTGATGTGTGATACGGGAAAAAGAAAAAGGAAAACTGGGTAGATGGAACTGGGAGCTCTGAGGGTAAGGACGGTCAAGGTAGGCAGCCTTGGGAAGATGAGAGCTGAGTGCTGACTTGAAGGTGGTGGTTAGCTGTGTAGCTCTCCAGAAAAAGAGGGAGTGGTTAGGACAAAGCCCTTGGGCAGGAATGCACCAGGAGATTTCAAGGGATTGTAAGGAAACCACAGTGTCTGGAGCAGGGAATAAGGAGGAGACACACCAGGGAGCAGGGCACGTAGGAAATTGTAAACTGTTGTAAGGGCTTTAGATTGTATAATGAGTAAACTGGGGAAACACTGAAGTGTTCTGAGTAGAGGAATGACATAATTAAACTTAAAATTTAAAAGTCCAGTTATTAATGTGATCCTATTATGAGTGTGTTGGGAATAGCTTTAAAGTTGGAAGATTTATAGAGTAATCCAGGGAAGAGATGATGGTGGCTCAGACTCTGAAAGGGGTGGGAGAGATAGGAGGAATGAGGGGCAGTAATAATAGATAATGCAATGACATGGTGAAAAGTAATAAGATTCTGGATGTATTAGAAAAGTAAAGCCAGTATGATTTGGATTTTGTTCAAATATAAGAGAAATATGAGTCACAACTGAATCCAAGTATTTTGAACTGAATAACCAGAAAGATAGAACTGACATTAAGTGAAATAAGAAAGGCTGGGGGCAGAGCAGGTTTTGGAGAATTTAGTGTAGAACATGAGATTGAAATGTCTGTCTGACTTCTGAGTCTGAGGTTATAAGACAGATCTGAGCTGAAGACATAAATTTGGAATAAGCAGCAGCAATGGTATTTCAGGCTATAAGTCTGGTTGAGATTATCAAGGGATTTAAGGTATAAGGAGATGAGAAGATGACTAAGAACAGAGCTTTGGATCATTTTAACATTAAGAGTTCAGGAAGTGGACAGGAATTTCCACAGGAAATGCAACCATCAAAACACATCAAAATGTAGCAACCAGTGAGGTAAGGGAAAGCCAAGAAAGGGTGATGTCCTTAAAGCTAAGTGAAGAAAGTATACTGAGGAGAGTGATCAACTTAGTCAAACACTGCTGATGGGTCAAGTGACATAGGGACTAAAAACTTATTGGATGTAGCAACATGGAGGTAATTCATTAGCTTGGCATTAGCAATGTCATTGGAGTAAAAAAGGCCTCAAAAGAGTGGGTTTAAAGAACATGAGTGAATACACAAGTGGAAAAATCAGGTAAATAAATTACAATACATGCACAAAATGAAATACTCTACAGTACTTGTGTATATTTGTTGATGTAGAAATGTGCCCCAATATATCACTGAGTTTAAAAAATTATATTTTACTTTGTTGTACTTCTGGTAATGAACAAGCATTATGTGTCATACTTAACCTGCCCCCAGATTATAAATTTCAGTATTGGACTAAATTAAATATATACATATTTGAAGCTACTAGAGTGTGATCAAAGCCTTATATCATTACAAAAAAACATTCCCACAAAGAAAATCCCAGGACCAGATGATTTCATTGGTGAACTGTATCAAATATTTGATGAATGCATAGTACCAATATTCTCCAGGCTATTTAATAAAGTATAGGAAGAAAGAATATTTCCCACATTTTAGGAGAACATTAATTACCTTGTGTGCAAAACTGAACAAAAACAGTATAAGGAATAAGATTCAAAACAAATATACCTCAAAAGCACAGATGCACATATCTTTAACAAAATATTTACAAAATGACTCTAGAAGCATATAAAAAGTTAACAAATTATGAACAAATATGGTTTATCCTAGGAATGCAAGGTTGCTTTATCATTCAAAAATCAGTGTCACACAGATGAAGAATCTCAAAAACATCATATTGAGTAAAAGAAGCAGAAACAGGAGCACTTATTTTATGATTCAATTTATATGTAATTCTGGAAATGGGAAGTATGATCATCAGTGACAAAAAGGAGCTCAGTGTTTGCCTAGAGCTGATCTCTGTAGTGTAGGATTAATTACAAAGCAGTATAAGGAAACTTTGGGGGGGTGTTAGAAATATTCTATACTCTTTGGAGAAATGTCTATTTAGGTCTTCTACCCGTTTTTGGATTGGGTTGTTTGTTTTTTTTGATACTGAGCTGCATGAGCTGCTTGTATATTTTGGAGATTAATCCTTTGTCAGTTGCTTCCTTTGCAAATATTTTCTCCCATTCTGAAGGTTATCTTTTTGTCTTGTTTACGGTTTCCTTTGCTGTGCAAAACCTTTTAAGTTTCATTAGGTCCCATTTGTTTATTTTTGTTTTTATTTCCATTACTCTAGAAGGTGAGTCAAAAAGGATCTTGCTGTGACTTATGTCATCGGAGTGTTCTGCCTATGTTTTCCTCTAAGAGTTTTATAGTGACTCAGCCATAAAAAGAAATGAAATTGAGTTATTTGTAGTGAGGTGGATGGACCTCGAGTCTGTCATACAGAGTGAAGTTAAGTCAGAAAGAGAAAAACAAATACCATATGCTAACACATATATATATATGGAATCTAAAAAAAAAAATGGTTCTGATGAACCCAGGGTCAGGACAGGAATAAAGACGCAGACATAGAGAATGGACTTGATGACATGGGGTGGGAGGAAGGGGAAGCTAGGACGAAGTGAGAGAGTAGCATTGAGATATATACACTACCAAATGTAAATTAGATAGCTAGTGGGAAGCAGCTGCATAGCACAGGGATATAAGCTTGGTGCTCTGTGATCACCTAGAGTGGTGGGATAGGGAAGGTGGGAGGGAGGTTCAAGAGGGAGGGGAGGGGCTTCCCCGGTGGTGCAGTGGTTGGGAGTCCGCCTGCTGATGCAGAGGTTGGTGGTTTCAGTGGTATATACATTGGCAAAACTCTTCAAACAGGACAGGTAAAATGGGTGCATTTTATTGTATATAAACTAAATATCAATAAAGTTGATTTTTAAATTAGTGCAATTCATATGTTAGCTGAATAATGCAGAAATTTCTTCAATTATCTCACCAGGTTTCTCACTGTTAGAAAAGACAACTAAAAATATGAAAAAAAGAAAGATTAGAATATATTCTTTGGTGTTGCACTGGAGAAATCTGTATGTCCTCCTGTCTATATATATGCTATATATATATCTCCTAGCTCCTAGGTCTGTCTGATGAGAAACTTCAGTAGCAATGAGCACACCTAGTCCACAGACAGTGGTTTCTAAATGCTTTTCTTCAATGAAAATAGCCATTGTTTCATGAAGGAAAAGCTGGATTCCACAGCCAGGATGGAGAAAGTACAAAATTAGCGAGGAATACTTTGTGGTGCCAGAAGCTAATGAAGTGCTCAGAGAGCGATGAGAATATATTCAAAAAGAAAGAAGACGGCATGAAGGGGCTCCCTGTTTCCACATGTGGAGAAATGCTCAGAGAACAATGAGAATATATTCAAAAAGAAAGAAGACGGCATGAAGGGGCTCCCTGTTACCACATGTGGAGAAATTCGAGCTACAAAATAAATGATACTGATGGCCTATAATTCATTGACAAATCCATGAATCCCTACCAAACTGATAGATAGATACACAGATAGATAGGAAGGGAAAGTTTTTCTTGTCATAGAAAGCTAACTAGTAGACAAAAAATAATGATGGAGTGAGAAAAATCTAAGTAGATGTTAAGCTAGTGGTTTGATGAGAAATATCCTATTTGGGGGCATTTCCCTGGTCCCAAAATATGTCCCCATGGGAAAACTATTTAATACAATGGTGGTAAATTGTAAGTTTACAATGGATAAACCTGGAAGATGACACCTTAATCAAGTGATAAAATTTAGCATCATTGATACTGGGATAAACATACTATATGTACCTCCTGATATGCACCAAAAAGGATGCAGCATCATTTTTGTGATATACCTGTCAAAGATGCATACACTGAACCTAACAATGGGAGAAAAATCAGACAGATCCACGTGAGGGACATTTCCTTCAAAAATGTCAAGGTTAAGAGAGATAAAGGATGAGAAACTGCTCTAGACTAAAGTAAATGAAAGAGACATGACAGCTAAATGTAATATGTGATCCTGGGCTGGATCCAAAACAAGGGGAAAAGAGCTATAAAATACATTATTGGGATAATTGATGAAATTTGAAGATGGACTCTGGTTAGATATAGTATTGCATCAAGGTTTATTGTTTGATTTCATAATTTATAATAGAATGTAAGAGAATATTTTACTGTGGCTATATAAGAGATTGTACTTGTTTTCAGGAAACACAAACTAAAAGGGCATGATGTCTCCAAATTACTCTCAAATGATTCAGAATAATACATGGACAGATAGATAGAGGATAGATTAGAGAAATAAAAAGGTAGATTGATAGATGATAGGAAGGAAGGAAAGAGGAGGGAAGGAGGGAAGAAAGGGAGAATTATAAAGCAGATTGGGTAAAATACACAGTGTTGGTAAATCTGGGTGATCAGTACTTTATACTGTTCTTGCAACATTTCTGTAAGTGAAATAATTTCAGAATAAAACAGATACCCCCAAATGATAGATTTCAAAACAACAATTACAGGTTATTCATATTTTTACAAATACTTGTTTATATGTGCTTATATACTTAGCATACAAATATATGCATAAAGATTCTGGAAAGATATACATGGAAATGGTAAAAGTGCATGAGAGATGTTTAATATTTTTTATATTGCTCCCCAATCAGTATTTTCTCAGTTATCTCAGTGAACATTGATAACACATAGAATTCACAATCAAAAATTAATAAAGGTTTAACAAAAAGTAAAAGACACTTGCTCTAGTTTTCTCTAGGGAGGAGTCACTCTCAACAAATATGGGTCTTTGTTTAGTTATTGCTGCCTAGGGTCAGATGAAAATTTTGCCTGAGAAGGAGAACAGAAAACAAAACTTATTTGGACTGCAAACAGAATACTACAGGAGTAGTATTTCTCTGCTTTGGAGATGAGCCTGCTGTGCTCCATCTCAGTGGGCCTGACACTCCAGGGGCTGAATTTGATCAGATTTGCTTGCCGTGGTGCCTGACCCCAGGCAAATGAGATCTAGGTCTATGTGAGCTTCAGCCTTATTAAAAATGTTGTAAAGCTGAATCTGACAGATCTCAGCCCTCCCTGCAGTAACTTCCCCCATGCAGAGCACAGAAGACAGAATTGTCCTCAATAGCTACTGCTGTCAATGTTCTTCTACCCAGACACGCCCCATTGTTTGGGCCGGCAGGGTTCCTGTTGGCTGCATCCTCTTCTTGGTGATAACTGGAGGAGACCAACTGCATCAGAGTCTTTGGTAACATGGTTAAGAGACTGAGGCCCCCTAAGCTTAGATTCTTTATTCACTTTCATTGAAGAAACTGTATTCCCTGTCAGTAGTCAACTCAGACTCACTGTGATTTCAAATATCACAGTATTCAATTAATGAAGGTATAATGCAGACTTTTAAAATTCTCTTCATAAACTATATTCTTACTGTAAGTGTAATTTGCTAATTGTGCAGTTAAACTTAAACTTTATACCTTTAAAGAAGTTTTAATATTTAGAATCACTGGCAATAGTACCCAGCATACGGTATGTTAGTTGTTCATAACACTTTCCATATCGATACATTTACACACTAGTAATTTGTCTCAGAAAAAGGATGGTGTTGAAAGATAACTGGATTTCTAGTGAGTCCTCAGGACCTGTGGAAGAGTAACAAGTTTCCTACTGGGCTGTGATTCTCGTCTTGTGATTTTTTGGAATGATCCCCAATTCTAAAGGTAATCCAGCCCAGGCACTGCTGGGTGATTAGCACAGATGTCCCCATGGCAGCATCTGCCTTGTTCTTGGTCATTTTTTAAAGCTGTCCATTGGTACTGGTTTTCGTCAGTGTGCCCATATCTCTTTCTAACCCCCAATTTTTTTTTTCTGAGTTCTGAGTTTCCCTGAATTGCTGTACTTTCAAGCAAATCTTCAAGAAAGTTACAGCTTATCTGTTTCAGGAAAGGCTACACCCTTTTCACTGCCCTAAACTTCTCCATGACCAACTGAAGGACATTTTCAGGAACACCCTGCAAAACTCAACCTCTGTGCCTTTGCTTATGCTGTTTTACCTTCCTAGAAATCCCTCCCTTCAACTTCTGCCTGTAAAATTAGCCCATTTCCCCAAGCCCTAGCGAATACCACCCCTTCCATGAAGCCTTCTTGGACACCCCTTTTCAAGCAGCAAAATGTAACATCCTCCTCTGAACAAGGAAAGTGTGCCACCCTATGTGTGACTCCGATGATATCTACCTCACTGGGCAGTAGCTTAGCACAAGTCCTTGTAGCTCCTCCACAGGGGGCAAAAGGCACAGAGGCAAGGGCAAAGACTGAGAGCTGGCCAACTGGATTGGAATCCCTGATTCCTTACTTCATTTCTATGTGACTTTTGACAAATGACTCAACCTCCCTGTACCTCAGTTTCCTCATCTGTGGAAAAAAGATAAAAATAATAACTACTCATAAGGTGGCAGTTAGAATGAAGACCATGCTATAACACACTCAGGGAAGTGGTAGGACATAGCAGCAAGGAGCAGAGTCTCAAGGAGTGAGTCTGACTGGGTTCAGATCCCAGCTCTTTCAACTTACTCTCTCGCTGTGACTTCGGACACGTTACCCAACTACCACTCTGCTCAAATTTCCTTATCTAAAGAGGTAGGTGAAAAAACAACTACCTTAAAGGTTTATATTGACAGTTAATCTAACACATGCAAACGTAAGAGTACATAGTAAGCTCTAATAAGTATCATGAAGTATTATGAAGTCAAGGCCAAGTCAGGTTTAAGTTCATGGCAAGCACTTAAATAGCATTACTAGTTATCCTTCACAGTCATGAATGCTTACTGTATGACTGTGAAAGCTGCCCTGCAAGATAGTTTGGAAGTGCAGGGTAGGAGAGAAAGTGAGAGAGAGTGAGAGACCAAGCAAAAGAGAGAGACTTCCTGAGTGAATTTTGAGACTTCCTTTCCTTCTCCTTCCTGAGTGAATTTTGTTGAGTGTTATCTCTCAGACGAGAATGTTCTTTCTTGCCTGTGAAGCTGGACCCAAATCCATTGGTTCTATTTGGCACGTGGGGCATGCTGACAGGCAGCATGCTTGTGTGTCCAAATAGACACCGAGCATCACAAAACCTCTTTCCACAGTGACGGCAGTGAAATGTGGAGCGTGGCTTGCTATTCTTCATTGCCTCCTTCCTGCTCCACCCTCAGCCATTCTAGAACTTCTGAACTTCTGTTTCTTACCAGTGTTCTGAATGTATCAATACTAGTGATTCCTTTCAATCTACTCAAAAGAAAAGCAATTAGTGGATTTCACACCTAGTCTCCCATGAAACTTAAATAACGGAGTGATGAAAGAAGCAGCCTTCCAGTGGAAACATATGCTCTTAGGAAATCAGTTCCTGGATTCCTTGAAGCTTTTTCCTCTTATTATCTGATTATTTTATGTTTAAAGGAAGTGATGTGGGTATTTTCAGACTTGAAATTTATTGGTTTTGCCTTCACTTCTATCTTATTGTTAGATTTGGTCACTTTTCTCCTATCTTCCGGTTCCATCATACTCCAGCTTGCTTCTAATCTTGAAACTTTAGGACATTAGCACAAATAAAATTTCTAGTTCTGGTCTCTAACAATTTTCTTTTCTTAGAGAAAATAGTAGCCCATCTTATTTACATTCCCCAACTGATAACACCATAGTGTTTCTTTCAAAACACTTTCAGAACATTGTGGCAATTTTTAAACTTCAGGAATCACAAAAGTCTAGGGTTTGAAAGATCATATAGACAGTAAATCTGTTTCTCTGGCTCTGGCATGTTCAAACACCTTTAGAGTTAGAGGATAACTGGATATCATCTAGTTCAATTTTCTGATTTTGTAGGTAAGGAATCTGAGACTCAAAGAGGGGACACGGGAAACTAAACAACTGCAGGTAAGCAATAGTTCTCAATTATGGGTGGTTTTGACCCACGAGGGGACAACTGGCAATGTCTGGATACATTTTTGGTTGTCACAACTAGAATCTGTTACAGGCATCTAGTGGGAAAGGCCAGGGATGCTGCTAAACATCCTACAATGCACGGGACAGCCCCTCGACAAAGAATAACCCATCCCAAAGTGTCAGTAGTACTGAGGCTGAGAAACTCTGAGCTAGAGAGATTACTGCCTCAGTAATCTGTTTAATGTCTCATGCTAACATACACCCAGAATCATTTCCTAAGAAACTCATAATCCAAATTAAACTCATATCCTGTGTCCTTGATGAAGCCTTCTGGTTTCCATTTCACCACTTTCTTTGGCAATCTCTTTAATGTTTCCTAACTGAGACTACAAATGGTCTTCTTTCTGTGCCAATGTTGAGCCAGTGAGGAAGTATCTATATCAAGGAGATTTGTGCGGAGGAAGATTTTATTTCTGGATTATATTTTGGGGTTGATCATGAACAGCTATACTCAACCCATTCATGAGTGACGGAGGAGAGTGTGAGGAGTGTTAGGACACAAAAATTGATTTGTTATGGTAACTGGCAATGCTTTTCAGTGGTAAATGAGATTTCAATTGAGATAAAATGATGATCCAATTTGGAAGTCAACCCTATGGTTTCAATGGCCTCTTTTAGGACATCATTTCACAAAAGCTAAAAAATAAATTGACAAACCTACGAATTCCTTTCTATGACAATATATCTGAACAAGAAAACATAAGAAATGTTGCCACTTGATCTTCCCACTAGCTGGTCTGGGGGAAAAAAGAGTAATAAGAAGGAGCCTATCAAAATTGTGAGATGCAAGAATTTGAGAATTAAAAAAAAAAAAAAGTGGTCATTATATTTCTATTCTGCCTTCCTTCTTATGCTGAGTTGACTTTGCATTCAGCTTAAATGTGCTATATACATGGTTAAATTAAAAAGCCCAAGTGGAAATACAACTTCTCACACTGACCATAAGCAAGGAGTCAAGGCCAAGCCAGGTTTAACTGGGTAAAGATATTTTGTAATATCCAATTAAACAAAATTTTTTAAAGCACTTAGACCTAGAAATTCTGGATTGGAACTCTGAACTATTAGTGGAAAATACTGATTCGGTGAGTGGGGAAAAGTTTATAGATTAGAGTTGCATAAAACAGCCAAAATTTTGGAAGCACACTAAATGTCTAACAATTCTAACTAAATTGTAGTGTGATAAATGTAATGTCGGGAAAAATGCAGTTGTTAGAAGCATGATGTTTTCAGAGAAATGTGGGAAATTCTTATGATACAATGTTAATTAAAAATAAATAAATCACAAATATATGTACTGATTGATAACAAGTTCGTAAATATGTGCATATGATCGAAGTCTAGAAAGAAATACCAAAGCGACAAAAGAAATGGAAGACATAGACACAGGTTCATATATTTATGAGCCATACTACTTTTCTTATTTTGTTCCCCTAAACTTTTCTATAATATGGTTAGAAAAAAAAAAGTATATATAGTTAAATTTGACCCAGGTCTCTTTTCTTCAGTCAAAATAATACCAAACATATAGATTTGCATTAGGAAATTAGTAGCATTAAGGAAAACTATAATAAGAATTTTGGAGTATACAGAGGAATAAGCATTAGAATCTAAATTAAGGCACAATAAGGATAAGGTCAGTGGTGTTGAAGCAGTAATGAGTGTATGTTAGAAAGTTTCTCATAAAGTGAATACAGCAATTTCACATTCCTTTCCATTAATGGTCTGATCACAAAATCAAGAACTTCACAAAGGGAATTGGCTATAGAGTTTATCCATCAAGCCAAACTCTGTTTCTTTAGATTCTTTTGTAATATCCAAAGTAGCAGTGAGTTCCCTTGCCTATGTATACGATCATCCTTTCTCTCTCACACATGCCCACAAGATGATTCCCCTTCCTACATTTCCTATCTTGAATCCAGTCCAGAAACCCGGGAGTCATCCTAGAGTCTTCCCACTTCTTCACCCCTCACTACCTCATTCAGCCAATTATCAGCTCTGGTCAAGTTCACCTCCTGAATATTTCTTGAATTTGTCTCTCCTGTTTGTTTCCAAGACCTCTGCCCTCCTTCCAGCCATGGACGGTTACAATAGCCTGACTAGTCTCCCTGTCCCCAGTCCCAGTCAGCACACAGCTGTTAAAGAACAGATATGATCCCATTACTTCTCTTCTTAAATCATACTGATGGACACCTTTTATCTTTGAAAGTAAACTCCGTCTTCCTTAGGATGGCTCAAAAGGCTCTTTTTTACCTGACCACTGCATACTTCTACTACAATTCTCCCTTAAGTGTCTGAAAATCAAGTCATATTACTGAATGGAACACATTTTTCTCAGTGCAATTAGACAGAGTTAGAGAAAGCAGAAATATCAGCTTTCTCATTCTAAGCATTATGATAATTTTAATGCAATCGAATATCATATTCACATTTTCAACAGTCATAGTTCATATTTTAATCATATTACATTACCAGTAAGTAAAATCCCTAAATATTTTTTTATAAACTTTCTTGTACTGGAGTGATTTCTTTTGGTTTTAACCAAATGCTGGACTTCCCCATTATCCATGTTAAGTTCCTCTTTTGATATTATGCCCAGGATTCCATTTTGCTAAGATCTTTTTAGACACAAATTTTGCCATGTAACTCAATAACTGCTTATCCCAGCTTTGTGACACCTGAAAATTTCTTCAAAGTGAGGCAACATGGTATAATTAAAGAACACAGGATTTAGTGTATTCTAATTCTAATTAGAACACAGCCTAAATTCTAATTCCACCACTGACAAGTTATCAGGCACTTGGAATGCCACTTAAATTTTCTTCATCTTTGTTTTCATGTCAGTAGGTTGAGTCTAGCAATATATAAGGGCGATGCCCTCACCTTCCCCTTGAAAACTCTTCCCTGAGACCCATCAGGCTATTCAAGTCTTTTGAGTATGAGCCACCTGTTCTCCTTACTTGGCTCCTGCAATAAACCTTTCTCTGCTCTCTATCTGTATAGGGTTGGCCAAAATGTTCATTCGGGTTTTTCCATAAGATGTTCCAAAAAACCTGAACGAACCTTTTGGCCAACCCGAAAAAATATGTGGTGTGTGTGTGTGTGTACATATACATATATTTATTATATTTATTGCATTTATATATTATACATATTTATGGGAGAGGATAGTTAGGAGGATGACAGCGAAGACAAAGATTAGTTAGTATTTTGTGTCTACTAAGTGCTTTACATCCAAATATGCTGAAGAAGGTATAATCATTATCCCCATTTTTCTGATGAGTACACTAAAGGTTAAAAGGAATAAATAATGTACCCAAAAAACAATCAATACATGATGGAGCTAGTGTATAGACATGCTAACGGCCATGTGAATGTAATTATCTTCTTCCTTTTGTCTGAGTCATCCACTGTTAAACAGACAATTGTTTATTTCATCAGTCCTCTACAGATGGGAATTAAGGTTGTTTCCATTTTCTCACTATTAACAAGTAGTGATATCCTCATATGTGGTATCTTTGTGCACTTCTGGAATTAAATTTCTGGAAGTGAAACTTTAGGATCAAAGGTTATGAATATTTTTGTTGAATATTGTCAATTTGTGTTTTATAATGTTTATGTAAACATATAAAAACATTTTCTTGGGAATCGTATAGGACATATCTTAGGTGCCTCCTCAGATTCCACTGGTGACACGAGCTGCTGGACCCTCAGTAGTGCGCAAACTTTGCCTTAAGTGCCCCCAGGTCTGTTTGGGCCCTCACAGCTCCACACCCTGGGGTAGACCAGTTACACTCCTAGGAGAACTTTCTTCACTGCTGCTACTATACAGCCAGGCCCGCCAGCCTCACACCCTGAATTTCTGGCTTCTCTCACCATCTCTGGACTTGTATGAGTGGCTGCAAAGAGGGCCAGATGGTTCAACTCTCTGGGCTCACACTTTGACTAATGGGAAACAGGAAGGGGAGCTGTGTGCAGCAGGCAGATAAATCTCTCCTTCTTCCTTCTCCACAACCCCTTTGGGAAATTGTTCTGCACACAGCCTGTCCAGATGCACCCCACATAGCTGAGCAAACCTACCTGCCTGCTTTGACCAGAAATGCAACACTTTGCATTACTTTCCATCTCGTTCCTGGCTCACATTTCTTATCTCGCACTTTCATTTTCTCTCACACTTGGTCTACGGCGGTTTTCTGGCTCTCTGAGATAATAAAGTTTATGAAAGTGTTTTACAAATTATAAATGACTATGCAAAGGGAGGGTATTTTTATTGCTGTGATTTTTGTTGCTTTCAGGAATACTTGGGGGTATACAGAAATTCATTTCATAAAATAATCAAGATTACCCTTATTTACATTCCATCATTCATTATCAGTCTAAAAAGGATTTTGAGATATTTTTGATCTTTCTGATTTGACGTGTGCCTTTGGGGAGGTGTAGTAAACTATAAGCTCCACAGAAACACCTGCAGAACATTTCAGGTGCTTCCTGAAGGAAGGCATGCTAGAGAAAGGAGTAGGATATTATACTTGAGTGCTCCAGTGTACCCGGGTTTAGCCTAATGCACACCCCCAGCATGGAATTCCATGGAGATTTAGAAATATGAAATGAGAAAAAAGTAGCATGAAAGGAAACTAGGATGAAAGAAAAGTCAAGCACTCCCTGACCCTACCCTACTTTCAAAGTATTATCTTCTACTTTGTCACATAAGTTATCCTCCCCAATTTCACAAAAAAATTAACTTGTGGATAATTTATATTCAAGTCAACCAAAATTGAAGGAAGGCCTAAATTATCTCCTTCTGTGTTCTCTTATAGCACCCAGTTGTTTTATATTACTCTCTGTTGTTATTGCTTACTTAATTAACTTCCTTTCTGGCTAGACTATAAACTCTGGGAAAGTAGGAAGCTGTCAATTCCACTCTGTCATATTCTTAGCACCTAACATACTGTCTGGATTTTTTAAAATGCTTATTGAATGACGAATGAAGAATGAAGATGAATTGACCATGTATCTGACTTTGGCTAAGTGTTTTTAGTTTTCTATATATATCCCCAAGCCCCAAATTCAGCTTAAAACAAAGTAGATACCTAATAAATATGTGTTAACTAACTGAGGAAACAATGATAAATTTATATAAAAATATCTAATGCCTACCTTCTGACAACACAGTTCAAAGTATTCTAAAATGTTCTCTTCTCATTTACATTCAGGGAACGCAGGTGTATAAAGAGAATCACTGCTTAGTTTTATAAATAGAAATTTCTAAGGCTGCTCCATTGAAGTGAAGTCATGGTAGAGAATATCAAAAAACTGGCTGGAGGAATAGAACCATTACCTGCCCCTCCTAGTCAAGGAGGGTATTGTGATCTGGGGTCCACTCCATTTTGTAGAGGAGAATACCCTGTGGATAATACTTTCATAGCCTTAACCCTCCCTTCTCAGCACATTTGTAAGGAGATGCTAGTCCAAGGAACTCAGTCATGTACCAAGAGCCAAAGAAATGCATCTCGGGCTTGGCCAATCCTTTTTCTCTATGTTACAAGCTAAAAACAAACAAACAAACAAAAAACCCCAAAATGAAAACAAAACCAAAAACACCCTACATTAAATGAATCCTTTCTTTGGTTTTATATCTGCCCCCTTAGGGCATCTGGCTTATTGTATTTACATTAATCACATGAAAAGAGTAAGATTTAGAGATAAACCATCTTTTCTTCTCCCTTGTCCTTTGAAGCCAAATTATTTTTAACGGACAGAGGTCATCAGAGTCTCATTGGATTATCCTACGTGCCAGATTTTGTCCTTATTTTTGATACAATGAACCATTTTCTACAACGGGCATATAAAATTCACTGCTCCCAGGGTTTTAGAAATCCCAGGAAAGGCCCCTGCTGGCAACCTTATTAGCATCTCTGCCTCTTGATTTTTATTTAATTCCTTTTAATATTCTATCATAATGCTGACAGACTTTTTGGAATGGAGGGCTACAGATTGAGGACAATATTTCACTACATCATTAAGCCTGCAGTGGGTTAATAAATGGCTCATCATGTGCTTTGAGATATACAAAGAGGTTAAAAAACAAAAACAGAACACTAAGGCAACACTTGTTGAATCATAGTTAATAAGAAAAAGGGGACTGACATGAATGATTCAAATAGAGGTTCATACTAAAATGATACCTTAGCATCTGGATTTCATATTTGTCTCAACAAAGGACTGAAGTTGCATTTCAATGGTAAAGCAGGCTTTTGGGAAATGGTCCTCTTTTCTAAGCCCTAGAATGGGGACGGTTGTTAGAGAATAGAGATGCAGGGGGAAAAAGCAACAAACTCATCTAGCATTAAAATGTTGCCACCGATCAACAAAAGGTCTCATATTGGGGATTACTTTCACCTTTTAAATCACATCCACATACAGCATCTCATTCTAGCGCACAAAAATTCTGGGAACTATGTCTTTGCCTACCAGAAAAGTTAGAACTCCCTAACTTTTCCCTTTCTTCACCCCTAATCCTTTCTCACCTCCCTGCCGACCAAGGATGCTCTAAATCAGTGCTTTCCTGGGAACACGGATCACCTGGGGATCCTATTACAATGCATATCCTGAAGCAATACGTAGGGCCTGAGACTGCACAGATCCTAGGTGAAGCTGAGGCAGCTGCTCCTCAGTCTAAATGACCACCTGTGAGAAGCAACATCCTGAAAAGATTAGTGTCCTATGTGCAGTCACAGAAGATTTACACTGAAGTTACTCCATTACACACTTAATGAGATGCATCACTGTTCTTGTGCTAATTGATAAGTAGAAGAAATAGTGATTCAGACTCCACTTGATTTTCACCAAGTCAAGCCAAGCACTTCTAGAGCTGATTTAAGAGCAGACACTGGGAAGCTGTGATGGGCCATCTGGAGATCTTGGATTCAATAAACTAAAGCATGAGCCCTTAATCTTCCTGCTCACCTTGAACATGAATTAGCTTTGAAATATCATTAACCAAATTAAGTCAGTAAAAGCTTATCTAAAGAGATATTAATTCTTTCTTCAATTAAACATGCTTGGAGGAAGAGCTGATAGGAAAAACAAAGTCATGCTTCCTAAACTGCCGTATATGAGAAAGTAACTTGGCTTTTAAAGAAAATATCTCCTTAAATACATGAGGTTTAATAAATTACATTCCAATTGACTCAACAGTTTGGTTTACTGCACTGAAACTGTATAATTACTATGTTTTTGCTCCACCCTTTAAAAATATCTTAAAAACTATAGCCACTCTTCCCAGAAAAGTGTACATATAGGCAAACAATTTTGTATATATCAGTTCCTAGACACTTTTGTTCTACAGACAATTTAAGAAACTTTAACCTGGTGTTGTCTCAGAAGCTAGAAAAATGAACGAACAAACAAAACCAAAAATGTCTTTCAACTCTCACTGGGATATTAGACATTTATTAAATACAACTTCCGTGGGAGAACTAAGTCAGTTACCTAAAAGTACAGATGAAACACACACACACACACACACACACACACACACACACACACACATCAAAAAAAAATTTTTAAAGGTTGGGGGGAGGCAGAGAATTTGAGACTTTACAGTAAAAGCCATGGAAAATTCTCCATAGGCCAGAGCAAATCAGGAGAAAGAGAACAAAAACAGAAACCACAAAAACTAGTTTCAAAACCATCTCCCCTTTTACCTCTGGGTATCCTGCCTCATCTCTCAGTGACTGAGAATATGAGTTTCCAGGGGTGCTCGATGAAATGCAGATTCCTGGGCCATCCCCCAGGTCAAATGGAGACATGGTTCAGAAATCTGCATTACATAAGATCCCTAGGTAGTTCTTACATTAACGTTTGAGAAATACTATTCCTCAGTTTACATTAATGAAATTAAGATGCCCCCAACTCCCATTCAGAGCTCAGAAAGAGTTACACTCCAATATGAGGCTGCCCACAGAACAGGAAAATGACTTCCAAGAGAATAATGATCGAAAATATATTCTTGAGTTGTGCTTGTGATCAGAATAGGCTTTTAAATTCAGCAAGTTTGGAGGAATTTAAATCTGCTTCCTGTCCTGTCTTCCACACCTCACTCTTCCCCTAGAAGCAGGCTCACAAATCCCCCTTCCCTTTCTCTAGAACCTCAGCTATAAATTGACTATTATATAGCTTAGACTGCATACGAAGTTTGATAGAATAAAGGGTAGATAAGAGAGGAAAAGTCTAAATAATACAGACAGAAGCTGTTTTGATATGGCTAAATCTATACATATAGATATATGGATATCAGCCTCAGTAAAAGTCAAAGTCTACCATTCTCAACGCTGGCTTCATAGTAAAGTTAATAAAATCACAGATACCTAAACTCTAACCCCAAAGGTTCTAATTAAGAAGATCTGAATAAGACAATTATAGATAAAAGTTGGAGTCTCAGTGTCTTTATTTAAAATGAAAAAAGAAAACAACCATTGAAAATTCTTATATACCATCAATAATGGTACAAACAATAAGTAAGTATGAGTCTTTACTATGAACATAATGATAAATGTTTTACAGTCAGTTGCTCATTCAGTCTTAACGGCATCTCCATAGGCAGGAATTGTGAGGAAACCACTACTACAACTAAAACTCATAGAGGTCAGGTTTCAAAGTGATGACTGCTAAGTGCAGAGCTCTCCTTAGAACTCTATGTCTGACACAGACACCCACGCTAAACAATAAACCGTACTTCCTGTATAAATCTACGGAGAACTGCTGGTAGGTACATATGTTTGTGCATACATGTGTGATACACACATACAAAATGTGTGTGTGGTCAAAGAATGTGTGTGTAGACCCTGGCAGAAGGGCAATTTTGCAACTTGGGACATTTGAGGAAGAGAAGTGTCCTCAAATAAAGACTGGTCAGGTCCAAAGAGCTGTGTGAGAGCAATAGCTCTCTAAGGGGAAAAGGAGAGATGTTACTAGGAAGTGAAATGAGTGTAAGGAACAATGTAGGAACTTGCCTAATTCAAACTTCAATAGGTTGTTTCACTGAAGACCAGCTCCGCTTGCTCCCCCCATTTTCCCTGCTGGTAGAAAGCCTCTACTTCATAGTATTACATTCCTCCAATCCCTCTTTGTTTACTCTGGAAAGGTCAAAAAAGAAACAGGTCAAGTTGGATGAAGGGGTGTGACAAGATGGGATGGATGAACAAAGCCTCCTGACAACTAGCTAATTGGTGCTAAGAGCAGAGCACATTCTCCTCGGAAAAACCACATGCCCAGCAGTGGTTGCAGAAGATTTTTAGGGGTTTCAGAATCATGCCAGGTCACCCTGATCTAGGTAACCCATAAGCCCCATGGATACCCAGCAAAGGCAGCCTATTTCAAACATAATTTACCAGAGACTATGCCCATTTCTCAGTTCTAATTATGCCTTCTTATTATAGTCAAGAAACCCCTTGTTGCAGATTTACTTAGTGGTAGCCAAAAGCAGAAGCTGGGTCTCCTGTTTCCAAAGCCCAGGGCTCCTTTCCCCAATGACATTCAACTAGGCTGAAAGCAGGGGCGGGAGGGGTCAGACGTGCCTGTATTCAAACCCTGGTTCTAAAATCTACTAGCCATGTGGCACTAAGTTATTTAACCTCTCTGCCTAAGTATCCCAATTTGTAAAATAAGGATGATGATGATGACGACGATGATGATGATAAAAACAACTTCGCAGTTTTTTGGCCTGTGGTAGCAAAAAATGGAGTAAGTTTATAGCTGCAAAAGGCTTAACACACAGTAAATACCATAGACGTATTTGTTATTATTGCTTATTTAAGGGCACTGCATATTATAATACTCAAGCAGCACCAATCAGCATTCATTAATTACGGCATGACTCTCCAATTTGTCTTCCAAAATGTTCCAAGAAAATCTAAACTTCTTAATTTCTTGATCATCAGGTAGAGAGAAAACAAGAGTAGTTATCATTTGTTTGGGGATTCACAGCACAGAAATATGGAGACAGAAATAAAAACCTCTTTTTGGTTCTTGGATCTAAATATTCTGTACTTGCTTGCCAGGACCAGTGTACTAGGTTGAATAGGTCTCCCCAAAATTAGTGTCCTTCCAAGAACTTCATAATTTGACCTTATTCGGAAGTAGGGTTGTTGAAGATCTAATTAGTTAAGATGAGGTCATACTGGAATAGGGTGGGTCCCAAATGCAATATGACTGGTGTCCTTATAAGAAGAGGAGAGAAGACACAGAGACAGAGGCAAACAAGTGGAAATGGCCACGTGATGACAAAGGGAAGAGACTGGAGTGATGCATCTACAAGCCAGGACACATCAGAAGCTAAGAGAAAGCCCTGGACCAGATTCTCCCCTAGAGCCTTTAGAGAGTATGTGGTGCTACCAACACTTTAATGTTGGACTTCTAGCCTCCAGAACTGTTACAGAGTAATTTTAAGCCACCTAATTTGTGGTAATTTGTATGGTAGCTGTGGGAAACTAATACACTCAATCTCTCTTCTGGACCACAACAGCAGTAGAGCACCAGTGCAAGAGGCCCTGTACCTAGCTGCAGTCTCTCATTCTGTGTGGGCCGTGTTCCCAAAACAGCTAAGGGGAGCAGAATGTGAATGAGAGGGCACCGGGAGGCTTGAAAGCCAAGTTGAGATGATTTAATTTCTTCTATGAATTTGTCCCTATCAAACCATCTTCAATAGCTCAAGTGCTTAGTTCCAACATTTTCGTTTTCTAAGTTAAGCCTTTGTGAAATACTGTTATAATTTGTTTTGCAGAAGGGTTTTTGGGGAGCTCTCACCATAACAACACCTATGAGTGGTGAGAAAAGCAGAATTGGGCAGAGGAGGAGGTTGAACCTCAGTGCAATTGCAACAGAGGTCCCCACCAATCCTACAGGGAGTTCTGGAGCTGGAATGGCACCCCCTTTGGAGTTTTCCCAACTAAGGCTAGGAGGCCAGGCCATTGTAACCCCACATAGACCAGCCATTGGATGCAGGCTCACACAGAGGAGCCATGGCTTTGGTCAAGAGAGTTTCTGCCAGCTACAAGTAATTTCTGGTGATGGACACAGCTGTGAGCCACTGGGGAAATGAGCAGCTCTTCAGGGGGATCTAGGAGGTACATCCCAGCATCTCTCACATGCACAGTGGATGTCTTCCTTTCTAATCATCACCTATTATTAGAATGTGGCCATGTGAAATTCCACACCTGGACTGGAATCACCTTACTCGGGGAAAGAATCCATTAGATGCTCTCAAATCATGTATATAGTGACCGGCCTAAGAGGTCTCAGAGTTGCATTCTTACTCATTTCCCTCTCTCACCCATGTATTTTCCATTTCCACCAATGACAGCAACTCTTAAAAATCTCCATTTTAGAATGCCGTCTAGTCATATTTGGACCATGGTGATTTCTTCTCCTTTTTCTAGTTATCCATGGACAGAGGAAAATCAACTGACCCTACCCGGAAATCACCATTCATTTGCTCACTTATCCATTCAGTCATTGGTCAGTCAACACAGATACGTAACAACTATTGTATACTAAAGAAGGCGCTGAGTATAGAAAAATGAATGAGGAGGTTGTCAAAGGCCTTACACGTCAAGATGAGGAGTTGATTTTCTCTAGACGTAATGAGGGTTATGGGCAGTACTTGACTTGAATAGGTTTGGGTTACTGAAAGATCCTTCTGTTGGCTGTAAAGAGGATGGATTGCTTGAGGGTCCACAATACAAGGCAAGCAGTTGCAGGTAGGGAATATTAACACCCAGTTGAATCACCCATCTTCTGTCCTTCCTCTAAGACCCTCTTTGCCGTCCCATGAGTCAGCAGCCCTGTCAAGGAGCATGTTAACAGCCTGCTTGGGTGGGAGCTTTTACATTATCCTCCTAAGCCACAAGCAGCCCACGGGACCCAGTCACATGCCTTCGCATGTGCAAACACACCATGCATGTGACTCCAGGTCGCAAACACTCAACTCTGTGTGAAGCACACAGCTGTCCACATAGAGTCTGAAAAATGACTCTAAAAAATGAGCCCCCAAAGGACACATCATTCCATTTTGGCTTTTCCCTTCAACTACCTCCACAGCTTCAGGCCAGTCCCTAATACAGAAAGTAAACCTCTCAGCGGATGGGACTTCCACATTAAATAAATGTCATTGTAAGAAATATTTCATTTCAGTACTAACAGATCAGGTACTTAGTGTGCTGGGAGAAATGATCGGAACTACGTTAAAGCCGCATCAACCGGAGAAACTGCAAAGATGTTTATATTCTTATGAAGGCAGGAAGGAATGCCCCTCGTGGGTATATTTAAGTATTTTCCATCTTTTGTGTAAATGGTAATGCTAAACAAAAAATGGAAAGATGGCCTTAGAATAATAACCTCAGGACCCAACTGGGACTCAGCTTCTCAATGTACAAAAATCATTTGCAGTATGTTCAGGATGGAAATTTCTATACTGCTTTATAGCTTGTAGTCTTCATTATATACCTCCAACAAAAATCACCAAAACACCCAACTGTGGGCTGGTTTCATTTCCCCAGGGTGCCCCTCCACCCCCCACCCCCCCCAATATAAAATTACTCACCATCCTCTTGGTCACTGTCTGCAATTCTGCTCAGTTACTCAACAACGTTTGTAACGACAGAAAAACAAAGGGAAGGGGAAAACCTATCTGGTTCAGAGAGGTGTTTCATATAGAGAATAGGATTTTTAAAGCAAAGCCAGATCTGGCACTGTTAGGGCTTTTCTCTAGTCAGTTCCTTCTCCATTCTTCCTTATAGAGACCCCATGCAAAGGCCATGTGGAAAATTTCCCAGGGCAAACGCTGAGCCCATATCTGAAAGCTGTCCCACTGGACAAGCCTCTTTCACTGTCATTTCCGACAGCCAGTATGTATGTTGCAGGGAAGACGAAGAGTTGGTGAGGGCGTGAACCTATGAGTCATTTAGTTTTCAAACCACAGCTTCAAGGGCCTTTGAGTGTCTGGTTGATTTACTGTGAATGGCATTGATACTTATGTGACTAGAAGCTGTTAGCCTGAATTGGTGCTTGGAGAAACAAAGTCAATGAAAGTCACAAATCCAATAAATCTGTGAGGGATGCGTGGAGTTATCTTCAAGAAGCACACAGCTAGAGAGGCACAAGTCTATACCCATAAGGTCTTAAGAGTCACAATATTCCAGGCTTATTATTTTTCCAGTCCTATGGGTTTTGAATGTCAAGAGAATGAACAGATTCCTGATGGCATAACCTCCAATTATATTTGTATATGTATTTTCTTTTGGCCTTTACAAAAATTTTGTCTAGTAGGAAGGAGACGAATCTTTATTAATATCTGCGTTTGATATATGAAATATATAGGTTCAATAGAGGTAAGCACTTTTGCAGCACGGCTGGTAAGTGGAAGAGTGAGGTCTTTGGATGCCCAATCCCATGTCTCTCCAACAAGCTCACTCTTCTTATTCTGCATTGGATTAATGTGGATAAATATGGATTAATTCAGTCTAACAGTTTAGTAATTCAGTAATAAAAACAATTCTTTCAAGCCACTGTGTAGACAAAACTAACTGGCTATTTAATAGAATTAATAGGTCAAAATGGGTGGTTCAGTAACCCTGTGTTGAAAAATCTCTTTGACCGGGTGGGGAGTTAGATAATGTTCATCACCTGTCACTCCCTGGACTGCCTTTGACAGTTAACAGATTTCCACAAGCACCAGATTATGGAGATGCCAAGCACTTCCTAGCAGTTCCAGGAAAGTATCAAAGCCAACACAATGAGCTTTAAGGCTGGTGAGGTCCAGGTGTTCTTGAGGTTGAATAGAACTCACCAAGGAGTAGTCTGTCAGCTTGCCTAATGAATTTAAAAGAGTCTATTACCCTGGCACTGTCACAATGTCCCTTATTTATGCTCCTCTAGTGAGGGAGTGGGACAAGCAGCTAGTAAGAGCTAATATAGCTGTAGAAAGAATACGACTTATATGAGCCATTTCCCTCTATGTTAGAACTTGAGTCCTAGCCCCACTCATCTTGGGGAGACCCACGTCATGCACACGCTTCTGTTTGCTCTGGTGATAGCAGGATAATAGAGAGCCGCTAATTTAGATAAGCACAGAAGACAGAGAAACACAATCCACGTACGTCTTGACAGTATCTACATGCTGACCTATGTCTTTTTTATGATGCATAGGGGACTGGTCCCAGTTGTTGCAAAAGGAAAGAAAATGTTCTCATGCATAAAACAGGGCCAGGCAGAGGTTCCATAAAAGCCGGGGTGTGCCTGTCTGAGCGAGGCTCCCCTGCCACTTGCTGGCAAGGGCAGATGACTGAGAAACCAAATCAGCAGGCATGCACAACCTGCTTCCAGGATCAACGCAGACTGTGCTGCCAGGGAAGACAGTCATTGAACCAGCTCTTCAGCAAGATCAGGGAGCTGGGCCAGACTCTACCTGGAGACTTCTTCCTCCTTCAGGCTAGAGAGCACAAGAGGTGTGTGATAGCTCTGCATTACAGTGTACTGCTGCCAGACAGAAAGCATGGATGTTTCGCAGCCTCACATACCTGATAGGGGCCCTGGTTGCAGCCACAGTAGCTGCTCTCCATGGTGTAGCTTCTGGACACCCCCATCTCTCTCCACACCACTACGCGTGCTGTGGAGGCTCGGGATTTCTCCACGAGGAAGCTGCAGCTGCTTAAGGTGAATGCTGGTGCTAGTTTATCAAGGATTTTGGGAAGAGTCTACAATTAAAAAAAAATCAAATTATGATGAGTTGCCGGTGATTGGGGCTATGCGTCATAAAAAACAACTTCTCAGTATGTATTAAGCATCTCAATACATTAAACACTTAATATGTGCAACTATAAATCTTCTATCTATCCTGAGTAATGGACACCAATTTTTTTAATACTTTTAAAGATGAGGAAACTGAGGCTTAGAAAAGTTAGAAAGAAATAGTTCAAGTCCAACTACTTGGAATGGGATCCAAATGACAATATGGCCAACTCCAAAGAGTATGATCTTTCAACCCCATCTTCCTGCATCACGGTGGACCAAGGTTGCAACATACATTCAGCCTCATACATTGCTGAGTTGAGCCTCATGGAAAGCCACAGACTTCAGAGGGAACTGAAATTTACAGAGTAGCTCCATCCAGCCTCACTGTTTTCTAGCTGAACTTTCCTTATCTCAGACATACGGGCCATTGATGATTCTTAAGCAGGAGCACATATAACGTTCACTTGTTTCCTGAGAGACTGGAACTGCCAAAATGAACATTTCAGTCTCATTCTCTGATCCATAAATCTGAAGCTGGACCAATTATAAAACTTCTAAAAATTCATACTCTCTGGATTCATATGTACCATCTTTTCCTAGGGTAGAAAAGCTTTATGTGAGATCACTTAATTTCCATTTAGAAAGCATCAGTAGACCCTTGCCACTCTCCGACTGACAGGGAGGGGACTTCTAGTCACTGGACCCTTCCATCCCCCAAAGATGATGTCTCAGAGTTGAAAGTATACCAAGTCTTTGGGACAGCTGAAATACTACACTTAGCTCAGAACTTTTGTGACATGAACAAGAAGGGTTC
This sequence comes from Neophocaena asiaeorientalis asiaeorientalis, assembly GCF_003031525.2. Lineage (NCBI taxonomy): Eukaryota > Metazoa > Chordata > Mammalia > Artiodactyla > Phocoenidae > Neophocaena > Neophocaena asiaeorientalis. The sequence continues at coordinate 93,980 of NW_020171805.1, forward strand.
TCTCACTTCAGTGTTGACAGAATCTCCAAAAACTAGAACATAATATAAGACTATATACATTAGATAAGAAACAGTATAGCATCGGGTCTTTGGACAAATTATAGGGACAAGATGGAGAAGCAGAACAAATTGATGAGAACATAAATTAAGGAATTATTCTTAAGGAAATGCAGTTCTGTTCATTTCTAGAACATAGAGCAAATCTTTTAATATATTGTATCTCTGGTTCTTATTGTCATGTTTAACATAACCATTAACTATATTAATATAAGGATTAATATAATTATTATATGATATATGATATAAATATATATTAATGTAATTATTAACATAAGCTACTATGATCTCTAAGTTCTTACATAGTCTCCAGACCTAAAGCATCATAATTTTAAGGGAAATGAAATGCTAATGTTATCCTCAGAGTTTCTCCAATTGCCTCCTAATTGATTTTATCTATCCACTCTTGTCCCTCTCTCCCTGCGATCCCTCTCCCCATTTTTCTCCTTCAGAGTACTCATCACAATTACAGTTAAATTATTGTGTATGTAATTTGTTGTTTATTTTCTATCTCCTCTGCAGCCTAGAAGTTTGTGTCTTGTTCACAGGAAAATCTCTGCACATGAATCTATGCTGCTTGTAGAGGGTACTTCATAACTATTCACTGAAATAAATGGAATCTGCTAGTCCAGGCCTTTAGAGGACTGCTTAAACAGACATAATAATTATAATTTATCAATGTTTTACCTTGGTGCGAAAGCTTAATCTGACATCATTTAAATGATCTTTGCTTTCTTACTTAGGTGAACCTTGTTTTCTTAGCTAGTACGGCCCCTCTCCAAATAACCACACACTCAAATTAACGGCGTGCATCTTGGAGAGCTCTATGAGCTATGATCCCTTCACTGGAGCCTGGAGGCTGTGAGATTTACGAAGTGCAATGGCAGTACTCTCTTAACACCTCCATAGTGGCAATTTATCCGTTCATTAAATAATGGGTTCCAAACTATCTCATTTACAGTAAAGTCCTCATTGCATTTGCCTTTTGATTTCACACAAATAGATCTACGTCAGAGTGAGCAATGAAGATGATGATAGCTGGAGGTTGTTTGTTTGTTACGTTTTGTTTTGTAAATGAATAGGAAATTGATGAACTCTACATATGAACTGATCCACTGGAGACCTGCTTCAGTGTTTCCTGGGGTCCCCCGGTTTGGGTGGGGCAAGAAGGCTTGGGACATTCAACTCTTCCCCTGACACTTGCTCTGTAACTTAAACTTAATTTCAGTTTCCCAAATATTAAGATTATAATAGATACCTTTTCACTGAATGCTTACTATGTATTTTGCGTGCATTAATTCATTCAATCATCACAAGTCTTTGGGGTTAGCTTTATTATTATCTATGAATATTGTTAACTTTCTTTTGGAAAAAGAGAGCTAAAACTCATGGTGACTCTATATTTAAGATTGGATAGTATAGATTCTTTTAGTTTGAGATGTACCACTCATAAGAGATCATTTTATATAGGTCAGCATGACCTGCCCAGGTGAAAGTTTTAATTTACTAAACTAGTTTCCTAAGATAAAGCAGTTAAGCTTCTTGAGGTTTATCGCCAGTGCTCTAGCTGAGCCTTAGTGTAAACAGGACATTGAGGATAAGCTGTTGGTTCAGCTTTATGGCCTTGGGGGAACTCTACTGATCAGTAGCAGTCATGCTTCTAATAGACATGAATGAAGAGGGTGAAAAAAAATTCAGGACACAGGGTAAGTAATTCCAGGTGAAATAGTAGCTTGGTGGGTTTTTACCTCTTTTAATACTCACTAACCCTGTAAATGAAGGTATTTCACACACAGTAAATTCATATATCCAGGATAATAAGGGATTTAGAAGAGGCTGGTACCATCATAACTGTGATATCGTGATTTGTAGTAAGAAATATATATTGGTTCTTCACCCCCAGTTCTGACATGAGATTCCTAAAACATTTGCAAATTCCTATGTGCTAAGAGTGGTAGGAGCACCTTTTGTTCTAATAAGGTGACTCTGGGTGTGCTCCTGAATGGTTCCTGGATCAGGGCAGATCATCACTGCTCTAGGAAAGAGAGAGGGGATGGAAATGGAGTTGATAAATGATCATGCCCATGTGAGGAAGCTTCCATAAGATCCAAATAGTATGGGGCTCAGGGAGCTTGCAGGTTGGTGAACACATCCATACACTGAGAAGTAATGCACCCTACTCCCAATTCCACAGGTACAGAAGCTCTGGACCCTTCCATATCTACATATCTCTTTATCTGGCTGTTCCCATCTGTATCCTTTATCACACCGTTTAATAAATTGGTAAATGTAAGTAAGTGTTCCCTTGAGTACCGTGAGCTGTTCTAGCAAATAATTGAACCCAACAGGGAGGAGATCATGGGAACCTCTGATTTGTAGCCAAGTCAGACAGAAGTTGTGGGTAACCTGAGGACCTACTACTTGCAGTTGGCATCTGAAATGGGGGCATGTCTCCTGGGACTGAGCCCTTAACCTGAGGGATCTGGTGTTATCTCCAGGTAGATAGTATCAGAACTGAGTTAAATTGTAAGATATCCAGCTGGTGTCACAGAACTGCTTGGTGGAGGGAAAAATCCAAATATTTGGTCCCCTGAAGTGTTCTGTGTAAAAGTAAAAGAGAAAGACACAGGAGGAGAACTAGGTTTTTCCAACACAATGTTTTTTCTCTTTTTCCTATATAAATTTGAAACAAGGGCCAGTTTTTATTTTGTGGTTGGATAACTTGACCTCTTCTACCTCTTCCTAATATTCAGCAAGCAACAGCCTGTTTACTTTATCCTGACAGGAAGAAGTCCTTCCTTCCTTACCTCTCCTTAATCTCCTCTTGGGTTCAGTGTGGGGATAGTTGAGCTCCAACTACTGGAACCCAGAAAAAATAGAATTAGGTTCAGCGGGTCACTGTTCTACTTTTTATAGTATGCTCAAGCAGAGGAATGTGGATCATCTAATGCCTTAAATATTTTTCATCACTTCATATTTATTTAAGATCCTTTCCAATTCAGCATCATTTTGTTCCTTCCATAAATATAATACCTAACAGGGACGGTATTTTCACTATCCTCGTTTTACAAGTGAAGAATGGGGGTTCAGAGAGAGAGTGTTAATGGCTCATAGTCACACAGTTAATAATTATAAAGTTAGGTATTAAGATGAGGTTTCCTGTCTCCAATTCTCACGTCCTATGCACTGTATCATATCATATAGAAAAAACAAATTCAGAGTAACCAGGCAAGAAGGCATTATTCATCAAAAATGTGGAGAGGTTACCCATGCCTTCAACCTGCTTGTACTATAATCCTATAGTTAAAATAATCAAAATGCCTATTTAGGAAAATAATGGTTGAGGCATGTCTCAAAGGCAAGCATATGGACACAAAATATCTGGTGTCATCCACCATAATGACTTACCCTGTAGCTGACATCTTCCAAGAGATTGGATGTGCCCACAGCAGACTCTGCCTGCCACAAAGTCTCTTTGATGCTACAACCGTAAAGGAACACATTCCTCTTTTGGGAGTGACCATGGAAATCACAGAAGACCTACAATGGCCAAACAAAGGAGAAACTAAATCTATTGGTTTCTTACATGTTTAAAATGTCAACTTTCTTAGGTAGATACTGTTTACTTAGCAGAACCAGGCACACGAGGACCACTGGCGACTTCAGCAAGAGTTCTGTTGGTAGCATTATCAGGAAGGAAGGTAGATTGGAAGGTGCTTAGGGTTGAACGAATAAAAGGAAATATGAGTCACATGTAGCTCTTCCGACAAGTTTACTTGTGACAGGGGAGGACACAGGGCCAAAACTGGAAGAGGAAATAAGAAATAGGCTTTAATAGCTCTTCCTTACAGACAGACTCCAATTAATAAATACAGGAGAAATGAAGTAAATAGAAAATCACCATTAGAACACCTCTGTAATAATTGTTGCTGGCAAGATCCACTGATGAATGCCAAAATTAGTGAGAAAGATTTGTGGAGAAAAAGGATTATTTGCATAGTGTCAGAATATCTCCAAGATGTTAACCAAGATGTTAATTGCAAAAGGAAAAATAGTAACTTTACAATGGAGAAACCCAGCAGACATCACCCTTAACCAAGTGATCAAGGTAAACATCACCAGTAACAGACACACTGACAAAATTCATATTGAAGAAAAGTAAAAATATGACCAATATTTTTAAAATCATCATGGTCGTGAAAGACAAAGAATGTCTGAGGGACTCTCATAGAGGAGAAACTAAGAAAACATGAAATCTATATACAATGGGGATCATGGATTAGATTCTGAAACAAATAAAAAAACATTGGTGGAAAAGCTAGTAAAATCCATATGAAGTCTGTAGTATCATTTATACTATTGCTCTAATATTATTTTTCAGCTTTGAGAATTGTACCATAATTGTGCAAAACATTAGCATTAGGGGAAACTGGATGAAGTATATATGGGTACTCTGTGCTATTTTTGGAACTTTTCTAAAATTGTTTCATAAAAATGAAACAAGTATGCATCATAATATTTAGTTAAAATCCAGAATGCAAAGTTGGGTTGTTTCAACATCAAAAATAATTCAATGTGATTCACTCCATTTACAGACTAAAGAAAGAACTAATATGATAATCATAATAGATGCATAAAAACGTTTGATAAAATTCAACAGCCATAAAGGATTAAAAAATAATACACAATCTTGGGACTTCCCTGGTGGCACAGTGGTTAAGAATCCGCCTGCCAATGCAGGGGAAATGGGTTTGATCCCTGGTCTGGGAAGATCCCTCATGTTGCGAAGCAACTAAGCCCATGTGCCAGAACTACTGAGCCCACGTGCCGCAACTACTGAAGTCAGCCTGCCTAGAGCCCGTGCTCCACAACAAGAGAAGCCACCGCAGTAAGAAGCCCGTGCACTGCAACAAAGAGTAGCTCCCACTTGCCACAACTAGAGAAAGCCTGTGCGCAGCAACGAAGGCCCAACGCAGCCAAAGAAAAATAAATTAATTAATTAATTAAAAAAAAAAAAACTCTTTAAAAAAAGAACTAAAAATAAATGAAAATATTTAAAAACTAGATACATTTCATTTAAGAATTTCTTTTGATCCAAAGACACCAGGAAGCATGTGAAAAGGCAAACCAAAGAGGGAAATAACATATGTGCAGTACATATATCCAGCAGATGATTCATAGAGAGAATGTATACATACATCAATAAGAAAAAAAGCAACTCGATTTTTAAATGGGCAAAAAACTTGAATCGATATTTCACAAAAGAGAAGTTCCAAATGGCTATTAAGCAAATGAAAATGTACTCAACCTCATCAATATCAAGGAAATATAATTTAAACACCACAGTGAGATGTCCCTGCATTTAACATCATGAAAAGACAATACCAAACGTTGGCTGGGATATGGAGCAAGTGAAACTCTTGAGCCCAGCTTGTGGGACTATATCTATACCACTGCTGTGGAAAACAATTTTGGAGTGTCTTCTAAAGCTGAATATACACATATTCTAGAACCTGCCCAATAGAAATGCATATACTGGGCACCAGAAGATATCAAGAATATACACAGCAACACTATTTTTAGTAACCTAAATCTGTAAACAGTAGAATTGATTAATAAATTGTAGTATAATCATTTAACAGAATACTGTCCAGCATTAAGAATGAAAGAACAAGCTAGATACCAAAGAGTACATCCATATGATTTCCTTGATATGACATTCAAAAACAGGCAAAACTAATGCAGTGATAGAAATTAGGATAATGTCTATGTTTGGGGGAAGGGGGACATTACATTATGGTCTGATGTCTGGGTTGCCCGTGGTGTTCTGTCTCTCGATTTGGTTGACGGTTACATGGTGTGTTCATTTAGTGAGAATTTATCAAGCTGTAGAGGTGTGTGATCTGTGTACTTAAAATTAATATATGATACATACACATTTGTGTGTTTCAAAGAGATAGAAGTCCTGGTATTTCCTCACATTTGTTCCTTAGTCTGTAGAAATGTAGTCTTTGTGTAGGTAGTTAAGCACACATGGTAGGTAACTGAAGGTGTTTGTCAAATTTGCTAATGATACAGAATTGACTACAACTGATAGCAGAGTAAACAAGTAAGAGCAGAAATTATAAGGGCCAAAAAGAGCAGAATTCTTGGAAATAGAAAAACTTAAATTGGAATATGCAGCTCCTACAATTAGATTCTAACAGTGGCAAAAGTAAAAGTGACATTTAGCTAAGAAGTAGGTTTTGAATGAGAGATTTGGAGGTTTTAGATGACAGTTTGCTCAGAATGACTCAGTAGCCATGGATGTCAAGATTAATCAGAAATTGCTTCTGGAGAAGTAAAGTGGTCATACATAAGGAGAACAATCAGTCCAATGTACCTCATACTGGTCAATTAATATCTCATATAGTGTTTTTTAATTCTGAGTGTGGCCTTTTAAAACAAGCTAGTGTACCTCAGTAGAGAGGAATCAGAAGGCCAAGGAAACGGGAATGTTTATAAACACAGATTGCCTAAAGATACTGGAGATGCTTATCCCAGAAAAAAAGAAGGCTCAGTGGGGTCTTGATAGCAGCCCTCCAAATTTATAAATTTTCCCGTTTGAAACATGAATAAATGTATTTGCTATCATTTCAAAGAGCAGAGGAAGGCAAAAGGAAGGAGGATATGTATCATAGACACAGATTCCAGCTCCATATTAAATTCAGTTGTTGAATATTTGTTTAGAATATTGAATATTCAAAATATTTATTTTGAAAGTTATCGAAATAACTTTTGATGATTATAGTTGTCTTGCAATGCTGTGTCACTTTTAAAAGTTTCCGTTCTCTGGAAATACTTCAGCAAAAGCCAAATAAATTGCTATCAACAATGTTGTTGGTTGAGAAGTTAGATGAGGTGATGGCTGAGGCTACTTTCTGGTATCTGATGAAGTCCTATAGTTCACTGATTGAACAGGAAGCCATTGACAGCAGGAATGTCCCGGGATACGCAAGGTGCATGCATGGAGCCATAAATAAACACATATGTGTAAGAAAAATTAAAAAGGGTAAATAGGTAGATGGTCCTGCACGGTCATAATGAGAGAAGATGAAAACTCTTGAATAGCAGGTTAGAACTGATAGATGTGTTGCTTGGGCTATGTAAGCAAGGAGAATTCAGCGATGTCAAGACTAATTTCTGGAATCAAGGTGGTTGTCAGACAAACATCTGTGAGATGAAAGTTTTAAGAACTAAAGGAATTGAAACTGTTCTCCATAAATTTACCTTTCTTTTCCTCCCCCTCTCTCTTGTCAATAACAGAAAGCTACTATTTTATTGGCTGGGTGGGGAGATTTATTAATTACATTGCAAATTTCCTGTTAGCAGAAAAGTATTTTTTTTCTCTTCAAAAAAAAAAAAAAAAAAGATTTTTTTTGGTGGGGGGAATCCTTAGTTCATAGTTGCAAGTTAAAAATCTTATGAGAAAATAAATCTCTCTAGAATCTAGAGCTGTGGGTGTTCAAGCCAAAAGGTCATACAGAGTTGGGAGGAGGGAGTTGGTCCAATGAGAAGACAAATAATGAAAAAGCAGAGCAGAATCAGTGAATGAGAAAAAGAAGTTGTTTTGTAAAGGGTGAGATAATTAAATGTGCAGAGAAAAGCAGAAAACAGAAAACGTGGCCACAGAAGGAGAAAAATGCGAGATGGACAGAAGAAGTGTCTGGGGTTTTGGTGCTTTCCAGTTCTGGTTAGAACTTATTTGAATTTTTTCCTTCAAAATTTCCACTTTGGTTACTTTAGCAGTTTTCTGTTATGTGCAACAAAAATATACCTAGGCCAGTGCTTCTCTAACCTGTCTGTGCATTAGAATCTCCTGAGGAGATTTTTAAAATATCAATCCCTAGAGCCCATCTCCAGAGATTTTGATTTAATTGGTCTGCAGTGACACCAGGCTGATGGGATTTTTTATCTTTGCCTCCCGTTATACACAGGATTATTGTTCTTTTGGTTTTTTGGGGTTTTTTTTGCGGTACGCGGGCCTCTCACTGTTGTGGCCTCTCCCGTTGCGGAGCACAGGCTCCGGACGCGCAGGCTCAGCGGCCATGGCTCATGGGCCCAGCCGCTCCGCGGCATGTGGGATCTCCCCGGACCGGGGCACGAACCCACGTCCCCTGTATCGGCAGGTGGACTCTCAACCACTGTGCCACCAGGGAAGCCCTGATGGGATTTTTTAAAGTTTTCCAGGTGATTCTAAATGTGCAGCCAGGGTTGAAACCCACTTGTATGGGTCTAGAGTCTAGAGCAGTGGATCTGACATGTTATCAAGCATCAGAATAACCTGGAGGACTTGTTAAATCACAGACTGTGGGCCACTCCCCAGCAATTCTGTGATGCAAGCAAGTCTGGGTGGGGTCCAGGAATGTGCATTTCTAACAATCCCAGGTGATGCTGATGCCCCTGGGCCCGGGACCATGCATTGAAAGCCTCTAAAGGGACCAATCAAATCATCGAGGTTTAATCCTCTACCATCATGAATTTTCCACCAACCTGTATCTCTCATGCCTCAGTTTCTCTCTGTGAATAAAAACCCACATTCTTATGAAAAGTGTGCAAACAAATTAAGACTGTGTCTTAGCAACAGATTCCTCAATAAAGCCAGAAGCTAGGCCTATGTGGTGACAGGTGCTCCTTAGCTGCCAAATTCAACTGGAAACAAAGATTTGATTGTTTTCTGACTCTTAACAGATTCTGAAAGCTGAGGTAAACAACAAATTATAGACATCCCCACCTGTGGGAATGAGCCCTAGGAGTTCTAGCTGCCTCTGAAAATTCAAAGTAAAGGAGGCATTGTTCTACTTGTTGCTCAAATGACATCCATAAAAATAAGTGCCTGTTAGTTATAAGAAACATGTGTTCCTCTAAATTTCAGGGGGCAATTACAAGACAAATTATCAAGTTACTTCAGTTGAGGAAGCTTTTTCTTTCCTATGGATGACTTTACACTTGTCTACTTCCTTGCGGTAAAATTCTGTAATAGGAAGTGTGCCCAGTCATGGCACTCTAACACCCATGGGTTAATCAATGGCCCTATCTTGCTTATTCATCAATTGAGTCAACAAATATTCGCTGGGTGCCTGTGGTGTGGCAGGAGAAATTAAAATTTTAATATAAGGCAGTACTGCCCTCAATAACAATGACAAGAACAACAGTAGTTAATTTATTGAAGACTTAACGATGCTTCAGGTACTGCGCTAAACACTTAATGTAGATTATCTCATGATGAAGTAGGTGCTATAATTATCCCCCGTTTTGCAGCTGAGAAAACTTAACAGCAAAAATAAATAAATAAGTAACTTGCCTAGGCTTGCTTAAGTTTGCACTGCTATTAAGTATGTGAGCAAGTAATTGAACCTGAGTTTGCTCTCATCCAGACTCCATGTTTTAAAACACTTTTCAGGTCTATGTTGCCTCTTCCAGGAGCTGTTTTGTTGGGATGATCCCACAAGTGAATAGGTCATCATATTGCAGTGAGAGGAGAGAGACACACAGGGTTCTCTGGGAACCCAGATAAGGACACGCTGCACAACTCATGGGGCATCATTCACACTGCACTTTAAGGAATGGCACCCCTGAAGGTGTATGATGTGGTGGTCCTGGGGTTCTCTAGGGAGTGATGCCTAAGATGAGTCCTGCTGAATGAGGGCTGTCCAAGCAAACGGAAAATGAGGAAGAAAGGACTATGGGTATGAAGAATTTCAATAATTCAGAATAAGACTACAGAGTGAAGGAGAGTGGACCTTAGGTGTAGGCAGAAGTAGACAGTGGTCACATCATTAATGCACGTGCACACCATTCCAGGATGTTTGGACATTTTCCCGAAGGTGGTGAAGCAGCCATCGAAGTATTGGAGCAAAGAGGACCAGCATGATCAGATCACCAGAACAGGAGTGCTAAGAATGGATTACAAGGACTGAGACCAGGCAAGAGAAATGACAAGGGCCTAGTTTAAGTCAGCAAATATAAGTATGGATGAGAAAGGACTTTTGGTGAGAGAGTAAGGAAGTAAAATCTATAGGAATTGGAGACTAAATGGATTTAGGGGCTCAGTGAGGAAGAGGTTAGGAATAATACCTAGATTTCGGATTAAGTGAATAGACAATATGATGTGCTTTTCCCCAAGGCAAGGAACATGGGAAGAGATGCAGATTTGAAGGTTTCGTTCAGTTAAGTTTTGTTTTGTCTGAGCTGGAGTGGTTAGTTTTGAACTTGTTCACCCCGAGCTAAACTGATTCCCCTGTGTCTCACTTTCTTCATCAGCGAGGTGTAGAGTGTGGATTGGATTACGATTTTGAAATCAGGCTCTCACGCATCTCCCTAGTGCCTTTCCCAGTGAATTACTGTCTGAGTTAAGTTGCAAGGTTAATTTAATTCACGCAAACATGAGCTCCATCATTTCTTGCTCAGCAAAGAGACCGTTCAGGGCCACATGACTACGCTACTCACATGCCTTCACCGTCTTTCCCCTCCATTCTTTGGTCCTACCCTGGTTCCTCTGTAAGCTAACTGGGCACCTTGTTCAAGAGGTTGCCCACACCCATCTCAAACACACCTCCCCTAGCCATTCGCCCGTTTCCGCAGCTCACCTATTCCCGATTGTTTACTGGTCTGCTTTGCCAGCTTTAAGCTGCTGTGTTTTCCACTCCTGACATCTGGGTCTCGTTCCTGCTTCCCGGCAGCAAGGCCTCTGCATTATTTATTCCATCGCCACAAGAAAATGAAGGCGAGGCTGGAGCTCAAAGGAGGCTAATTCTGGGGAATGTGATGGAAACCCAAAACAGCAATGCTTCCAATTAAACCCACCAAGTCTCACTAAAGCCCTGGAGATGCCAGCCTGTGCACAATATTTTGCAGACAACATTCAGCCCAAGCTCTTGAGTAGAGTAAACCTTTCTATGAGGAAAATGCTATTGGTGGCATGTTCAATTATCCAAGAACCCTGTTTGCAAGACCACATTTCCCAGGCCTTTTATTGACAGTCATGCTCTCTTCTTAGCAAGTGTTTCATCTGAGTTATCAGCACCATCAGTCATGGCTGAGGCTAACCACAGCGAGCATGTGCAGCGCTTATTCCTATAACTACCTGAAAGAAGATTTGATGCTGCTTTCCCTTTCCTAAAGTGAGAGACTTTCACTTAAATTGCGTCGCTGTGGGCCAAAGTTCCAACATGGCCTTAGAAAAGCAGCCTTTACTTACAAATCAGTTTTGTCCCCCTCCAATGTCTAATTTGGGGTGAAATTTTTCACATTTCACTAAGCAGAAGGTATTAGTAACTAACCGGTTATGAGATTTCTCACAGTGGGACCCTTTATTACATGTTATAAAATGCTGGAGGAGGTTTTCTGCCATTCCACTGTTATGTATTATAATATAATGGCCTGCCTGTCAAAATATTTCAATTACATTGAAAGAGCACATGTACATTAATGCAAAATCATGCAGTCTAGTATGAGGCTTTGTTTTGTATGTAGCACCCTCCTGGGAAGTAATAATTTTAATCTCTGCTGTTTATTTAAATGCTTGATACGTACCAGTCACACTGCTAAGGTTTTACATACACATTTAATCAGTATAAAATTCCTGAAAGGAGGCTATCATTCACATTTACATATGAGGCTCAACTTTTACTAAGGTTAAAGGAAGTTAAGTGATTTGCACATGGCCTCCCATTGAAAACCCATGTGTTTTACCTCAAACTCTAACTGGTCTGGCTCCAAAGATTTTCCAGAACAAAATATTATAAAACATTGGATTTATCAATGATAAAGCACAGTATAACAAGTCTGTCAATTAGCAAAATTAAGAGTGAATGACCAGGCTTAACCTGAGGTCTTGCCTAAGCTGATTTCTACTCGCTTTCTCTGGCCAGCTGTCCCTCCGTGAGGAGGGAGCTTAACACCCCAAGAGGGTACTCGTGCAGTGAGGCCTTGGCAGGCTCCCCAGCAGTTAAAACTGCTCTTTTTCTCCAGCTTTAGACATTGGAGGGAGAGAAGCAGCAGTCTGGCCACCACCTTTGGACACAGTGCCTTAAAGCTATCAGCCTGGGTGAGGCCTCTGCCATCTATCTCACTCAGTTGCAGGTACTAAATAAAGCTCTCAAGGTAGAAGCATTAACCTACCCACTTTGTGTGACAATGTCAGTTAGGGTAGAGAGCTTATCGGGAACCCTGTCTTCATCAGAAGGTGGGATCTAGACTAGTCTTTTTGACCCATGGCAGATTTCCAAATTGTCTGGATAAACCTAGGGAATGGGGTATGAACACTGACCCACCACCATGCCTAGCCACTCAATAAAAGGAAGCTTGCCTCCGTTTCCTGAATCCTGTCTTGGAGGACTGTTAGTTGTCTTGGACCCTAGGCTGGACTGTGCTTTGGTCTTGGCAAACCCTACTTTCTGGGACTAGAACTTTGAGCTCTATGCCTAGTGCCATTGGCCGTGATCATCCCTGCCTTGCTCTCTCACTAGAGTCCTCCTTGGACACAGATATTTAGCAGATGAAGCACAGGTCTCCCCACGTCTTCATCTGAAGCCTGTTCTGACTTGCAGCCCACCCTCACAGAGAATACCTTTATAGCAAAACTAGTCCATCTGGCCCTGTCTCTTGCCTTCCTCCCATTTCCACCAGCGCTGAGCAGAGGCACCTTCAACTAGGCTGAGGGAAACACTGATCCAGGCAAACACCCTCCTATTTTCCCCTCTACCTCACCTCCTAACCTCAGTCCATTTTGCAAAAAATGAAAAAGAAGGAATTTTCTCAGACTTCTTTGAAAAATCTAACTGGCCTTCCCTGTAGCATATGGGGAACCCCAGGTTTCCAGTCCCTGTGATATACATAGAAATTTCATTGGAGATACTAGTCAGAGAGAAGGGAGTATTCCCTTTGCTTTCCAACATAAGTTTATCCAAGAAACCTTAGCAATTCACTTAAATGTAGAGTATTTACATCTGTAAAAACACCTACAGGATTGACATAACACACTACTATATATAAAATATATAACTAATAAGAACCTACTATATAACACCGGGAACTCTACTCGATACTCTGTAATGACCTATATGGGAAGAGAATCTAAAAAAGAGTGGAGGACTTCTCTGGCGGTGCAGTGGTTAAGAATCCACCTGCCAATGCAGGGGACACATGTTCGAGCCCTGGTCTGGGAAGATCCCACATGCCGTGGAGCAACCAAGCTCGTGTGCCACAGCTACTGAGCCTACGTTCTAGAGTCCGTGCGCCACAACTACTGAGCCTGTGTTCTAGGGCCCGTGTGCCACAACTACTGAGCCCACATGCCACCACTACTGAAGCCCATGCGCCTAGAGTCCGTGCTCCGCAACAAGAGAAGCCAGGGCAATGAGAAGCCCATGCACCGCAATTGAGAGTAGCCCCCGCTCGCTGCAACTAGAGAAAGCCCGTGTGCAGCAACGAAGACCCAAAGCAGACAAAAATAAATAAATAAATAAATTTATTTTAAAAAATAAAATTAAAAAAAAGAGTGGCTATATGTATAACTGATTCACTTTGCTGTACAGCAGAAACTAACACAACATTGTAAATCAACTAGACTCCAATAAAAATTAATTAAAAAAATAAAAATTACAAATTGTATGCATTCTCTTGTTATCATTTAAAAAAACACCTACAAAACATGGTTTCTGGTATGTTAAAGAAGCACAGTTCAATCGTTATTCTGATAGCATGGGAACAATTTTAAATTAAAAAAATGGAATCAAATTATTATTATTTTTACCCAGGAGCTCCATGGGTTTTTTTTTTTTGGTTTGGGGATTTTTTCTTTTTTTTCCCTACTCAAATATAAAAATATATCCTCAAATACAAAAAGGGAATTCTAGATTCAGCACCTTAGCCTGAGTCAATGAAAATAAGTAACAATAACACTTGTTCTTCTAACACTTCTGAGGAGTAAAGTGGAGATAAAATAAATTATGTGTATAGAGTATCTTGAGGCCCTTGGAGACAAGATTTCAGGAAGGGACATGCCATTTCTTTTTCCCCTCTCCTTTCGTGCCTTTTTTTTTTTTTAAAAAAGAAGCTGATTAACTAAAAACATATGCCAGAGGGACAGAGAAGACCAGGAAAATCATTTAAGCAGCTAAAAGTTCTGTTCCATTGGGCCCCAGAGAAAGACAAAATCAAAATATGCCCTCCCTGGCCCCTGGCAGAAGGCGCCCTAGTTTTTGTGAGTGGTAAATGGAAATCAATGAGCTGCTCAGAGAGCACTGCAATCCCTTTACCAACACGCACTCACAGCGCAAGAGCCAAGGGGATGGGAATCCATACCTCTCCTAATTCTGAAGCCCAGACCCTTTGCAGTGGCACAGGGGCCAGGTAGCTACAACCCAGCAGCTCAGAAGAAACTGCTCATCTGGCTTCCTGGGAGCTTGCTAGAGCCTGAGAACTTTCGCCCACTCCCCCAAGCCATGCCCTACTGCCCCGAGCCTTGTGCCTCCTGGCCCTTATGGGGTGCTCGCTCCACAAAGAGGAACACTTCAACGCTTCCTGCTCATCGTCAAGCCTGTCTGCTCCTCTGGGCTTCTCCGCTTACGTACATTTTCTCTGGCCAGAGCTTACTGATTTCTAATAAATCTTCTCAGCCTTTCTCTGTGTTCTGGCAAAGATAATCTTCCTTGGTTTGACTTGCAGGCTTCCATGCTGGTCAATTTAATTTGGGACAGCCCCCTTTACCTCCTAGCTGCGTTTCAAAGCTCTATGACTTTGCTTTGATTTCTCTTTAATTCTAAGTAAATATAAATGTAAATGAGTACATGAACAGAACTTGAATGAGTTTTGAGTCAATGAGTTTTGGTGTAACTGACTCTTCATTCAAAATATAGAACATTTCCACTAACCTAGAAAGTTCCCTCTTGGCCCCTTTTATTTAATCCCCTTCTAGAGGCAACCACTGTTCTGATTTACTTAAATTTTGCATAAATAGAAACAGAATATGTGCTTCTTAGTGTCTAGCTTATTTCACTAAACACGTTTCTGAAATTGGTCCATGTTGCTGAGAATATCTGTAGTTTATTGTTATTGTCTTTAATTTTTTTATCTTTTTTTTTTTTTTTTGCGGTACGTGGGCCTCTCACTGTTGTGGCCTCTCCCGTTGCAGAGCACAGGCTCTGGACGCGCAGGCTCAGCGGCCATGGCTCATGGGCCCAGCCGCTCCGCGGCATGTGGTATCTTCCCAGACCAGGGCACGAACCCGCGTCCCCTGCATCGGCAGGGGGACTCCCAACCACTGCACCACCAGGGAAGCCCTGTCTTTAATTTTTTTATCTTTTTTTTTTTTTTGCGGGACGTGGGCCTCTCACTGTTGTGGCCTCTCCCGTTGCAGAGCACAGGCTCTGGACGCGCAGGCTCAGCGGCCATGGCTCATGGGCCCAGCCGCTCCGCGGCATGTGGTATCTTCCCAGACCAGGGCACGAACCCGCGTCCCCTGCATCGGCAGGGGGACTCCCAACCACTGCACCACCAGGGAAGCCCTGTCTTTAATTTTTTATTGCTGAATAGTATTCCAATGTATGAATATGCCAATATTTTGTAGGTTTCTGGGCTTTTGGCTCCAACATCTGGAGCAGATTTCCTGATCTTCTAACGAACAAGAGAGACAGAAAATGGAAGTTCAAGAAGATGGGAAAGAGACCACAAGATCAGTGTGATGTGAGAACTATGCCATCAGTTAATAAAAAGCTTCCTTTCTTTTGCTCTGTGAGGTGACCCTAAATTCACCAACTCTTCAATTTCACAAGGCAGAAGGTCTAAAAGTCCATAATCAGGCCTGTAGACCTCTGAAGAAAGAATACACCTCTCTACTTTACTACTAGTACAAGAAAAACTTTTACTCATCTTTCAAGTCTAGCTCAAATGGCATCTCCATTTCCATAACCTTGAGGGAAAGTGGCTTAACCTCTCATTTGTGTTCTTACAACTCCCACGAGCCTTGGTTTCAGTTTTTACCATCTTTTACTACATTGGTTTCTTTGCAGACCTGACTCTTCTTTCTACCAAGGAAACTATGGACTCCTCAAAGAAAAGGTACCTTCTGGCATCTAGCACAGTGATGACACACATGGTGTAAATGAGTAGACAAGGGGATGACTGCCCAGATGGATGGGTGGATGATGGACAGATGGATGGATGGACGCATGGATGGATGGATGGATGGATGGATGGATGGATGAATGGATGGATGGAAGGATGGATGAATGAATGGGTGGATGGATGAAACAATTTGTGAATAATGCCATATTGCTTATAAACTGAATGAATTATCTGGTCTTTAGCAACCCCCAGAAGTATCATGGCATTGCTTTCTCTCACTGTCTTGCATTCTCATTGGTTCTAGGAGTTTATATTATTCTACCTGCCAATAGGCAAATGTCTCAGTATCATCTAGAACAGGTGGAATCTTCTAGCCACCAGAAACTGGCTTCCTGATGCTTTAAGAAATATTTTCATAAGAGTCAAGAGTTTGGGTGGAGTCACAGTTAACCTACGACTAGCCCAAGAGGTAATCTTGACTCAGTGGAAATCTTCCCAGTACAGGACAGGCCTGAGTACTGAATGAGTGACAGTGCTTCTGCTGTCAGCAGGAGGCCAGTTAAATACAGTCGCATAGGTAGCTGAAAGGTGATGTTGAGCCTGTAGGAGAGCTTTGTGACACTGTGAATTGCATCTAGGGCTCAGCTGTTTCTCACCCACCTCTCAGATGGCCCCAGCAGGAAACAAGTCTGTGGCTGTCATGTTTACAGTTAATTAATGTTTATTCATATTTTTAAACAAGGCTTTCACCTGTCATGCTTTAAAATAAATGTTCTGCTCTTCAATTAGAGATTGTCAGAACAGAGAGGAATCCTGTTTGTTACGGGTTGAATGTGTGTATGCTTAGCTGTGTATCAGGTTGGAACCTTTTTTTCTGTAAGTCTTTCTCTCTCCTCCCAGAGGCTAAGGCCTTCTATTCAGAGACATACTTTTCAAGATCTTGACTGTGATATTGGTGCTCTGCTATGTAGGCCATGAACTTGCTTCTACAGCGTAGACAGCATAGATTACAGCATCTCCTTGCAAGGGGGTGGGTGGGAGCTAGCATGAAAATATTGCACATTTTGACCAGTGTAGAAAAAGCATTCTTAAGGGAAAAGGATGTGCTTTGTCCTCTTTGCAATAAAGTGTTGACTCAGCAAGTCTGAAGTGTTTAAACTCTGTACACTCCAAAGAAAGGTCTGGCCCTCGACTGACTCCTGGGAGAACACCTTGACATCTTTGGAATATTCTGCTAGATAAAAGTGTCTTTCTTTACCTGGGCCTCAGGCAATGTGAGAAGGTTGATGCTGACAATGTGATATGTGGCGGGGTTCTTGTGCCGCAAAGTGTCAGTTTGACCTCTGAAGGGTCTGGAGACTGAGTAACTAAGATCAGCCACGTGGGACACCATGACTACAAAATAACCTCTGATAAAAAGTCCTGGACACCGAGGCTCAGGGGAGCTTCCCCGGTTAGCAACACTCTACCTGTTATTACACATCATTGCTGGAGAATTAAGCACTGTCCATACAACTCCCCTGGGAGCAGACACCTGGACTTACACCTGTCTCTCCTTGACTCTGCCCTCAGTGCCTTTTACCTTTGCTGATTATAATCTGTATCCTTTCACTGTAATAAACTGTAATTATGAGCAGAAAAACTATTCTGGGTTCTGTGAGTCTTTCCAGGGAATCACTGAACCTGAAGGTAGTCTTGGGGACACGCCAACACATCCTCTCAAACAGTAAGTGTTGAAGAAAGATGGAGTTCTGGGTGGAAAACCAGATCAGAACTGAATCTCAACTCTGCCGTACGCTTCCTGGTGATGCCAAGGAAATCACTTGACCTCTTCACCTTTTTGAGAGTTAAATAAGCTTCTATATTAGATATTCATCCATTGTTTCACTAGATATTCATTGAATGTGACACTGTTTTGATGACATAGTACATGGTCAAAATTTGGCTAATGGTAGAGGCAACTGTCTGAGTTGGTTCATCCGTGAGCTTTTCCACATTAGTTTAAGTTCCTTAGGTTAGGTAAGCACTCTAAATTTGGACATATGCTCCTCTGCACTTTTGCAGACAGATATGTTCACAGTTTGTAGTCAATAAATGATCAGTAAAGCAATTATACTCCAATAAAGATGTTAAAAAAATACAAATAAAATAAACGATCAGTTTCACACAGTTACTTAGCTAGTATTGCCTCCTATCTTATCTTGAGCCTAAGTCTCTGGATCCATATAGTCTGTTTTTCATCAATTGCTAAGTTATTATAGGCTTGGGAAAAAAGCCTACACATGAAAGTGCCTAGCACAGTGCCAGAATCATCGTTGGAATTTAATAAGTACTAGCTGAATGTCAATCTGAACATCTAGAGGATTTTTTTCCAAATAATATTTGGAGAAAATACCATTTGGAAAAAATACCATTTCCTTTCTTGAACAATAACTGAAAAAAAAATAGAGACCCAGGAAATGGGATGAAGTGCAATTTTTTGCCCACTTTTCACCAATGAGTATTGAACTACTGCTTTGCTCCTATTGTTGGTTAAACTGTTTCCCAAAAAGATATGTTGAAGCTCTAACTCTCAGTCCTTACGAATGTGACCTTATTTGGAAAAAGATTCTTTATAGATGTAATCAAGTTAAGAGAAGACCGTATTGAATTAGGGTGGGCCCTAGTCCAGTGTCTGCTATCCTGATAAGAAAAGGGAAATTTCTACACAGACACACAAAGGGCAAAGATGGCCACGTGAACACAGAGGCAGAGAGTGGAATTGTGCCCCGCCCCCCCCAAGCCAAGGGATGCTAAGGATTGCTGGCAATCACCAGAAGCCAGGAAGAGGCAATGAAGGTTATTTCCCATAGCCTTCAGAGAGATCAAAGCCTGCTGACACTTTAATCTCCAGACCTCTAGCCTCCAGAAATGTGAGAGAATATGTTTTTGTTGTTTTAAGCCACCCAGTTTGTGGTACTTCGTTATGACAGCCTTAGGAAGTGAATACCCTCCCCCCCCCACACACACACACACTTTACAGCTTGTCACACACAGGTCTTTGGCTTGTGTCTGGTCTTCCTGCCTGGACAGAATGTATTCTGCCTCCTGGGAGGTGGAAGGAACCAAGCAAGAGTGTAGAAGCAGAAGGAAGTGAAGGCAGTAACTCACCATGGGACGCCGGCCGATGCTGCCCAGGTAGTGCAGGAGCCCTTTGGCGTGGTAAATTGTGGGCTGCAGATGGGCACTGGGAGAGAGCCACTGTCTGTTCAAATCCCCTCCTCTCAGTGAGCATCTGTGGCTGCAGGAACAAACAAGTAAATAAATACACGTTTAGAAGAAAATAAAGCTCGACAAGACAAACAATTAAACTAACGAATCTAACTTCCTTCTGTCTTCTTCTCAACTGACATCAATTGAAGTTGTCCAGAAAGATGCATATCTGGCCTCTAATCTCCCAATGTGCCGTGATTATTCACAGCCCCTAAAAGAACTTAGAAACCATATTTAACTTGATTTGGGGTCACCAGAGTTTGAAGGCAAAGCTTGAGAAATGTTCCCTGCTATACAACACATCCATGGAGAACAAATTCAATAAATTTCTCTAGGCTCTGGGACCTTCAGGTCTACAAATAATTAAGTTGAGCTCAATCTATCATGCTAGGCATATTACATATGATATTTCTAGGTGGCCCAGTAACTCTGGATATTATTGCACCCCAATGAAGAGACTGACACTTAGAAATGGTTAAATAAATGGCCCGAGGTCACATAACTTAGAGCTAGGCTGTTCATCCTGGTCTGTTTCCCTCTGAAAAAAAGCATAAGGCTCTTCCTCCTATCACATTGCTTCTGCCCACCCTGTCCATATAGATGACACAGAAAGCTTGACATTTACTCAGAGAGCCAGACTATCATTTTCAGAGACATCATCATGGAATATTAGCTCTAGAAATGAGCTTAAAATCATACATCTCCTCATCTGGGAAAAGGGGATGTTCATGTTTGAAAGAATCAAGTCGCTTTACAAAGGTGACACAGCTGGTTAGTGAGAACAGTGACTGCAATTCAGAGGGAAGGAAGCTGAGTTGCTGAGTGACAGGTAAGGTCATCCTAAAAGCCAAGGACGACCATAAATTACCAAGCACAGCCCATTCTCTAGGGAGGCAACCAGAAGTCCTGCTGAAACGTTGTTTATTCGATAGGGCTAAGGATCAAGGTACCACAGATTAGGAGGAAGCAGTGCAGTACTTCCATGGCCTAGTCCTCCCAACCCCCTACCCTAATCCCTATCGCCCACCTCCTGCCGCTCTTGTCTTTCCATAGTTCAGCTTGATCAAACTGCACACAGTTCTCTGAGCAATTGTGCCTACTGGTCTCATTGCCAGGACTCTCCAAAGCTCTATCCCTCCTCACCTATTCAACATTCAGGGATCAGCCCTGCAGGGAAACTCTCCCTGATCACCAGGCCATTACATTCTGCTCCTATTTGTTGCAATAGCATCCTGGGACAACCTTCATCAGAGTTCTTATAAAAACCTTTTTAGATTTTTTTAAAATTTCTTTTTATTTCTCTTACATTTGCAGTTAGACTGTAAGCTTCCCAGAGGCAGAAACAGTTTCTTTGTTACCATCAAAACCTTAATATAGTAACTGTGTCAGAGTTGGTATTCAGTAAATAATTTGGAGTGAAAAAAATGTACTAGATTTAAATGTAGAATCACATACATTTTCTGTTTAAAGAAAAAACGCTATTTTCAATAAACCTTGGAGGTGGAAGGAAAAAGGTTCAGCCTCCTCCTTTCACCACTTTTTCATCTCATGTTTCTGAAATTATCTTTAAATATTAGTTTCCTGCTGCTTGCTAGCCCCTCTTACAGCTCACTGGAAACTGAAAATCACTAGATTAATCATTTATCCCGATTTCACCATTAACATATTTTGACTTGAGAAATGGGAGGTTTTTTGCATCTACCTCTCTTTTTTGTTCTTTTCTTGCTTTCCACCCCCCGCTTCCTCTTTTTAATAGCAATGACATCTAGAAATAGGGTTTCTGCCTGACGACCAAGGATGAAGGTAAAATACAAAGCAGATTTTTGGAAAGAAGCAAATAACAAGGAAAGGAGCCAGTGTCCCAGACTTTCTCCTGAGCTTATTTGCTGAGTTTAAATGAATTTCTTTTCTCAAATCGAGGTACTTGCAGGCACCAAATCCCAGAGCCTCAGGATTTTCTTTAACTGCTCTGTGATTCTCCTTGCCTTGACCTGGATTCTCATCAACACTGGGGATTTCTTTTTTCTTTGTAACATCAAAAGTAATGAAATCAGTGAAGGCCCCTTAAAAGCACTTCTGTTTGTAGAAATGAAAATGCAAGCATTATATGTGTCCAACAGCCAGCAATTCTATGCAACTCTCTCTACCTCTTCTTTCTGTATGTTCCACAAAGACCAAGTTCAAGAGCAATGTCCACATGGAAAAGACTTTACCAAACAGCAGATATACTGCTCTAGATTACAGTTCTTCAAAAAATAGGAAAGAAAAAGTTTTGTGTTGCAATCAGAATGAGCCTGAGTGTTGGTTAAGGAGATCAAGTCTCAACGCCCAGCTCTGTCACCAGATATGGGGTTGGGGGCCCCTTTGAGAGTCAATATTGTCATATGCAAAAGAATATAAGTATAACCTATCTCCCAGGACTATTTTGAGGGTTAAATTAAATGATCTCTATTTTAGGTATCTCCATGGAGAAATACCTACATAACTCTATCATCACCCTTGTTTATGTCCATGTCATGTCCACACCTATATACACATGCACGTCTCCATCTACAGCTGTATCTACATCCTCATCCACATCTACAATACTCAGGGACGCATAGCACCACTTGGACTATGTTCATTAGTTCCTTATCTCATCCTAATATTTTTCCTTTTGAATAGTAATCAGAGAGCTATATGCAGGTTGATTGGAGGGGAGTAGAATCTTGGCTAGGAACCCCAAACCAGAGGCTGTGGTTAGTTTTAAGTTCAAGTTGACTTGAGCACTTTTAATGGTGGAAGCAATGAGACTTAAGAGAAAAGAAGTTATCTAAGGAAAAAATGCAAGGATATAACAATATAGATTGCTGAATGGATTATTGAATATACCAAGCGGGACATTAAATAGTACCAAGAGGAGGATGGCATCTAAGATTGACTAGGTACATGGATTTGGAGAGAAACTGGGCCAATGTGAGACTTAGGCAAGCTGTTAGTTGGGGATAATTTTTGTTTCACAGTGGTGGAGACAACGGTGCATTCCTTTGGTATACGTAGATTGTATGAACTCGGGAAACCCGTATGTGTGTATTTGTATTCAGCGCTCTGTGCGTGGCTATAATTTTGAGAGTATCTCTGTGTGTGCCTATGGCTTCTGCAGTTCCTAGATCTCGGCAATTGTAGATTATTACAATATGTAGTACACCTAACTTGAGTGCTTTTCCTTTTAAAGCAAATACATTTTCTTCCAATCTCCAAATCAATTTGGCATTTTGTGTTAATAATATCAGAGATTCATGCAGTCAGGGGAACTGCTGCCACTCTTCCTGGGGATTTGTTTTAAGCATTTGAAGAGGAAATGCACCCCATCTTATTATCTACTGTAGCATTTCTGAAATGACAGCTGCTCCCTCTATGTGGAGAGAATTAGCAGATGGACAGCTATGACTGGTTGGCAATAAATTCAGTGCCTCTAATTTCTGAAAAGGGGTCATCCCTCAAATAGAGTTTGAAGTCCTGCTTTGCTTATAAGGAGAATAAAATGGCGAGCATTGCTATTTTTTTCCCCACTGAAAATTGCAAACTTACAGAGCAGGGGAAAAAAGCACTTCCTTTTGGTTTTCACAGGGGGAAGTCATTTGATCCAAATAGTCCTCATTTCTTAAAAGAAAAGCTTTGGTTTAACTACAGTCTAGTTTAAGGTAAAGCTTAGATGCACAAAGTATGCTAGGTCTAGGGTGACCAACCATCCAGTTTGTCCTGGAATGTTGCAGTTATAGCCTTGAAATTCCTATATTTCCCAAGAAACCCCTCAATTCCTGGTGAACGGAGGGGTTTCAAAGGTAGGATCCCTGACCAGAGTTGGGTTTGATTGTTTTAATTGACTTTGAATGTTATAGTTGGGGTACACTCTCCCCCAACCTCAGGCACCTTTGCTCCCTATTTTTACCTCTGAGTGTTTTATGTATATATTATGAGCCTGCTTTTTTTAGGTATTTGCAGCCCGTGTCTAGGATGTCTCTCTAACCATTAAACCTGCAGGTTTTGGTAAGACAAATTCCTTCCCTTAAAAAAAAAAAAAAAAAAAAAAAGGTTTTTGTTTTCCTGAAAACATGGTCATTTTATGACCAAAAAAAAAAACTCAGTCAAAATTATAAAAAAAGAATCAGAAGGGCCAGTCCTAAGAGCTCACTGAATAAAAGCTGCCAACTTCATGGTAACCTAAGGATAGCCTTAAAGGTCAGATAGTCTAAAGGGAAATGATGTCACTGTAAACCAGTTTCTTAAGACTAATTGTGGATTTTATGTATCTGCTAAGAACAGGGCTTATCCTGACCAGAGAATGGGAAATAAACCATATAACCAAAGGCCTTGACAAGCACACCCTGACCTACCAGGACCCCTGAAGCAAAGAAAGAACCACAAGTCAGAGGAAGAAAGAGGAAAAAGTGAGTTGCTTCCTGAAAAACCATCTATAAAGCTTCATTGAGACAATAAAATGACTCAAAAATCTCCCATCCATCCGTGCCTGATAAAAGGAGAGATGGGGTCCATCAGACTGAATGAGTGATGCCAGGCTTGCTGATACAAGTGCCTGTGGCACAGCAAGCTCTGAAGTCTAAAGAGAGGTAGCGTGCTTGAGATTTAGCAAATGTCTGAAGAGACATCCCCCCTACCTTCCCACCTCATTTTCCCCACTATTGTATTAGTCTTTTCCATGTTTTAATTTGAAAACCAATATAGAGTTAAGATGAAAATGTGTTTTCTCCAAGTTACTTTGAAAAGTCTGGTTTCATAATATCATTCAAACATCCAATGGAACAATTCAAAAGATAACAAGGTGAGGACAAGCTGAAATCAGGTCAGACCAGATTAAGGGGTGGGTAAATATAGGTGAGCCCTACACTATCACTTGTATAAATCAGGAATATGTAACCAGTTAATTCACATTTCTACATAGCACTTGATCCCATATACAACTGACTCAATAAAAATAGGTATCACTCCCATTGAAACAGTTAATACTCTAAGGTTAAAGTTTCTAAAGCTATGTCTTGAGACCTTTGTCTGTGCCAACAATTCTGAGACCAGCCAGGGTGTCAGTAATCACTTGAGGTCACCTATTGCAACTGGCTGATATTTTGGACCACATAATATTATTTACCAGATATGAGTAAGAATAATTCATTTAATTTATGAAATTTTAAATACATTAATAATCTTCACAAAAAGCTGTCAGAATGGGAAATTATAAAAAGCATTTCCCAAAACCAAGAACTAATGATTATCTCCGTAATGTTAAAAAATTAAAAAATAATCTTTTGAAAAAAGTCCAACACTCATTCCTGAGAAAGACAATCAGAAAATAAGAATTGGTAGATACTTTCTGTGTCATATGTACGTGTTTAAAAAGTATGCATCGGGCTTCCCTGGTGGCGCAGTGGTTGACAGTCCGCCTGCCGATGTAGGGGATGCGGGTTCGTGCCCCAGTCTGGGAAGATCCCACGTGCCATGGAGCGGCTGGGCCCGTGAGCCATGGCCGCTGAGCCTGCGCGTCCGGAGCCTGTGCTCCGCAACGGGAGAGGCCACAACAGTGACAGGCCTGCGTACCGCAAAAAAAAAAAAAAGTATGCATCAATTCTGCTTCTACATATATATATGAATATAATGACATATTTTTTATATTATGACCTAGAAAACCAATGACTAACTCAATAAATAATTCAGTAAGGTAATGGGATATAATATTACAATACAGAAGAAAATGCTCATATAAGAGAGTGGTTGAATAATTCGGTGCATTTAAAAAATGGAGTATTGTGCAGCTATTAAATGAAGAAGAAGGTATCTATGAACTAATATGGAATGATGATTTTCATGGTATAAAGTTAAATGATAAAACGTTATGTAAAATATAAAAAGCATATTTAAGAATGAAGGAGACATTAGACAATACACATACATCTATTCGTTTGTGCAAAAAATACAAGATAAATCAGAAACTAATAAGACTGATTACTTACAGAAGGCAGATGGAAATAGGATATAAAGTATGGATGAATGGGAATGGGGTAGGAGGAATAAAGGGCAAGTGACACCTCTCTGATCATACCTTTCTGTATTGTTCCAACTTTTAGAATCATGTTAATGTTTCATATACTTATATGAATAAATAAATATAATGAGAAAACCATGAATAGAACTCCAAATGGATTAGTTACAAATAAACAAACTCTATGGCAAATAAATAACACTTACGGAAGTAGGAAGGAAATAACTGACTCAATTAACTTTAGAAAAAAATATTGTTGCTATATACTCTAAAGCTAAAGACAAAAACAATAGTACACAAGTGTGTTTTTCACAGCAGTATTCAATTCTGAGCTACCAATTCTAAGACTGCTTTGGATGTATTCTAGAAGTGAGTAAACAAGTAACTTAATTATGAGTAATAACAACAAGTTTTCTCATAGTCACAAAAAGGAGTTATAAATAAAGAATTAACTCTGTAGTGTTGTACTGGAATCAGAAGTATCAGCATGAACTCATGGTTTCCTACAGAGAGATAGATAAAGAAATAGATACAAAAGTATGTGTATTGTGTGTGTGTGTGTGTTCATGCATTTATTTCCTAGCTCTGTCTACTAGAAGAACCTAGAAACAATAACCCCTTTGTAGCAATGAACATATAAAATGCTCAGACCACATTTTCTAAGTATCATTATTTAATCAAAGAAATCAGGACTTCTTGAAGTAATGCCTGGGTGAGGAAAGAAGGATATAAGTCTAGAATGTATTATGATGCCTGAAATTTTTAAAGTACTCAAAAATAATGGGAACATGTTGAAATGACAGAGGAATCAATTTTAAGGGAATCCCAATGACCAAATATGGTAAGATTTGAACAATAAAATCAATAATAATAAAAGTAATAATAATATATTATTATCCATAAATAAAGTAAATATTTATAAGTTTGTACTGATATAAATAAATAAAGGAATAGCTCTTCATTTGAGTAGAATTCCAATTAGTAAATACAGAAGGAGTGAAGGAAAATAAAGTTATTATTTGGTAAATATCATAATAGTAATTGTTGCAAGCAAGAATCATCAATGGATGCTAAAATTAGTGGGTGAAAGTATTATGAGTAACAGAATATTTACATAGACTTGGAATATCTCCCCATAAGATACTTACTAATTTCAAAGGGAAAAAAATACTAAATTTATGGTGAAGAAACACAGCAGATACTGCCGTAATCAACTGATCAAAGATAACATCACCATTAGAAATACATAGCAATGTCATATATCCAATGATACGGTGCACTGAGAAGGGCAGAGCATCACCTATGTGATGCTTTTGCCAAAAATACAGGATATGAATTTACTCATCAGACAAACCCAAATTAAGGTGTATTCTCCAAATAACAGACCAGAACTCATAAAACATGTCCAGATCAAGAAAAACAAAAAAAGGATGAGAAGCTCTTCTAGATTGGAGGAGATTAAGAAGACATGAATACTAAATGCATTGTTATGATTGGGGAAAGGGACTTTATCGGCACAATTGGTGAAATATGAATAATGTCTGTAGAGTAGTTAATACTAGTGTCTTGATGATATTTTCATCATCATACTGTGGATATGAGAGATGTTAGCATCTTGGGAAGATGGATAAAAAATATACAGGGGTTTTTTGTACAATTATTAGAACTTTTCGGACAGATGCCCATTATTTCAAAATAAACACTTAAAAGATTTTTAAAAGTCAAAATTTTAAAGGGAAGAAGTTCTATACTTCATGAAAAAAAATACATGTAACAATTTTAAAAACTCAGAAATGAGGTAACTCAATAAACAGTTAGAAAAAGAAAATATAACTTTGTAAATGAAACCTAGACTAGAAAGAATATGAGTGAATCAATACAAATCATGCCTTATGAGAAAAATGTGAAAAGAAAAAGTTTTAATCCTAAGGAAACAAAGAGATGAAAAGGATTTAAGAGAAAATGACACATAATGACACACTGAAGATAGGCAAAAAGTGACCAATGTAATACGAGCAGGTAAGAAAGAAAACAAAGCTAAGGATCAGAACAAATACTATACTAAAAATACTAAAAAACCTGTACTGAGAAAACTCACATAAAATAATCAAAAAATTAAAACTACATATTGAAATAATTTATTACGTGTCTGAGATACATAATCTTGATCCAGAACCAACATCAAGACATAACCTAGTAATATTACTGGATATTAAAGAAAAAGAACACTCATTGGAGAGCTAGGCAATAAAAGCAGGGGACTTAAAAAGGGAAAATTAGGTTATCCCTTTTTGACAGCAATGCATCAGAAGAAAATTGAATAGTGATATTCAAAGAATTAAATAAGACATTTAAGGAAAGAAAATAAGAGACAAAGATGTTTGTATCTAACAAAACTGATCTTCAAATACAAAGAGGGACAGACACATTGTTATTAATATTCAAGAACCCAGGTAATATTATTCCCATGATCCTGTCCTGAGAAATATATTAGACAACAAACTCCAATAACCAAAACGACCAGAGAGATATGGACATTTTCAATTTTTGTAAAGTAACCTGTGGATGCCGATGCCACAAAATTTGTTTTACATGATTATAATAGTTCACTCCACCAGAAGTTCAGCCCTTTGAAGGTAAGATTGGGTCTTGTCACATCTCTGAGTCTCTAGAACCCTGAAGAGCACCTGGCCTACAGAAATTACTTAATGAATGTATACTAATGTGAATAAAATGGAATTTAAATTGAATTTCTAATGTCCTAAATGAAGTATGCTTAAATAAATGTTTATTAAAGCAAAGTCAGTTGCAAAGCAAAACAGTTTTAAGACCTTCAGACGCTTTCTGACAGCACAAAAGAAAAAACACATTGTTCCCAGTGTTTATTTTTATCTTAGTTGTCATGTCTGTGATGTAAAATAAAATGAATACTTATATTTCATTTAATATTGAAAGATCCCATCACTACATGAAAAACAAATAAGGTCCACCTCATCTATTTACATCAGGCCAGATGATTATAAAAGCTGTTTTTTCTCCTCATCACCATCATAACTAACATTCATTGAGTGCCAGTCTTTTGTTAACTGCTTCTATGCATTATCTCCACTAATCTTCACAACAACCCTACAGGCATTTGTTATTATAATTGCCACTTTGCAGATGAGGAAATAGAAGTTTACAGAGGTTAAGTAATTTGTCTAAATTAGCATGAGTAGATTAGCTTCTGAATCCAGAGCAGACTGCATAATACAGAAGCAGGTTACTTACAAGGTGCCTAAAAGTCTTAACCACCATATAGACATATCAACCCAATGTCCTCAAGGGATGAAAGATGGGGGAGAAACCTACAGAAATGGACGACCTTTGCCTCCCATACCTACATGAACCAGTGTGTCTCAGCTTCCATCTGATTTGCACATTGAACTTTAGAGTCAAACTTTGAAGAAAGGATTACAACGTTTAATATGTTCATAATTGATGGCTTGTGAGTCCAGTGCCATTATTCGACCTAGCCTTAGAAGTCTTTGGACAATTTAGTCTCCAGGTTTCTCATATGTAAAATTAATACTCCCCTGCATACTTGACCAGTTGGTGTAAGGTATAAAATTATGTTCAGAAGACAAAAGCATTGTATAAAAACACACATTAGTCATTAATTCACCGTGTATCTATTGTCACAACATCTACTATGTGTCAGATACTATTCTTATCCTGAGGAATACAGCAGTGCACAAGCCCTACTAGGAATCTGCATTCTGGGGATTATCATCACATGGTAATTAAAGACAGACATATGTCCATCTTGTTTGTTAATTTTTCAGCACCAACTCAGCGCAGTGACCAGCACATGGTAGGCAAATAATTCATCATGATCCAAGGAACTCCCCATTCTACTGCTGAAAAATTTCTTCTCTGGGCAGCCAATATCTAAACTAAAACTGCAGCTATTTTTTTTAAACTGTTAATTCAACAGATTTAATTATGGGATATTGATTTTTCCTGATCATCTCTGTCTTGGTAGGGGTCTCCATACTGCTACAGTCTAAAAATCTCTGTACTTTCCTTCTTAGAGAGAAATGCTTGATGAAAAAATTCCATGTAAAGCTCAAAACCATTAACACTGAGAAAAATTTTTTTAATTCTTTTTCTAAAATTGCAATGTGAGTTTCATTCTCTTATCCTTAATGTGAGAGTTGGTAAGTTTACAGCTGCGATCTCCCAAAGAAGCCCAGAAATTAGGGTCCTTTATTGGACCATAACACCAAATAATACCCCATGTTTCTCTTCCTGAATGGAATAAAATCATAGCTCTTTACTTGTTCCCTTTTTCTATGCCTCTGAAGCTTCTTTCATATTAAGGTAATTTTTCTTTATGGACCAGAAGGTATACTGGATATTTACAACTCCTTGATGTTCTGTAAGCCAAAAGGTATCTCTAGAGAGTAAAACTCTTCCCTCTCCAGCTAACTAGTAGAGGTAGCAAGAAAAGCGATTCTCTGCTTTCTTCAGAGGATGTCAATGTGTTTAATTCTGGTGTATAATAAAATCCAGTAGAGTCTCCTGGGGAAAGAAACAGAGATGTAGAAAAATAATTTCTGCTGATTGGGAGTTTCAGTAGCTAGGAAACATTCACCTCATCCCCTGAAAGCAATACTGACTGCCAATACCATCCTAGATAAAGGAGTGAAGAGTATCATCCAGGAAGTCTGGTGTTTCTTCTTGAAGTCCTCGCAGGAGAAAGTAGAAAGATAGGAATGATATCACTTATAGTGCTGAAGAGAAAGTCAAAAGACTGAGTTTTAGTCTTGGCTTTGACACTTGCTTTCATATGATCTTAGACAAGTTCCTTGATTTTGTTGAATCAGAGCTGTCATTTGTTTAAAACAAATTAGGACACGTGATATTTAGCCAAGGAAACACTCCTTTAAAAATCCATTACTCTAAGTAAAGACTTCTAAGAAAAGGGAAAAAGAGAAAAAGAGATACACAAGGGGAGAGGAGGGTAGAGAGGAGAGTTATACGGTTTTACTCTTTGAAACACAGATTCCTAAGGAGAAAAACTGTCCAAGATTTATCACCTAATACATGGATAGGAGCAATTGCCTCCACAATGGCTTTCTTATCTTCTATTTCTCATAACATTTCTCTCCCAACTTGACATAATTCCAAACTGATATTCAAATTCTTCCAGTGGCTTACCATTACCTACAAGAGGATGTATAAACTACTTTGGCATTCAAGATCTTCTACAAACTGGTCTCGGTTCACCAATCCAACTCTTGGTGAGCATTCCTGTTTGCATCACCAGCAAATACTGTCCTGAACTTCTACTTAACTAAACTACATACTTAGATTATAAATCATTCGAGGATAAACTTTTTTAAAAATTTGCTTCCACCCTTATTCTCAATAATTTTATTACTGACCAACACAAAGCCAGTACTATAAGCAAGGCAGATGTCCTTGTTGTTTCCAAAATAGTTTGTGCTCTCCCAACTATCAAATCCTCTCCACTGCTGATGGAATCGTGTCTGATCCTTTTCTTTTTTTCTTAGTCTACCCACCTTTCAGGAAACTTTTCAAACCCTGCCCCTTTCATGAGACTTTTTTTGACTGCTCCAATGTATAGCAACAATTTCTCCAACCTCTGAACTCCCTTAGGAAAACACAATAGTGAAAAGTTTATATGTATAGTCAATAGAGTCAGGTCTGGTTCTGCAACTTGCTAGGTGAATTTGGCTAAATTATTTAACCTTGCTAAATTTAAGACTCCATAATATCAGATAAGAAGTATTCCTGCCTCTCAATCTCTACCTAAAGGAAGTAGTAGTATCCTACTCACAGATTGTTGTTTGTCTCTTAGAATTAAGCAACAGAACATACTGAAGGCACTTAGCAAAATACTTAGTGAATGCTCAGTGACAAACAATAAATGTTTTTTTTTTTTTTGCGGTATGCGGGCCTCTCACTGTTGTGGCCTCTCCCGTTGCGGAGCACAGGCTCCGAACACGCAGGCTCAGTGGCCATGGCTCACGGGACTAGCCGCTCTGCAGCATGTGGGATCTTCCCGGACCGGGGCATGAACCCGTGTCGCCTGCATCGGCAGGCAGACTTTCAACCACTGTGCCACCAGGGAAGCCCTGTTTAAATTTTTTAAAACAATTACAGCATTCATGTTTGCATCACCCTCAAATACTGTCCTGAACTTTCATTTAACTAAGCTATATGTGCTTATACTTAGATTATAAATCACTGGAGGATGAACTATACTTTGTGTGTTTATTAAATATGCTTCAATCCTTACCATTGTGCCCTACATTCAATGGGTCTCAGTAACGACTTGTTATATAAAAGCTTAGAGACAAATTAGACTATAAATATAGGACTGTTCTCCTTACGTTTTCTTTTAGATTTTCAGTAAAGCATGAGAAGAAAATAAAAACAGGAGAAAAAAACTATATTTTTCACTTAATCCTCAAAACAGTCTCCACTTCATATCTGAAGAAACTGCAGTTCAGAAGGTTTACATAACTATCCATAGTCACATATTTAAAGCTGGAATTTGAACCAAGGTTTTTCACCAAATTGAATAATAGGTGGCACA
Organism: Neophocaena asiaeorientalis asiaeorientalis; assembly: GCF_003031525.2. NCBI lineage: Eukaryota > Metazoa > Chordata > Mammalia > Artiodactyla > Phocoenidae > Neophocaena > Neophocaena asiaeorientalis. The sequence continues at coordinate 126,037 of NW_020171805.1, forward strand.
GAGGAAGTCTGGAAATTCATCTACCTAAAGCACAATCTACTGACATCTTCTTCTTTATTGTTTGCCCTCATTTTCTTTTTAAAAATTTTATTTTATTTTTTTTATACAGCAGGTTCTTATTAGTTATCTATTTTATACGTATTAGTGTGTATATGTCAACCCCAATCTCCCAATTCATCCCACCTCCACCACCACCCCGCCCACTTTCCCCCCTTGGTGTCCATACGTTTGTTCTCTACATCTGTGTCTCTATTTCTGCCTTGCAAACCAGTTCATCTGTACCATCTCTCTAGATTCCACATATATGTGTTAATATACAATATTTGTTTTTCTCTTTCTGACTTACTTCACTCTGTATGACAGCCTCTAGGCCCATCCACATCTCTAAAATTGGCCCAATTTCGTTCCCTTTTATGGCTGAGTAATATTCCATTGTATATATGTACCACAACTTCTTGATCCATTTGTCTGTCGATGGGCATTTAGGTTGCTTCCACGACCTGGCTATTGTAAATAGTGCTGCAGTGAACATTGGAATGCATGTGTCTTTTTTTTTTTTTGCAGTATGCGGGCCTCACTGTTGTGGCCTCTCCCGTTGCGGAGCACAGGCTCCGGACACGCAGGCTCAGCGGCCATGGCTCACGGGCCTAGCTGCTCCGCGGCATGTGGGATCTTCCCGGACCGGGGCACAAACCCGTGTCCCCCGCATCAGCAGGCAGACTCTCAACCACTGCGCCACCAGGGAAGCCCGCATGTGTCTTTTTGAATTATGGTTTTCTCTGGGTATATGCCCAGTAGTGGGATTGCTGGGTCGTATGGTAGTTCTACTTTTAGTTTTTTAAGGAACCTCCATACTGTTCTCCATCGTGGCTGTATCAATTTACATTCCCACCAACAGTGCAAGAGGCTTCCCTTTTCTCCACACCCTCTCCAGCATTTGTTGTTTGTAGATTTTCTGATGATGCCCATTCTAACGGGTGTGAGGTGATACCTCATTGTAATTTGTCCTCATTTTCTCTTCACATGCTCTATTTTCATGCAGAAAGGTTTGGTGCTGGCTTGACTCTTATCCTGCTCCTCTGCAGGCCATTTACAGTAGCTTCTGCCTTATCCACAGGGGACACTTTCCAAGACCCCCAGTGGATGCCTGAAACCATGGATAGTACCGAACCCAATATATACTATGTTTTTTCTAGCATCACTGCTCTTGTGCTTTGGGGCAATTTTTAAGTAAAATAAGTGTTATTTGAACGTAACACTGTGATACTGCAATGGTTGATCTGATAACAGATATGGCTACTTAAATGACTAATGGGCAGGCAGTGTGTTCACTGTGGAGCAGCTGGACAAAGGGATCATTCACGTCCCAAGAGGGTAGGCGTGGGACTGCTTGAGATTTCTTCACACTGCTCAGAATGGCACGCAATTTAAATTTTATGAATTGTTTATTTCTGAAATTTTCCATTTAATAATTTCTGACTGTGGTTAACCTCAGGTAACTGAAACCGTGGGAGGAAAACAAAAAACCGATGAGGGGACTACTGTATATTGTTCAGCTAAATTACACACACATACCATGCCAGGAACTTAGAAAAGCAAAGGAACTATTTATTAGACTTTATAAACAAAGAAGGAGGAAATACCAAGTACTTTCTCACTATCCTCAGTAAACGGCTCCCCCATTTCTTTGGCTTCTCAATCCAAATATCTTATAGTCATCTTTGATGCCTCCTTATTTCATACCCCTAATCCCACTTATCAGCAAACTGTACAGACTCTGCCTTAAAATGTATATACAGAATTTGACTACAACTCACCACTAGTTCCCTCAAAGATATTTCATAAAAAGTTTGAAGTTGGGCTTCCCTGGTGGTACAGTGGTTGACAATCTGCCTGCCAATGCAGGGGACACGGGTTTGAGCCCTGGTCTGGGAGGATCCCACAGGCTGCGGAGCAACTGGGCCCGTGAGCCACAACTACTGAGCCTGCGCGTCTGGGGTCTGTGCGCCGCAACAAGAGAGGCCGCGATAGTGAGAGGCCCGTGCACCGCGATAAAGAGTGGCCCCTGCTTGCCACAACTAGAGAAAGCCCTCACACAGAAACGAAGACCCAACACAGCCATAAATAAATAAAATTTAGAAAAAATTAAAAAAAGTTTGAAGTTACTTTACTTTGGCTTATTTCCATTAAGATGCAGAATAAAAGCTGACAGGTTTCTCATTAGTAGCTTGACTTCATCCTTTTATTCAGGGAGTTATTTTAGCAATATGAAAATTCAAAATATCTTTATAGCTAGGTCTTATGGACCAGGAAAAAAAAATGTTATCTTTGATCTACTGTATATTTTAAACTAAAACATACACTTCAAGCTAAACATAGTTAATATAACTTTTACATCTCTTTATCAAAGAGAATAATTATCAAAATTCTATTTTATAAGAAAAATTCTCCTATATAAGATAATATCTGCTCTCCTTCTTCCTCACCCCTCTTCCAAGGTAAGAAAACCTCAAATAAAACTTAAAGAAATAAAAAGGACACATTTATTCATTCCATGCCAATTCTGTTAGCCTAAGACAAGAAGCAATCCTTTGGATAATACTGCATCGCTTCCCCAGGATCCAGATTGGGTAGCCACAATCAACAGGAAGGTGTCATTTTCTCCTTTCATTCTGTCATCTGTTCTTAATTTACATTTTACTGGTCTCTGACAAGGATAGTGTAGCAGATGGCAAGTGAAATCTAATTAGTGATGTCTTGAAAGTTGTGTCAGGATTCTTCAATAAGGTTGTTTTGTTGAAAAGCCATTGGAGGAGTGTTAGCTCTGTTTCCTGATGATAGGCAAAAGGAATAAGTAGCACTGGTCTTTATTTTACCTAATTCAGAGCTTGTCCTGTGGAAACAGCCTTTTTCCCAGGGGTATTTCTAAAAAACAATCAGAGGCAATTGCTGAACATCATGGCTGTCTGAGGCAGTGGACAGCAGTTGGGTAAACAGTGAACTAACCACAAAATCTAAAACTAAAAGCTGGGGAAAAAAATGTCCATAAGGGAATTTGAAAAAAATCTCCAACCTATTCTGGGTATATAAATGCAAAGGATTGTGTGAATACCCAGGCCTCTGTGCATGCCAGTGTTCACACTCAGAAGAGACCTAAAAAGGCACTGGGTTCTCACCCGTAACTAACCTTGAGGTTCTACACAAGCAGGAAATAAAGAGTAAAGTAGAGTTGTTAGCTTGAGTATTGATGGCACGCCCCAACATGCCCACAAGCCCCCCAGCAGAGGCTATGGGACTTATTAGTTCCAGGCAAATAAGAACATCTCTATCTAATAATTAAATGACCACTAAGCTAGCCAAGCATAGATTTCAGTGACAACATATTACAAATAATATAGGCTTTACAAAATTAATTCAAAGAAGTTGCTAATCAAATGATAACAAACCCTGGCATAGAGGATGAACCTGATTTCCAGAACTGAAGCATAACTAATGCTATTTAAAATTTCTACTTTTTATGAGTCATGCAAAAAAAAAAAAAAAAAGAAAAAAGAAAAGAAAGAAAAAAGTATGGCTAGTACATAGGAAATTAAGCAGTTAATAGAAACTGTCCCTGTGGAAGCCCAGATATCAGACTTTCTGAGAAAGATTCAAATCAGCTATTATATGTATGTATACATGTTTAAAGGACTAAGGAAAACTTAGTCCACTGAATCTGAAGAAGTAAAGTATGAGATCCGTGTCTCAACATAGAGATATTATCAATAAAGACATAAAAATTACATAAAAGAAGCAAATAAAATGTCTGGAGTTGAAAAGTGTAACAACTGAAATGAAAAATTCACTAAAGGTGCTCAGTAGAAAATCTGAGCAGACAGAAGAAATATTCAGTGAAATTGAAGATAGTTAAATTGAAATTATACAATCTCAGGAACAAAAATAAAAAAGAATTTAAAAAATGAACAGTCTCAAAAATAATTAGGACACCACAAGCACACCAATATACATATAATAGGAGTCCCAGAAAGAGAGGAAAGAGAAAGACAAAGAAGTAGAAAGAATGATTAAAGAAATAATGACCAAAACCTTCCTAAATTTGATGAAAAACATTAATTTACACATTCAAGAAACTCATCAATCAAAAAATCTACAAACAATAAATGCTGGAGAGGGTGTGGAGAAAAGGAAACCCTCTTGCACTGTTGGTAGGAATGTAAATTGCTACAGCCACTATGGAGAACAGTATGGAGGTTCCTTAAAAAACGAAACATAGAACTATCATATTACCTAGCAATCCCACTACTGGGCATATACTCTGAGAAAACCATAATTCAAAAAGAGTCATGTACCACAATGTTCACTGCAGCTCTATTTACAATAGCCAGGATATGGAAGCAACCTAAGTGTCCATTGACAGATGAATGGATAAATAAGATGTGCACATATATACAATGGAATATTACTCAGCCATAAAAAAATGAAATTGAGTTATTTGTAGTGAGGTGGATGGACCTAGGGTCTGTCATACAGAGTGAAGTAAGTCAGAAAAAGAAAAACAAATACAGTATGCTAACACATATATATGAAATCTAAAAAAACAATGGTTCTGAAGAACCTAGGGGCAGGACAGGAATAAAGATGCAGACACAGAGAATGGACTTGAGGACCTGGGGAGGGGGAAGGGGAAGCTGGGATGAAGTGAGAGAGTGGCATGGACTTATATATACTATCAAATGTAAAATAGATAGCTAGTGGGAAGCAGCCACATAGCACAGGGAGATTAGCTCAGAGCTTTGTGAGCACCTAGAGGGGTGGGATAGGGAAGGTGGGAGAGAGATGCAAGAGGGATGAGATATGGGGATATATGTATATGCATAGCTGATTCACTTTGTTATAAAGCAGAAATTAACACACCATTGTAAAGCAATTATACTCCAATAAATATGTTAAAAAAAAAAAAAAAAGAAAGAAACTCATCCAACTCCAGGACAGGTAACTTGAAGGCCATACCTAGACAGTTATAGTCAAAATGTCAAAAGACAAAAAAAGTTTTCAAAGTAGCAATAGAGAAGTGACTAATCTTATACAAGAGATCCACAGTGAGATTAAAAACTGATTACTCTTATCAGAAACAATGAAGGTCAGAAGGCCATGAGATAACATACTCATGCTCATGCTGAAAGAAAGAGACTGCCAACCAGAATCCTATATCTAACAAAACTATCCTTTAAAAAATTTAGGAGAGATTAAGACAGTACCAGATAAACAAAAACTGAGAGAATTAATTGCTAACTGATGCACCCTGCAAGAAATTCTAAAATTCTAAAGGAAGATCTTCAGGCTGAAATGAAAGCAGATTAGATAACAAGAATCCACATGAAAAAAAAAAAAAGAAAAATATACGGTTAAAGGTAACTACATAGATAAATATAAAAGATAGTATAAACCTATTTTTAGTTTAACTTTTTTTCTCATACCTAATTTAAAAGACAACTGCATAAGTAATAATTACAAACTGTGCTGATGTGTGAACAATGTATAAAGATACGATTTGTATAATAACAGCATGAAGAAAGGGGGAGGAAATGAAGCTCTTTAAGAGCAAAATTTTATGTACTCTTGTAATTCAGTCTGTATTAATCTGAACTACATTGTTAAAAATCAAGATATTAATTATAATCCCCAGGGCAAAAACTTAGAAAAGAACTAAAATAAAATTATGAAAGCAATGACAGATTAATTTAAATGTTACAGTAGATAGCATTTATTTAACACAAAAGGTGGCAGTAATGGAAGAATTTTTAAAAAGGACATAGAAATATAGAAAACAAATAGCAACAAGGCAAATATAAATTTTCTCTATCAGTAATTGCATTAAATATAAATGAATTAAACCATTCAATCCAAAGGTGGAGATGAGTAGAGTGGATTATTTTTTAAATAAATGTTACAGTTATAACTTGTCTACAAGAGACATACTTTAGATTCAAAGACACAATGGGTTAAAAGTAAAAGGATGGAAGAAGATATGCAATGGAAATAGTAATCAAAAGAGAGACTGAGTGGCTATACTAGTATCAAACAAAATAGAGCTAAACTCAAAAACAGTTACAAGAGACAAAAAGGAATATTATATAATGATAAAGAGTCAATTCATCAATAAGATATAACTTGTAAACACACATGCACGTAATAAAGGAGTAGCATAGTATATGAAAAAAAAAAACTGAAAGAACCAAAGTGAGAGACAATTCTATAATAATACTTAGAGATTTCAATTCCTTACTTTCAGTAATGGATAGGACAACAACACAGAATATCAACAAGGAAACATAAGACATGCATAAAACTATAAACCAATTAGACTCACAGACAACTATAGAACACTTGGTCCAATACAGCAAACAGTACACATTCTACTGAAGTGCACATGGAGTATACTCCAAAATAGATCACATGATAGGCCACAAAATAAGTCTCAATAAATTTAAAAGATTCAAATCATGCAAAGTATGTTCTATGATCAAAAGCAGATGAAATTAGAAATCAATAGCAAAGGGAAATTTGAGAAAATTCACAAACGTGAAAATTAAATAATGTACTCATTATTTCAGTCAAAGCAGAAATCACATGGGAAATCAGAAAAATCATTAAAAGAAGCGAAAACAAAATGTACCAAAATTATGGGATAAACTAAAAGCATTGCTCAGAGGAAATATAGTTGCAAGTGCCTATATTAAAATAAATAAATAAATAAAGATCTCAAGTCAATAATCCAAACTTCCATCTTAAGAAACTAGAAAAGAAAATAAAATTAAACTCAAAGCAAAAAGAAGGAATCAAATAATAAAGATTAAAACAGAAATCAATGAAATAAAGAATGGAAAAACAATAGAGAACTCAGTGAACTAGAAGTTGGCTCTTGGAAAATGTATAGACCTCTAGTTAAACAGACAAAAAAGAGAGAGGGAGAGAGGGAGAGAAGATGTAAACTACTAAAATAAGAAATGAAAGAGGGAACATTATTATTAACCTTACTGTAATTAAAAGGTTTATAAGGACATACTATGAACAATTATACACCAGCAAATTAGAAAATCTAAAGGAAATAGACAAATGTTGGGAAAGATACAAACTGCCAAATCTAAATCAAGGAGAAATAGAAAATCTGAATATACCTATAATAAATAAAGACAATGAATTAATAGTTGACAATTCCCCACAAAAGAAAGCCCCGGACAATCTGGTTTCACTGGTAAATTCTACTATACTTTTAAAGAATTAAAAGAAATTATTCAAAAACTTTTTTAAAACTTAAAAGAGGAGGAAACACTTCTCAGCTCTTTCTATGAATCTGTATTACCCTGATACCAAAACCAAAGATATTACAGAAAAGAAAACTATATATCAGTATCCCTTATAAATATATGTATATCTAAAAATTCTCCTCAAAATACTATCAAACCAAATGAAACAACATACAAAAATGATTATACATATTGTTCACAAACAGGTGGGATTTATTCCAGGATTTGAAGGTTTGTTCATCATGAAAATCAATGTTAAAAATCAATCAATGTAATACACCATATTAATAAAGGACAAAAAAACATACATTATCATCTTTGTAGATGCACAAAACCATTTTACAAAATCCATCACCCTTTCATGATAGAAAACACTCAAAAAACTAAGGACAGAAGGAAAATTCTTCAACATAATAAAGAATATCTATTAAAATCCCACAGCTGTTATCATACTTAACAGTGAAAGACTGAAATATTTCCCCAAAGATCTATAACGAACCAAGGATGTTTGCTCTCACCACATGTTCTCAACATTGTACCAGGAATGCTAGCCAGAGAAATTAGGTAAGAAGAAATAAAAAGCATCCAGATTAGAAAAGAAGTAAAATTATCCTTACTGGCAGATGAAATAATCCTGTATATAGAAAATCCTCAAGAATCTACAAAAAAAAAAAAGAAATAGAGCTAATAAATCAGTTCAGCAAAGACAAAGGATGCAAGATCAATGCGCAAACATTGACTGTATTTCTATACACTAGCAATGAATGATCTGAAAATAAAAGATTAAAACAATTCCATTTATAATGGAATAGCATCAAAAAGAATAAAACACTTAGGAACAAATTTATCCAAAGAAGTGCAAGACTTATACACTGCAAACTACAAAACATTATTGAAAGAAATTAAAGAACACCTAAATACATGGAACAACATCCTCTGTTCATGGATTTGAAGACTTAATATTGTTAAAATGGCAATACTTATCAGATAGATCCAAAGATTCAATACAATACCTATCAAAGTTCTACCTTACTTTTTTTTTTTTTCTTTCAGAATTTGATAACCTAAACTTAGAATTCACATGCAAATCCTCAGGACACAGAATAACTTATAATTCACATGCAAATACTCAGGACACAGAATAGACTAGACACTCTTGAAAGAGAAGAAGAACCAAGTTGAAGGACTCACACTTCCCAATTTCAAAATAACTACAAATGAGAAAAAAAAAAAAGTCTTTTCAAGCAATAGTGCTAGGAAAACTGAATACCTAAAAGCAAAAGAATGATTTTGGACCCCTATCTCATATGACACAAAAATTAACTCACAATGGGTCATAGGCCCAAATACTAGAACTGAATTACAAAACTAGAAAGAAACACTGGATTACATCTTTGTGGCCTTGGGTTAGGGAATGGTTTCATAGATATAGTATCAAAAGCAAAAGTGACGGGGCTTCCCTGGTGGCGCAGTGGTTGGGAGTCCGCCTGCCGGTGCAGGGGACATGGGTTCGTGCCCCGGTCCGGGAGGATCCCGCGTGCCGCGGAGCGGCTGGGCCCGTGAGCCGTGGCCGCTGGGCCTGCGTGTCCGGAGCCTGTGCTCCGCAGCGGGAGAGGCCGCAACGGTGAGAGGCCCGCGTACCGCAAAAACAAAAACAAAAAAAAAAAGCAAAAGTGACAAAAGAAAAATAAATTGTATTTCATCAAAATTTAAAATTCTTGAGTATCAAAGGACATCATCAACAAAGTAAAAAACAACCAACAGAATAGGAGAAAATTTCACAAATCATATATATCTGATAAGACAAACCCATTAAAAACTGAGCAAAGTATTTGAATAGACATTTCTCCAAAACAGATATACAAATGACCGATGAGTACATGAAAATATATTCACCATCGTAAGTCATTAGGTAAATGCAATCCCAAACCACAATAAGATACATTTCACATACTAAATTAAAAAGGATGGCTAAAATTAAAAAGTTTAAAAATGTTAGAGAATGTGTACAAATTGAAACTCTTACACATTCTAGGGCAATAATTTTTTTTTACCTATTTTGCAGTAGTCTTGCAGTTACTTAAAATGTCAAACATAGATTCCCCATATGACCAGCAGTTTCACTCCTAAGTATACACCCAAGAGAACTGAAAAAGTATCTCCACATACAATCTTGTACGTGGATATTCATAGCAGCATTATAAATAAAAGCCAAAAACTGGAAACAAGGCAAATGCCTATCAGTGAATGAATGGATAAACAAATGTGGTTCATCCATACAATGGAAAAATATTGAGCCATAAAATGGAATGAAGTGCTAAAAAGGAACGAATGAATGAACCTTGAGAACACTAGGTTAAGTGAAAGATCCACATATAAAAGACCACATATCATATGACACTATTTTCATGAAACGCCTAGAATAGGCAAATTCATAGATACAGAAAGTATATTAGTGATTTCCAGGGACCACAGGGAGGGGAGAATGGGGAGTGACCGCTGATGGGGTAACGAAAATGTACTGGAATAAGATAGTGGTGATGGTTGTACCACTTTGCAAATATATTAAAAATCATTTAATTGTACACTTGCAATGGCTGAATTGTATATGTGAATTATATCCCAATTTTTAAAATGCAATTATAAAAATTGTGAAAAAATGTATTACGTATTTTACATACACCATTAATTAGTTCCTTAATCACTGAGGTTTTACTCTATCAGCCTATGTCTATGTATTTACATACTGAAACTTGGAATAACCTGTCCTTTTAAAATGTATTAATAATCTATTTGAAAACTAAATATAGAGGAGCCTTATGAATAATGTTAGAAACTCTTAACTACAGCTTGTTTTCCAAATTTTCTCATATATACCAAAGTCATAGTGACGATGCTTTTCAATACATCTAACATACTGAATAGTTATTTTAAGAATGACATCAATTTTGTATATCTTATTTCTACTTGTTTATTACTGAGGGTCTTGCTTTAATTATGTCAGGTGTTTCGACTTGCCCTCAAATTTACTGCCTGTTATGTGAATCTCCAACTTTCATTTTCAGAGGTCAATCACAATGTGTTGGTAAGTTTTTTGAAACCTAATGTTCATCAGGAAGCTATGAGACAAAGACCAAGCTTCCCTCCACAAACCTATGTATCATAAAGGGATTTTCCATCGGCCAGCTCCATAAAGCTCTTAAGTCCCACCTGTGTGATGGACGTTTATCTGTTTATTCTTCAGGAGAAGAAAGCAGTGGCACTTTCTTCAGTAGTCCATTTTGCCTGGCCAGTCTGCATGGCCCCAAACTTCTTAATTATCCAGCTTTCTCATGACTAACAGAAAAACTGCTCAGAGTGGCGACTAACAAACTCTTGAGATCACCAAGGGAGTTACACCTGAAAAGCTGCTAGGTATTAGAAGATGATATCCCTGGTGCTATGATATGATGTGAATTAATTTGATCTCTCAGAAGAACAAGGAACATTCATTCCCCTGCTCCCCATGATTTACATAACAATTGAATGTTTCCGCTGCTAACCAGATCACTACTTTCACTGAACACCTTGTTGTCAGTTTAAGATGGCAGAATGATTTATTTACAATTGTAGCTTCCTTCAATGCATTTAAGATGCACACTTCTTACTAGCTAAATCCAAGCTCAAAACCTCATTCTATGGGACTAGTCAAGAAATGAACTACAATACCAGTTAGTGGAGGTTGCATTTTATGTCTGACATTTCACAATAAATGCGCTTCCATTCAACGTGCCCTCCTTCTTTTTACTCTGAATCAGCACTGTTTAAAGCTTCTACCCAGAAATCTTGCTCTGGGACCTTTTCCTCAATTTTTAAAACATTCCCTTGTCTAATCTCGGCTTCGCTACTTCCATTTCACTTTGTTCTAAACTGTATAGCCATAGACCTCAACCCTTCTAAAACCTATACCATTCCTCTCTCCTGGAATCCCAGTCCACCCCATATCCCCAGATCTCCTGCTTCTTTTAGAGTAGATTAGACAGTTCTCAGAACTAACAAGGGTAAGTCTTTCTACTCTAGGCAAAAATGATCATTACTGCCTTTCACTGTCAACTATTCTGTGGGCAAGAATTTCTAGGATTCCTATAATTGTGTTTAAATGTTTGTACTAAATAAGAACTTTGTTTGCTATGTATAAAAATAAATAGTGGTCCCTTTACCTTCTCCCTTTAAAAAATTAGAGAAGAGAAGCTCAAAGTTGGAGTCATTTTCTGGTGGGAATGAGGGGCTTGGGCGAAGAGGTGTGTCTGTGTCTGTGTCTGTGTGGGCGGGGGCTCCAGGAGAGCATTTCTGAGGATGAAGACATGTTGGCCCAAGTCTTTTCCTATTTCTATTCAAAGAACAGAGGGTATGAGCTGCCTCATGGTGGTGTTGTGAAAGGAAAATCAAAATAGAGTCAATATTGCTAAGGGACTTCTCTAAAATGGAGCCAGGAGGCCATTGAGGAAGTGTGATTTATGCACATCTCAGCCCACATGGAATCTGACCTTTTGACCGGCTTATTGTCCTAATACAGGCATCCAGAACATCTACCCAATGCTCCAGAAATTCCAGATACTTGTTGGATCCTTAGTCTAAAATTACTCGTGACAGCTTATCCCTTAAGGACAAATATCTCCTTTCTTATGTCAGACTACAGCCTTGTGGTTTTTGCCTTTATAAACCCCTGATTCTTTCTCTTCCCTGGAATACCCTTTCAGCTTTACCTGAGTCTGTGTCTCCTGAGTCGCAATTCTCAAGACCCCAAATAAAGCTCTTTTTTCTTTGCGGCCTTTATAGTGATTATTTGTCAAAAGCACTCCCTAGGGGCAGAGTAATATGGAAAGAAAAACTACAGGTTCTACTTTGGCAATCGACATTTGCTCCATGCTTTATTATCCCTTTAAGAAGCTCTTCCTTGGTTCCTTTGTTTCTGATAGTTTTACAGAAAATGATGTTAAATAAGGGGATATTCTTGGATTATCCCAAATTGATGATAATTACCCCCACCAATATCTTGTATTCTTTGAAAGAATAAATAAAAGTAAAATACACCTTGCAATTCTCCAATATTTCAGGGATGTGTGAGGGTTAGAAAAATATATATGGGTATGGAAGCACCTTAAACAATAAACAAATTATATAAACATAAAATAATACTGTTATTTTATCATTACTTGAAGGTTTAATCTCCTCACAATACCAGTTTCTAAACCGAATAATCAATCAAATCGTGGGAGAAATCTGGAAGAAAAGTCTGGGATCATCTGGTTCAAATTTCTCGTCAATGGGTGAGAAATACTCTTGTCATAGCTGAAAGTTTTTTGTGTTCATTCTGATTCTAAATTATTCATCGTTATTGAAGAGGCATTTATGAAGCAATCTCTTTGTACCAAGTACTGTGATAGGTACTAATGATACTCAAATGCAAAAGTGCCTTAAACATAATCCTAACTAGTTCACAGTCTAGTTATTGAGGCCTGCCTACCAAAAACCATAAACACGTGAAGGAGATATAACAGGGATATGGAAGCAATTACTTCTGAATCAGGGGTCAATTATAAAGACGAAAGCATAACAGCCATTTATAATTATAAGTTAATGTGCTATGTCTCCCTGGGATATTTCTAATTATGAAATGAAGGACTCTATCTTCTGTTAATAGAATTTCCAGTGTCTGCAAAATCTTAATGGAAAGGATTTTTGTTTAGACACAGAAGACTGAATATACACAGTCATCCATTATATCTCCAAGAACCTCCCCCCCCCACAAAAAAAATTACTGTAAAGGATTTGAAAATATTTGTAAATCTTCAAACATACAGAAAATAGGAGAGATGACAGACAAGAAATATCTAAATATTGAGAGATGGAAAGCAGATGGTCTAGTGGTATGTGATTTAACAGATCAGAGATCCCTCAAACTTATACACCAAAAGGAAGCAAACCAATTTACAAGAGAAAAAATTCAGAAACTGTGTGCAAAAAGTATCTCTTCCTGTGAGACATACAGAAAATGTCTAAACACAGTATTGGTTGAAAGTCTTTATGAAAAGTAATCAGGCCCTCAGATCCATGCCCCAGGTTATATGACTAAGCAATCTTCCTTCCTCCTTTATGTCTGAAGACTAGAGATTTATTCTCAAATGATTAAACTATACAGGCCCCAAACACAGGGACATCAGGCACAGCTAGCGGTAGGGTGCAATGCCATACTAAAAACCAGAGGACACTGATATTTCAATGCAGTGAAAATAAAAAGAAATATTCTTGAAACTATCAAATAAAAAAGCCAAATTTCCTTCAAAGGAATGGTAATTATATTGTGAATAAATTTAACATTATTAATAATGAAAACCTGAAGGCAACAGAGAAAAAATTTCAAAATGCTAAGGGAAAACAATTGTCAAATTAGAATTTTATATCTGGATAAAGTATCATTCAAGTGAAGATGAAATGAAGACATCTTCAGACCTAAAATGAAGTTGAGAGTTTAGTTCTCATAAATCAGTACTGAAAGAACCACTAAAGGCTGTATTTTAGTGCAAAACAACAACAAAATAATCACACAGATAAGGAAGTAAGATGCAGTTGGAAAATTTATGTAACTGCAGATATAAAATAGCTGACTTTCTCTGTCTCAAGTGAGTAAAACTAAAGTTAAAACAACATAAATGAAGGTGGGAAAGAGTGTTTAATGACTAGTTAAGTTTGCTAATGTCCTCACCTCATTTGAGAAAGTACAGAGATACTGCATAACTTTAGCTGATTTAAGAAACTTAATTAACTTTAAAGATTTCTTTTTTAAAAGGCATTAATGCTTTGTAATTCTGAAATATTGAAAATGTTTTATTTCTTGTATGGCAGTTACATGAATGTTAATTTTGTGATAATTTCATTTTTGTTGTGTGCAATTTTCTGTATGTATACTGAACTTCAATATTTTTTAATTAGGAGAAATTTACAAACAATAAAAATATAAATAGTAGTTTCCAGACTGGTGAAGGGGAAAAACAAAGGAATATTTTAAAATTGCTAAGCCAACAGAGGTAGGAAATGTGGGATTTAAAAAACGGAAGCAAAGGAAAAATGTTTAATAAATAGCACAAAATAAGATGGAAGGAATTAATCCAAAGTGATCAATGCTCACAATAAATATAAAATTAAGTAATCTACTAAAAGGCAGTACTATATATTGAATTTTCTAAAAACAAGCAACCAAAATACCCCGCTATATAATCTTTAGAAAATGAACACTTAAAACAAATTACCAGAGAAAAATTAAAAACAAAAATTTAGTGAAAAAAATCACTAAACCTATTTTTATCTGATTTAGCAATACTAATATTGGGGGGGGGAAGAATTTAAGGCAAAAACATTGGATAGGACAAAAGAGTTCCAAGGAAAATTAATATTGTTTTTTTTAAACAAACTTTAAAAAAACTGTTAGATCAAATAGTAAAGAGAAAGTTGGATAAAATTTAAATAGCATATCAAAAAGCTTCTTATTAAATAATTATGTTCCCAACAGAAAATATGCCCATCTTTATACCATATATTGAAAATCTATAAAAATTTGTCAGGGACTATGTCATAAAGAAGACTCAATAAATATTAAAGAATAACCCCCACAGACTGATTCACTTTGTAAAAGCAGAAACTAACACACCAGTGTAAAGGGATTATACTCCAATAAAGATGTTAAAAAAAGAATTACCCCCACAGAGTCCAGGTTCCCTGACCACCATGGAATTTAGTAAGAATGAAATAGAAAAAAGGGTCAGCTTAAAATTTACAAAAACAATTATTCTAACAGTGATAACCACCCTCTACCACTGTCTGGCACACAAAAACAGAATCTAATCGGTTCATGGGTTAAAGAAATAATGATGTAAATTTTAAACTATATACAAATATAATAATGCTTATCAAATATCTTTTGTAAAGTTATATTTTAAAAAACAAGGTGAATTAAAATAAAAAGACTTTTGTTGAAATCAAGGGTCAAGGGGGTAGTGGGGGGATGGAATAAGTCCAAAGAAAGAAGATGAATGGAATACACACAGAAAAAGAAGAAAAAAAATAATGAAATGCGTAAAGAAAAATGATCAGCAAACCCAAAATTACATAGGAAAAAATGACTAATAAATTAGACAAATCTCTACTACTACATGAAAAATTATTCATAGCAAAATTATTAATCAAGATGAAGAGAAACACAATATAATCCTTAAAGGAACACTGCACTGAGAAATTCTCACAACCATGAATGTGTGTACCTCTGACAACATCACTTCAAATACAAAAGCAAAAATACTTAAAAGCAGAAATTGATAGATCTCAATCACAGTGGAGGTATTTTTTAAACAAACATCTCACAAAAACTGTAGCTCAAAAATTATAATACAGGTGTTTTGTTTTTAATTTTTAATTTTAGGGTGTTTTTCTGGGCAGGGTGTGTGTGTGTGTGTGTGTGTATGTGTGTGTGTGTGTGTGTGTGTGTGTGTGTGTGGTTGCTTTTAATTAATAGGGAACTTTAATTAACAGTTTCTATAAAAACATTACAAATTAGCCATACACAGACATAGAAAAATTAACCAAAGAAAGCAAAGAGAAAACCCTAAAGCAGAAGCAGATAGATAGACAGATACAGACAGATAGATAGATAGATAGAGCAACACTAGTTGTAATTTTGGAGAAGAAAGGATGGAAATTAGATTTTGACTGGATACAGGAGGGCTTTAACCCTTATCCACGATATTGCCTTTGTTTAAAAATAAAACCCTGAAGCAAATATGTAGAAGTGCTAAAATTCATTAAATAGTAACATTAACTTTAAGTGTGTTCCTTACATCATTTTCTATGCACTACTTATGTTTGAATTTTCTAAAACAAACACATGAGTAATTGTGGCTTCTGCTATATTTACATGAAATGAGAATTACTGAGACTTATTTTTTAAAAGTGCTCCAGAGTAAAGAACAACATATGTATTTTTTAAAAGCAAGGATAGTTCCAAATAAAATAATTAACTGAGTAGGATGATGAGATCCTACAGCAGCAGTCATGCAGTGTGGATGTCTATACTCAGGTAGTTATGACACTACAGTATCTGTACACAGTCTCATTTCTGGATCCCATTCAGCTACTTGGGGATATGGTATCAGGGTTCACTGCCTAAGACAAGATGTTACAGAAGCTGAGCAGTATAAGTATTTGGTCCTACCTCTACCAGGACTGTATCCTGCTTATCAGAATACCAAGCATAAATCCAGTATGTGTTGGGTGAACCATTATTTCTTCATGGTCAATCTTGACACTTCAGGAGAGGCTCACATCACATTCAGCTCCCAAGGCTGAACACCTGACCTGGGTATAACCAATCAGAGTGTCATGTTCCCTCATACACACCGACTGGTTTATGGATATGCAAATGACTCAGGCTATGTCAATCAAAGCTTTCCCCAGGACTGCTGTTGAAATTGTCAAGGAAGAGGAACCCTATCTGGAAATCATGAGTACCAAAAGTTTATGTATAGTTGGAGCTTGTGGTGATCATCTTCTACCATCTAGGAAGCATCATTAGGAAAGAGAGAGGGGAGAGGATTAAACAGAGGGATGAGAGAGGAGAAGAAGTCCAATGTCCCCTTGTACTTTTCTGATAAATGAGCATTGAGTCTCATTTTAAACTAGTTTTCATGAGTTTTTGTTACGAGTAAAAGGTTCCTGACCCTATTATCCCAGCCACAAGAATCAGACCAAAACTCAAGAATTTTCATGGCTAATGAATGCACTGATGCAGAAGCAGGCTGACATTCCCATGGCGGTGATAGATTTTTCAGGGTCATACCTGTTTAACTTTGTGATCAGTGGCATAGAACTCTGAGACAGCTAGCAGGATGAAAGTGCAGCCTGTGGCAGTGGAACTGGGATTTTTAATTGTGTGAACTACCTACCCTGCATATTAGATCCAGTCTCATTCTCACTAGGACAAGCTTAGATCCTCAGCCCAGAACTGAGACACAAACCCTCTAGCACACTACTGTCCTGCAGAACCTATAAAACCAGCATGGAAAAAGCCAGTGGAGGAAGGGAAATGACCATACTCAACAGTCAACTTTCTTTGTGTGTGAATATAAGGGAAAGGACAGAATGACCTACAAAATTCTACTCTTTATAGGAAGCATCTTCTAGGAGGAGTGAGATTACCTGAAACCATGAGAGTAACCTTGATGTCCCAGAGGCATGTCAAATGAAATTTGCTTAAAATAAAATCTGTCATTCTCTGTTACAAACATGACCCCTCCCCCAAACTTGTCCTGTATTTACCACACAATGAAGTGGGTAAACTACAATTCCTTTACAGCCCGTACCTAATCTATCTTTGGAAGAAAATACTTGATAAACACTGAGTAAAAGGCAATGCTTCCCCACCCTTTCACCCACTGTCCCAGGGTCACAAGGGGCTGGGTGTCAGTAAGCACCAAGGGTTCAGAGAATAAGGAACAAGCGCTCTGCCTGTCTGTGGGAGAGGCCATGGGGGAGTATGTGTTTTGCAAGAACCAGTGAAAGGAACAGTTTCACATATGGATAAATATTGTGTTAAAAATCCACAGCACTATAGAAGGAAGTGTGTAGCCTCAAGAAATCATGAGAACTTAAAGCGTCATGAAATCTTGGAAATACTGGGGGACTTTAAAACTTCCACAAGTTAGGAAAGTGGCTCAAGGCACTTTTCTGATTCTCAAGGAGCTAGGAGACTCCACCTGACAAAAGGCTACCCTGCTCTTTCAATGATGCCATCATCCTTTGGCATGCTCAAGGCGTCCTCAGTTTCGCTCTCTTGCTCACCACTCATATTCTACCCATCTATCTTCTTCCATGTGCCTTCTAAATGTCTCTCGCCATCCTTCCCTCAAAGCTCTTTCCTCCCCACAAACTCTTCTTCTTGTAGTCTCCACCTTTGTTTAGTTCTACTCTCTACCCAGCCCCCAAACAGAAAACTCAATGACTCCTTATATCCTTCTTTCCTTATAACCCCTGGTCAGCATGCTGTCTCTAGTCTCCTGAATGTTAGTCCTGCTTCATCTCCACTTCTACCATGCTAGTCCAAGCTTCCACCAACTCTTAACTAGAAATTGCCTTCTTCCAATCTTCTTCATCCTCTCTACAGGGCCACCAAAATGATTTTTCTAAAATACATATTTTATCTTGACCCACACTTGCTTAAAACTCATGGATGCTTTCCCATTGCTTTTATCATAAAGCCCACACTTAGCATGTCATAGAGTCTCATCCCATGCTACTCCCCTCTATACTTCACCAGCCAGACTGAACCATTTGCAGTTCCCAGAACACAGTCCTTCACATTTTCTACTTGTGGTTCCTTTAGCTGCCCCCTCCTGCCTCCTGGACAGTTTCTACTCCTCTTCACAGGCATGACCTCCTCTGTGAAGTTTCTCCAAATACAGCTCAGCACTTTTCTTCTGTACACTTGCATCACTCCATGTATGTCTTTGTCTTGACTTCTTTCACTGTGAGTTATAATTCCACTGACACAAATTTCCATGAGCATTTTGAGAGCAGAGAATCATCTCTAAGTCTCCATTCCTCAGGCATAAAAGGAAATAAAATCCACCTCAAAGGGCTATTGTGAAAACAAAGAAAATTCATGAATATATGGTATTTGGTCAGGGCCTAGAATATAATATTTTTTGCAAATATTATTTCTCTTCTCTTTTCTGTACTCCTATCTCCCACATATACCCAGAAACTAGCCTAGAGCCTAGAAACTCCTCATTAAATGTTTTCTGAATGATGCCCCCAAAGTTAACGTTAACTAGTGCTTTATAGTCTGCAGAATGCTTTTACTCACATTAGTTGAGTTTATCACCAGTATAAGCATATCCCTTTTCTTCACCGACCACATCCAATCAACCTCTCTCCCTCTAACAATTATATTTATGACTTCTGGAAACCACCACCCTTCTCTCTATCTCTTCTGCCACAGATCTGCTATATCCCTTTCACTGGAAGCTGAAAATGTTATCACTTAGCTTTAAAACTTGCTCCCCTTGGAGTAGTACCCACACGTATTAACCAAAGTGTTTAATCAAATATGCACTATTGTGTCACATCCCTGCCTGAAAGCTTCATTGGCTCCCCAGAGCTCTCTGGGTAAAACTGGGACTTCTTGGCAAGGCTTACAAGGCCCTTCGTGGCCTGGTTCCTAAATGTACCTCCAGCCACATACCCTGCCACGAATGTTCTTTCTGTGATCAAATCCTACCAAATCTCTTAAAGTTTTCCACATAAACAAGGTGGTAGTTTCAGGTTCCCCTGCTTTCTCTCATGCTAGGATCTCCATCTAAATAATCCTTCTTTTCTACCTTAGCATGACGACACTAATTCAATCACAGCTCAGGTACCATGTCTCTGAGGAAGTTTTCCTGGACACTCAGACTGAGCAAAATATCCCTATAGGACCCAGACCATATCCCATATGATTCATACCAAATTATATTGAAGCCATCCTCGTATGTATCTGAATGCCCAATACACATTAAACTGGTAAGGAAAGAGGATTATATTGATGTATAACCATAGTGCTAGGCAAAGAGCCCAGAAAGAGTAAATGCTCAATAAAGTGTTGTTAAACTGAATGGAACGGAGTTAAATTCCATAAGGAGCATGATACTGTGATCACCCAGATTTCATACAAGAGGAGACCGAGGCTCAGAGAAGTTACAGAGTAAATCAACCACAGTCTTGGAGCTTGTAAGTGATGGAGCTGTGCTTAAAACCCAGGTCCTCTTATTCCAAAGTCTGTGCTATTTTAATATAGCAGATGCCTCTGAGAAACAGGATATTTCAGTATTCTCTCTATTTGCAGGATTTCACTCTGATCTGGAAGTCATTTAATCAGTTTGCAATCAGTTTCTTTATCTATAATTCAGTGATTAAAAATTTTAAAGAGCCAGTAAGGCTAAATGATAGTTGCCAAGATAAAGAGGTAAATTGCAAACTCTCACGTTGGATTTGCTCTAGAATATTGGTGTTGTCATGCAGATAACTGTAAAGCATCTGCCTGTGGAAAAATCCGTTGCGATTTATCAAAGTAAAAAACATCATCCAAACGCAGAAGTTTCCCCACAGCTAGCCAGACAGCTCATGACTTCCCGGCCCTGCAAGTGGCAAAATCTTTCAGAGGCTGCAAAAACACGAAGAGGAACCCTTTGGTGTAACTGAGCAGAGGGTTACAAATGGATTCATCAGAGGAAATTGCTAAAACACCTACAGGTGTGAGAGGTTCCATATGTTCAGTCTACTCAGCAATCCACTGGGAAAAAAATTAAGTTCTCAGAGTGAAGCAGCTTGCACCCACTCCACAGATGATGCAAGGGGAGAGAGGAGACACCCGTACCTAATTATGTTACTTTCAGCAGAGCTGCATCTGGAGTGACTTCTCAAGTGTAAAGATAACAGAAAGTGTGAGATAAGGAGGGAACTGGGATGGCTTAATGGGATATCACAGCGGCCTTGTGGAACGCTGGGCCCTCAGAAGTGCCTTACACAGAGCTTTTGGAGATTTCACAACAAACTTGAGTAAAAAACACTGGGTATTCCAGAGTGTCTTTACCCATGTGTTGGCTGAAAAGGATGATTCCGCGCTGTTATTTCTTTACTTTCCCATGCTTACCCCCTGATCTTTCTTTTTAAGTATATTACTTAGATCATAGATCAGAAAATACCACCCAACAATCAAGAGGGGTTCCAAAGGTGGATAGAATTTTCCCTACCTTCTCTGACATCTTTCACAGTGACTTGTGCACCCTGCTATTATTGAAATCTAGACCAGAGGTCAACATACTTTTTCTGCCAAGTCCCAGAGAGTAAATATCCTAGGCCTTGAGGGCCTGATCATCTCTCACACTTCCCACCTCTGTCTGGCAGTGAGAAAGTTGTCAACTTTCTCACTGCCAGACAGTGAGAAATGTTCATGAGTGAGCATGGCTGTGGTTCTGATAAATCTTTATTTACAACAGTGGTCCACAGGCCAGATTTGCCTCACAGGCTGTGGTTCTGATCTAGACCCCAGGGCTAGATAGGAGGTGTTTCTATCCAATCCTCCGTGCCATGGCTTCTTCTGGTTAAATTCTCAGCTTCAAATCGGTTGCTTATTTGTATTCTTTCTGGCTCATTCATGGAAGTGCAGAGAAAATGACAACTTGCTAACAGTCACAGCAAGAATAATGATATATGTGGAAACACTTCGGAAAATCTTACAAATGTAGGGCATTACTATTAGCACAAACAGATCCAACCAGATTTGACTGGAGTTCATTCATTCACTGTTCAATCCATAAGCGTTCTTTCTAAGTATATGTCAGAGACCAGGTACTGTGCAAAACCCCAAAGATACAAAGGAAAATAGAAGACCCCTTCTTTTAAAGTGCTTTGCTCTGGTACAAAAAGCAAACAAGCCAGGACAGTGTAGCGCCACGGGCCCAACAACATAGCCAGAAAATATTCTAGAATATCCCAGATGCACTTTCTTTTCTTGGCCTCTCTGTCACACACACATCCTCTTCCCCCTGCCCTGCAGCCTTTCTTCTATTAAGACTAGTTAGTCCAACAGGCTGAAGATCAGTACTCCAGGGAAGGAGAAAACAAAGAAACTGCTCAGCTTTTTAAATCCACAATGAAATGACCGTCTCGAAAGCTAAATCTCAAGCAGAAGAAAACTAACTATAAAAATTTGGTTATTTTTTCCTGAAATCAAGAACAAATGCTTGGAAGGTTAACTCTAGAGATGGAAGGATGAATATTTGACATAAGGGAAGTATTTGCCCTCTCGATGCTTGGAGAGAAGTTCAAGTAAGATGAATGTTCCCCCATCATTGGAATAGGGCTGACAGAGAAGGGTGGTGAGTTACAGCAGTTGTTTGAAGAAAGGAGGGCATGTCTGTGGAGAGCAGGGATAAGGGTGGGGAGGGAGAAGAGGAAAGGGGAGGCAAGGAGATACGATGGAAAGTCGAAGAGAGGAAACAACAGGCTGTGCTCTGAATCTTTTATATGCTGTTTGTTGCAGGTAGTATTGACTTGGGGGGCTACCTTTGTGATCCCATAGATCTCACCTTAGGCCTGCATCTGAGTCTTATTTTTCAGCATCACCTTATCATCATGTCTGTCTCAAAGTTCAACTGATCTATCATCCTGGCTCAATCTTTGGCTGGATTTACAAGCCTAGAGCTAGGTCAGGTCCTTAATAAGAAGTGAACATCGTTTGCAAGCTGGAACTAGATTTCACATTTTGGCTGCAATCTTGGGGGTGGGAGAAAGGGAAGTGCTTTTCAGTTGAGGTGGAGTGCATGATTGCTGGATTACAGCGCAGAATATATATCTTCTGGTGACTTCCCAGCTGCAGGCTCCTGGCTGCAATTAGAAACCTATACGTCTAGTCATTTTATCATTTTTATACATTTAGGAGCTCAAATGTTTGCTCTAGCAGGCTGCAGCTGGCTTGCTGTCAACTCCCAGCTGTTGTTTAGCTGAAACGCCACAGCTAAAATTGTGGGCAAATATGACCGGAAACCAAATTGGGAGCTGAATTAAAATGTTCAGGATTAGTGAACGATGTTTAGTGCTCTCATTCTTTGCTTCGACCAGGTGAAACTCACTCATTTAGAAGAAGATAGAGGAGGGGAACTTGAAACTCATCCAGAAACTTTTGAAAATCCTTTATATGAAACAGACTGGCTCTGCAAACCAGTGTCCTCTCAGTGATTATTCAAGTCCAACATGTGCCATCCCATTAGGCAGGTTTCTGGTTTTTCTCACTTTCCTGGAGTTACCAGTTCAGAGACTTAATTCCAAACAAATAAGTTCAGCTGCTTAGAGAAAGAATGCATTCAATATACAACATTTAGGGTAGTGTTGTTGGATGGGTCTTTGGAGAACTGCAGGAAAAATCACATTAATCCAGCGGTTACGTCCTTTACAGATGAGATGGAGGGGCTACCTAAATGCATTAGCCTTGCACTCTGGCATGGGTCTGGGATTCCTTGCTAACTGAGCCTTCATCTCCCTTTAGACTGAAGCCACTTTCCTTTAAAAAAAAAAAAGATAAGGGGCCTTTCCTATTCAAATTTTTAGCTTATGTCATTAACAAGGGCTTCTGGGTTTCTAAAAAGTCTTTATGAGGGGCTTCCCTGGTGGCGCAGTGGTTGAGAGTCCGCCTGCCGATGCAGGGGACGCAGGTTCGTGCCCCGGTCCGGGAAGATCCCACATGCCGAGGAGTGGCTGGGCCCGTGAGCCATGGCCGCTGAGTCTGCGCGTCCGGAGCCTGTGCTCCGCAACGGGAGAGGCCACAACAGTGAGAGGCCCACATACCGCAAAAAAAAAAAAAAAAAAGACTTTATGGGACCCATATTCATCCATCCAGCTTAGTACAAAATGTCCCTGATAAGTCCATAATGTCACATCATTTATTATTATTTCCATCATCATTCTGTTCCCAGGCAATGGTGTCAATGCACTGGCAGAACCACAGGACTGGGACTTCACTTCAGCTGTCCTGGGGCTGAGGACCAGCTGCCTTTGGAGGAAGGAAGCTCCTTTTTCAAGTAAAGAGCTATAACAGGAAGGGAGACGATTTTAAGTGGAGTAAATGTGTTTCTGGATAAATGTTGCACCTTGTTGCCATCCTCTTGTGACCTGACCTTTCCACTCTTTCATTTCTGATTATAGAATACCTTCTGGTGACAGTTCTGAAAGGTCAGGAAGGACTACAGATCAGAGCAAGAAAGAGCAGGCAGCCCCAAGGGCTAGAAGAGTGGTTAAAACCACAGAGCACAGGGCATCTACAGATCCTGGCCAGTTCCATGGAAGGGGTGTGCACTATTATTTGAGTCCTATGGGCTGAAATGAAATGAAGATAAACATCTAGAAGGTTATGTGAAGAGAAAATATGGAAAGCTATAAAGGTAGGCTTTCTAGACTTCAGCTGGGAACTCGACCACCCAGTAAAGATGGCAAAGGTCACCAGCATTCAATGTGCAATAGCCAAGTTGAATAAAAGTACACAGGAAGGAGTAGGGTCAATAGAGACAGGCAGAGCTGAGACCCAAGTACCCACAGGCAGAGAGACATAAGGAGAGAAAAAGAATGTTTGAATTCCAAATGACACATGGAGATGTATTGTATTGACCAATATCTCACTTATAGGAATGAAGTTGAAAACAAATTGTCATAAAGATTCCAAATAATATTAAAAATGTATTCTCATAGCTATCCTCAAGCTCTTTACTCATAACAACTATATTCGCCATATATTTATCACTTTCATTCGTGCAGCAAACAGTTGTTGCATGCCCACTCTGGGAAACTGACTGTGCTAGGTGCCTGGGTTACAAAGTTGAATGAGACAGAGTTCATGTCTAAGGGTCTCACCATCCTGCCAGTGAGGGAAACATACACATGACCATAATGAAATGTGAGAGCAATTATGATGATGTGATTAACAAAGCACAGGTAGTGAATAAGGACTATTACCTAAGTAGGGGATTGAAGAAGTGGAATGCGTTAAGAAAGATGTTAAAGAGTCATGTAAATCCTGGGCCTAGAAGGGTATGGAAATAGAAGGGGAAAAATGGGGGAAAGGCAAACTGGTTAGAAGAAACAGTATAAGCAAAGAAAGACAGACCTCCAAATCCACAGTGTAGATCAGGAGTGGTGAAAAATAACAGATGCCCTTATGGAGGATGTATAATGTGCATTACATTATATGAAGAACTCCGTATATTTTATCTTCATTTAACATTTGGCACAAAAATGGCAGGCAGCAATTATATCATTACCTCCAAATTAAAGATGAGGAGGCTAAGGTGTATAGAGGTTAAGCACTTTACTAGCTCACATACCTAGTACATAGAAAAGCCTAGATTTGAACCCAGGGAAGTGTGATGCTGGTGCTCAGCTCTTAGCTGCTATGCAATTCTGCCTTCCTGAGGGTCTAATATATGGGGGTGGGGGGAAGGGGAAGGAGGAAATGAAGTCAAGGTTTGTGAAGAGCTTTGTGTGTGATTCCAAGTTTTAGACCTATCAGCCAGGGCTGCTCAAGGGTAATTCTATAGACTACCTGCATCAGAACCACTTGGGGAAGGGGTTACTGTGCAGATCCTCAGGCCTCCCTCAAATCTCCTGAATCCTACCTTTGGGAGGAAGCCCAGGAAGCCAGTAGTGTTGAAGAAACACTACTGAGGGATCTGAGGGAAAGTCTGAGAAACAGTAGGTTAGGTCAGGACTTCCCCAATCTGAGGATGTACCAAACTACATAGGAACCTTGGTAAATACACAGAGTCCTGGGATTCGGATTCTTTCAATAGGTCTGGGTTAGGCTCATGAATATTCATATTAAGCCTATGGGTTGATGACCATTAAACAAGGGAGTAATGCATTAAAATCTGTGTTTTAGGATCAAAGGAAAATAACTTCTGGTGGAAAGACAGAATGGAAAACCAGGGGCAAAAAACCCCAGCTGATTAGAAGAGTGGTATTAAAATTTAAGCAATAGACGGGGAAAATTTAAACCAGGCAAGAATTAAAATGAAAGGATATGAAAGAGGTAGAATCACTAAGGCTTGATAATTAATTAAAATAGGGGTAGTGGAAAGAAGGAGTTGAAAATGACACTAAGGTTTCCAAGTTGGATTCACGGATATAGGCTAATGCCGTCAGGAGATGGGAACGCATTCAGTAGAGGTCAGGCAGCATAAGGCATTTTGTAAATGCTACCTTGTATTTAATAGATGTTATTATGAACCAGAAATTATTCAAGACCTTGAGAGTACGAAGGTGAAGAGTTCCTACTCTCCTCGCTTGAGGAGAGGGCAGACAGACAGATAAACAGGTGAGATTGATGTGTCCATAGCACAATGGGAGCTCAGAAGAGGAGACTGAGCCAGGCTGGAGGTTCAAGGGGGTGTTTCCAGGGGAAGAATCTTTAATATTATTCTGACTCTCATAAAGGTAAGGAAATCTTCTCTGATGAGTTTAGGGTTAGAAGTATCAGACTGATAGATCCTGAGCAGGAGATTCCGGTTCCTAACACTCCCTTAGGGAAGACATTATTACCATTGCTTGACAGATAAGGAAACAGAGATACATGCATGATACTCAATGTCAGCTGAGTTAGATGGACTGATTTCTGTCTCCAAAGCCATACTCTCTCATAGAGAAAGCAGATTTGCATTTTAGATATTTTCAGGTAGAGAAAGGTAAGAGAGAACTGGGTTGAGATGGAAAGACAGTTGGGTGTATGTATCTGGTACTTAAAATAAAGCTCCTGGCTGAAGGGAGACGTTTTGAAGTCACCTTCATAGAAGTCAAGTTCAAATAGACAGGTATTAATTGGGTATCTTTGTGCCAGGCTCTGTAAAGATGTGATATAAGTATAAAGATAAGATCTAATCTCTGCTGGTGAAAAGTGACTAGTCGGGAGTTCTTAACTTGAGGTTCATGGAGTGCCCATGTTGGGTAATAGACTCCAGAAGTTTTGTGCATAAAAATGCTTCTGTGTATGCATTTATCTTGGGTGAGATGATTTCATCAGATCCTCAAAGAGATCCAAGATCCAAAAGAAATTAAGGACCACAGATTTAAGACGTGACAGTGTGAAAAATAATAATATATGTTTCTTGTTCATGCATTGTAATAGATTACAAAAAATTGCACATATACTTGTGAGTTGTTTGTGCCATCTTGCATGAAAATGAATGTCAAATATTAAAGAGCAAAATCTGTGACTTCAGCAAGTTTACTGAAGGGGCACCGTTATCATCTTGATGGCTTCTCAAAGACATACTCTTACAGTTTTGTTCAACCTGGAAGTTAAAACAGTGAATTATAAATCCTCTTTGGCAAAGCAGTAGAGAAGAGGCAAATGAAACAGAGAACTGAAACAGAGCTACATAGAAATGATGGGAAAATAGACAATTCCATAAAGAAAGGAATGGAAATTTTACAGAGCAGAATGAAGGACAGAAAAAATTGTTCTTGGATATAAAATTAAAACTTTAAACTTAAAAATAAGATCTTTTAGCAATTGCAAATTAAGGGAATAAGAATTATATTTTTTGAGTATGAATTGTTCAAATGGAGTAAACAATAATTGAGTATGTCTTATGTGTCAGGCACTACTGTTAGCAGTTTACATGGATTTCTCTCTCTTTTTTTTTTTTGGTCGTGCCACACGGCTTGTGGGTTCTTAGTTCCCAGACCAGAGGTTGAACCTGGGCACAGAGTCCTAACCACTGGACCGCCAGGGAATTCCCATGGATTTTTCTCTTTAAATCCTCACAGCTACACTTGAAAATAAGAACTTAATTTGTTTCAAGATTCTCCGAGAGTACACTGAGGCACAGATGGTTTAAAGAGCATGCCCAAAGTTACCCAGCTAGGAGGTGAAACAACTAGGATTTGTACCCAGAATGATGACTCTAGAGCCTACATTTGCTCTACCACATCCCCGTACTGCAAGCCCTAGAACAAAAATGGCACAGAGCGAAGCAGCATCAATCCATGAATGATCGAGATCAGCAGTCCCCAACCTTTTCGGCATTAGGGACCGGTTTCATGGAAGACAATTTTTCCACGGACCGGGGTTGGGGGGGCAAGCAGATAGTTCAGGCGGTAATGTGAGCGATGGGGAGAGGCAGATGAAGCTTTGCTCACTCATCCACCACTCACCTCCTGCTGTGCGGCCTGGTTCCTAACAGGCCACAGACCAGTACTGGTCCGAGGCCCTGGGGTTGGCCACCCCTGATCTAGATGATACCGGAATCTAAGGGCATAGAGCATCCTCAAAGCTGTCATGACTCAAAGTGTAGTCTGTGGGCCTGTAGCATCAGCATCACCTGAAGTTTGTTAGGTCTCACCCCAGACCCACTGAATTCAAATCTGCATTTTAACAAAATCCCCAGCCATCTTTGGGCACAGCTTGAGGAGCACTACTCAAAGCCATATCTGAATAAGAAGAGGCATTAACAAACTCTTTCCGTCAAGAGCCAGTTAGTAAATATTTGAAGCTTTGAGGGCAATAAAGTCTCTGTTACAACTCTTCAGCTCTGCTATTGCAGGGCAAAAGCAAGCACAGACAGTATCTAAACAAACGGGTATGGCTATGTTCCAATAAAACTGGATTTATGAACACTAAAATTTAAGCTTCATATAATTTTCACATATCACAAAATATTCTTCTTATTCCAATTGTTTTCAACCCTGTAAAAAATGTAAAAACTATTCTCAGCTTGTGGGCTACACAAAACCAAATTATGGGTCAGATTTGGCCCTTGAACCAGAGTTCATCAGCCCTACACAATAAAACTGTATGTTACATGATAAACTGTATTTAGCTTTCATTCTATATGCAGATTCATTCATACAAAATTGATTCTGACTCTGTCTGTACATTGACTCTGTCTCTGAATTCTTTAGAGAATTCAATAACCCCTTCAGGTAGCTTTCTAGAGCACAAATGACATAAACCAAGAATTGCAGAGAGATTCCTTTATCCAGAACATACAGGTAAGTAGATCTTCCCAAGGGATGCTGTACCTCATCTACTTTTTTCTAGGTGAGTCACTTGTTATTTTTGCTCTGTGATGGAGAAGAAAGGGTAATCTCTACCTTGCTACTGCCTAGCCTTCTTCCTTAGTGGCTAAAGCATCCTTTCTCCTAAAACCCTTCACCAACCCCAACCAAAAGCCTATCCAAACTTCAAAACTACTAAAGGAAATCAAACAATACAGACAGATAGTAGAATTTGGATGAGGGAATGGTTTCCAAGGTTTAAGCACGGCATCACTTTCTTCCCTCGAAATCTGTCCTCCTGCGTTCTTGTTAATTTGTCACCAGAAAAGATAGCCTTTTCTAGTGCTTCCAGATTAAAGGTGCAATTTCCTAGAGTCTATTCGTCATTAAACAGACATGCACACAGTGGACAGAAACTACAGATGCTCCATAGTTTCTGTTATAACAAAGTTTAAATCTTCAGCATGGTGTGGTGGAAAGATTTTAAATCTTAGACCCAAACAGACGTGGACCCGAGCCCTTCTTTCTCACTTATTAACTGTTACCTTGGCAAATATAACCAAGCTTATCAATTCTAATATTCTATTCTATAAATGGTGACATAGTGCTATCCCCTCTGTTTCTTATGTTATCTGTCGTGTGTAAATATCAAAGGAGAACACACTGAGAAGCCACATTTAGTCATTAAAACCCTGCTTAAACAGTGTCTAATGTCTTTCCACTGCCCTTAAAATAAAACCCAAACCCCTTCCCATGACCCATAAGCTACTGCATGGCAGCCCTTGCCTCCCACTCCAACCTCCGATCATGCCCTTTTCCCTTTCGCCTGCTGTAGTGTGTACTGTGGTACTTCACCCAGATCCCCCTTTCAGCACTGAGGCCGTCATGCCCCCAGATGATGGGAGTCTTGATGGCTGACAGCTCTTAGTTGAGTTCTTCTCTGGGAATTATTTTCCACCCAAAACATCAACCCTATTCAAGGACGTTTCTCTTTTTTGGGAGCAACTTACAAGATCTGTCCATGCGGGAGTATAAAGGTTTGCTCCGCTAGCCTCAGGGCTCTGAAGAGTATCTCAGCTGCAGAACAATCTAAGGGACTAGCTGAGGTCTCTGTTGCTACTGTCTCAGAGTTCATTCCACTCCTCCCTTTGTCCATTCCTACTGTCTTTACTCCCCCACAGCATGTTGATTCTGAGCACATTCACCAGTAAACTTCCTGCCCACAAAGCTCTGTCGCACAGTCCGCTTCTCAGGGAACCCAACCTAAGATACCTGCTGCTTGAAGACCACTCTTGTCTTCTTTAGTTCTTCAAACACGCTGCATTCTCTTCCCACCTCAGGGCCTCTGAACATGCTGTTCTATGAAATGGGACCGCACATGCTTGCCCTGCCTCCTCATGCTCCACGTCAGTTCACATATCCCCTCCTGGGAGAGAAGTTATTCTCCATCAGAAATCATTGCTATTAACCTCAGAACACATTTTATTTTGCATGAAGACTATGTCTGCTTTTTTCACCACTATATCCTCAATTCATAGCAAAGTCCCTGGCATTTAGTAAACATTTGTTCGATACCTGGACCTAAACACATTAAAAACAATGTATCATGAAATGCTGAACTGAAATCTCAATTTTCTAGAATAGTATTATTTTCTTGTCCTTGTCCTGTACATGTTGTCATCAGGCCCAGCCAAGAGTCTGGCAGGATCATCAATATATTAGCCAATACCTCACTCAGTATGCTTTGACTGTAGTACTTGGCACAGTTCAGTTTGCCTGTTACTCTGCACGTGGCCTCACCTGTGCTCTGCTCTGCTCTTTTCTAGGAGCTCTCAGAACATCCCTGAGGTTCCAAGTTAGTTGCCCAAGAGCTTTACAAGCCATAAGTAGGTGGAAACTCATGAACACAGTGGTTCTAAGGAAGGTGTGAGGGTGTGGAGAAAGGAAGGTAGATTAGAACAATCTAGGAAACTTTTCAAACTTTTTCAGTTACCTCCAGTGATTCTTATCTGGTCTCATGGAAAGCTTTGAAAATGTTCTCAGAGCAACTTTATAGCATACATTTTGATTGAGTACCACAGTCATAGAGTCTGGAGGAAATAGACCCTAAAAGAGGGGAGAAAAGTTTTGGAAGTTCTTGACAAGATATGGAATAAATTGATAACAGGCTGTCCTTTCAATGCATCTCCTACTCAGGCAATAGCATATCAGTGTGCCATGGGGAGTGATCTTGCTGGGAAATGCAGAAGCAAACCAGTTTCTATCTTAATTTGCCCATGCCTCCTTAAGAATAAATTTGGGGGGGCTTCCCTGGTGGCGCAGTGGTTGAGAGTCTGCCTGCCAATGCAGGGGACACGGGTTCGTGCCCCGGTCCGGGAGGATCCCAAATGCCGCGCGCGGAGCAGCTGGGCCCATGAAAATGATCCCTCGCATTTTCAATTTGGGAAAATATTGTTTCCTTACTTTTGCCTAATCAAAAAGTGGCATGGGCATCATCAGATACATGTTAACAAGAACTTCTGTACAGATGAAAATGAATCATTCCTCTCCTCTGTGGTTCTTTCCACCTGGGACTCCCCTGGAAGTTACACAGGGGCTGGTTCTACACCCTCCATCTCCTCTCTCATCTCACCTCACGATTTCTGCCCAAATTCTGTGCACTCTTTCAATTACAGGTTCTCAGTTACACTTGCTACTTGCTGGAAGGGACAGAACGTGTGTTTCCTCTCTTGGCAGCTGTTCAAGCCAGATGTTACACTGGCAGGCTGCGATTGGCTGGCAGATAAAGGAGAATGGCTCTTCATGGATAGATAAGTGGAAAGATGTAAATAAACCCATTTCAGCACTGAATCAGCAGGTTCTCGTTAACCTGATTGGAAATGTCCTTCAAATTTCCACTGGAAAACAAGGAGGACATTTTCACGAGATTGTTTAGCTGAATCCCGACTGCTCCCTCTCTGGCTAAGATAGCAAGAAGCTTCATTTGGAGACATCATCACAGGATTCAAGATGAGCTGGGATTCACTGAAGCTGCATCTGCATTGGTAAGCAATAATTGTAGGGATGCAGAAGTTTGTTTATTTTCACAGCTACATGTTTGTATATGGAAAACCAGTGAAACTTTTCTGTAATCACTTATGAGAGACACTTGAACCATTCCATCTGCCCAAATCTTTCCATTGTGTTTCTCAGTCAGTGAGAACAGACAGAGATTAAGGCAGAATTACTCAGCCACCAACTTTTCCCCGTGCCTTCTTGGGGCAAACGTGAAACAGGAAACAAATTTTGGCTTGGCTGCTGAAGTTTTGTGGAACGGTTAAGACTATTTCAAATAAGATGATTGATTAAAAAAAACTCTGGTCAAGGTGGACTGTTATTAGACCTAGTGCAGATGTCCTGGGTCACAAGAACTGGCCCACATGACACAAGGGTCAAAAAATATGCCATAGATAAAACAAAACTCTTTTCCCCTTTTTCTTCTTCTCATATTACAGAGGTAATAAAAATCCGTGAAGTTTCTTTGCACTGTTACCCAATATAAAACACAAAGGGTCCAGCCTGGATTTTAGTGTAGTCTGTTTCCATTATAAATACCAAGAGTCACCAGATGAAATAGGAGGGGGAAGAAGCAGTTCATTCAGAATAGATTATGGGGAATCATTAATTTTTTTAATCCAATGTAGAGTTAATCCTTCTAAGGAATTAGACATTTATTGTGCCCTGGAGTGATACCTGCAGCTACACTCCTGGGGATAAAACATGGCAGAGACCATCACTCTCCATAACTCTGGGCAGGAGTTGATAATAATAATAATTAATAACTACTTGTGTTCTCTAGCTCCCTTCAACTGGGATCTCAGAATATTTTTACTAACACAAATTCATTAAGCTTCAAACCACACCTGGGCATTCAGAAAGTGCTTGAAGGTTAGCTCTGTTATTATTTTATATTCATATTGCATCTTTCCTCCAAGGAGCTCAAAAGGATTATAAATATATTACCAAAGTAGGTTAACTCATCACAGTTATGGGTCAGGAATACATCTCTTCTTTCTTGTTAGCACAGGAGTTCCTACACTGTGAAAGGTGGGTAAGACTGAAATCAACACTGCAGACTCTTGGACGTATCTCTAGCAGCATCTAACCGTTACTTTTTCTATTCAATGTTTAACCTCTCTAGAAGTAAACGTGACCTTCCTTCATTCCACTTCTCAACTATATTAAATGAGTCATTCCAGTGTAATGCAGTAAAGTTTTGAAGCAGAAAATATCTATCTGAGATGCCAAATGGGGATTTCAGTAGAGTGGATGGTGAACCAGATGACACTGAATTTCAATCTGCAGACGGTCCCCAACTTAACAATGGTTCATCTTATGATTCTTTGACTTTATGGTGGTGTGAAAGCACTGCACATTCAATAGAAAGGGTATTTCACATTTCAGATTGTATTTTCCTGAGCTAGAGATAGGCAGTACAGTACTCTCTCTTGAGGCTGGGCAGCGGCAATGAGCCGCAGCTCCTGGTCAGCCAGGCAATCACGAGGGTAAAAACTGATACACTTACAACCATGCTGTACCCATACAACTATGCTGTTTTTCAGTAGAGTATTCAATAAGTTACATGAGATATTCAACATTTTATTACAAAATAGCCTTTGTGCTAGAGGATTTTGCCCAACTGTGGGCTAATGTAAGTGTTCTGAGCACTTTCAAGGTAGGTTAGGCTAAGCTATGATGTTAACTAGGGGTATTAAGTGCACTTTCTACTAAACGATATTTTCAACTAAGATGTGTTTATCAGGATGACTCATAAGATTTGTAGTTCTAAGATGATGGTTTGGCAGAATCTGCAGAAAATATTATAATATGAAAACAGGTAATCTGCTGGACATTCATTGCATATGATAACACAAGTTCTCTATGTTCTCGGGTGCAGAGATATGACTTAATAAGAGAACCAAGAAAGCCCTGCACATGGATGTCTACATATGCAGAAGAGGGCAGTAGTAAGAGCATGGTATCTGGAAAAAAACCAGTGTAAGTTTTATTCCCAGTGCTATAATTTACAGACTGTGTGATCTTGGGCAGGGCACATGACCTTACTAGACTTTGGCTTCCTTATCCATAAATGTGGCTTAAAATACGTACCTCAATTGTTATGGAGAGTCAATCAATGGCTCAAAATGCATCTAGCACATAATAAGTCCTTGATAAATGATGGTTATTGTTATTGTTACGAAACCATCAAGAAGTTCTCTAAATGTGTCAAAGGACCAAGATAAGAGAATGGCTTTTTCTTTCTTCCTCTGTCCTTCAGCTGTAATGTTCAAATTGCATTTCACCAAAAAATATTATACTCTTTTTTCTTCCTCTTCATCTTTCATAATATGGACTTTGGACTGATAAATCCTACCCACTGAAAACAGTCTCCAGCACTTAATGACAGGGAAAAAAAACAAAAAAAGCAGGAATACCCAGAGAGTACTTTTGCCGTTACAATAAGTTTCAAAGTTGGTCAAAGTCCTTCACATTCTTTCTAGGCTCCAACTAGATTGCTGACCATTACTTAAATATTCCTAGCCTTTTATGACCTTTGTTCCTGCTATTCTTATGGCCTTCTAATCTCCATCCTTTAAAATCCTGCCTTGCCTTGGTGGCTCACCTCCATGTCATATAGTCCAAGAAAACTTGACTTCCCTCTCCCCTTTTGCCTGCATCCATATAAGTGTATGTATCACCTTCTTCCTTGTCATATGTATGTGTATTCATTTTATAAGTATGTGTAAGTTCTACCCCTCTGTGTGCTTTTTTTCTTTTTCTTTTTTTTTTGTGGTACGCAGGCCTCTCACTGCTGTGGTCTCTCCCGTTGCGGAGCACAGGCTCCAGACACGCAGGCTCAGCGGCCATGGATCACGGGCCCAGCCACTCCGCGGCATGTGGGATCTTCCCGGACCGGGGCACGAACCCGTGTCCCCTGCATTGGCAGGCAGACTCTCAACCACTGCGCCACCAGGGAAGCCCTCTATGTGCTTTTTAAATGAATTATATCTCATTCATCTTTGCATAGTACCAGACACAACAAAAGTCTCATGCTCATAATGGATGCTTAATGGATGTTTGTTTAACAGAATTTCATGGAATCATTTCTGCCACGAGTTCTTTTAATGAGATTTTTCTTTACAAATGTCCATTAGCCTGATAAAGATGACCACCAACCTGAACTCTGACTTAAGCACTCAAAGAGGAAAACAACTTTGTATGTTGGCAACACACAACCTTCCTCATGACATTCAGAACAGACTCAGGACGTGGGCACCCTCACACACTTCAAGTAAAAGTATAAGTTGGGACACTTCTCCAAGAGCAATTTGCCACAACTTAGTACAAGCGAGAAAAATGGTAAGATGCTTGACCCGGTAGTTCCCGTATGGGAATTAATCCTTAGGTAATAATTAATGGTATGGTAAAGATTGACAACAACAGCATTCGTGGAACTAACTGAAATTCCAGTGACAGCATAGTGGTCAAATAAATTATTTTCCATCTTTGGAACAAAATATTTACAATCGGGTTATTAAAAATGATGTCTCAGAAGAACAGTTTTGGCATGAGGAAAAGAAACAGAGTAACACAAAGTGTGTACTACATAATCGTTTTTCTAAAAAAAAAAATGCAGGGAAGCTAATATATATATTATATTGCAATATTACAATATACAATATTATATGTATATATTCACTTCCTTACTTTTTATATATGTGGAAACATATATGTAAATATATATGCATATGTGTATTACATACACATACAAAATGATGACAGTTTATTCACCAAAATATTAACAGTGCTTATTGCACAGAAGTGAAACTATAGGCACTCAGGTTTTCTTTTTTACTTAATTTTTATTTATTGAAAATCAAAGCTAAAGGAAAGAGAGACAGAAATTCACCTAAGCACCAAGCACCAAACAAGAAGGCTTTGCCTGGATCCTTAGAATGGCCCTGTGAGGTGGCTTCATTATGCCCATCACATTCAGTCCTTCCTTGATGTCTTTCAAGCTGGGTCAAGGGTCCCTTTTCTGGGGTCCTAGAGCTAACTCCCAGGGCACAAATCCATCTTTGTGCATATAAAAATTTCAGGTGAAACCTAAATGCTACCCTATCAGGGGACAATACAAAGGACTTTGTAAAGTCATTACAATGATATTTTAAAGTAATATTTCATATCATGGTGAAATACTAGATGTAGTGTTAAAGTAGGAACACTATTCAAATCTTCATAAAAGTACAACTATTTATAAAATGGGTGGAGGTAAATCTATTAACATGTTAACTGTGATTAATCCCTTTGTGTTGGGATAATGGGTTACTTTTATTTTTGCCCATCTATATTTTCTAAATGTTCTCCAATTAGCATTTTCTCCCATTACAATATGTATAATCAGATAAAAGAAAATTTCACAAACACATACTGTAATAGCTGATTTCTTTTCATTAGATGTAACATTTTTAATGTTAGGAAACACCTCCACTCACCACAATGTCTACCACAGTGGCTAGAGCACAGGAGGAAGTCAGTATGTATTTACTGAATAGATTACTGAGTACATGATGAATGAATAAATGAATGTATCAGTGAACCAACCAATCAGATATCAGAGAATATCTTTGCCCAATGCCATACAACCTAATAAGTAGTAAGAGAACTTACACCTTGACCAGTCTTTTAAATCTGCCTCCCTGATATAAATCCTAGTCGCCTGTATTCATCTTCTGTGGCTGCCATAAAAAATTACTACAAACTTGGTTACTTAAAACAATAGAAATTTATTTTCTCACAGTTCTGGAGGCCACAATGTCAAAATCAAGTTGGGCAGAGCTGTGTTCCTTCTCGGGGTTCTGGGGGAGAATCCGTCCTTGCCTCTTCCAGTTTCTGGTGACTCCTGGCATTCCTTGAGATCATAATCCAATATGATCTCATCTCCAGATCCTTAATCATATCTACAAAGACCCTCTTTCCAAACAGTCATGGGCTCTTAAGGTTAAGACGTACACAGATCTCTTTTGGCGGGTCTCCATTCAACACTATGTATCACCCTTAAAATGCTCCCCAGTTTTCCTCTGTGTTCCACTTTTTAAAATAGAAGCAGTGGGATGCCCTTAAGACGGCAAAGTTTACACAGAGAAGCCACCAGCACTGTAACCCTTCTGTCCTCATCAAGGATTGGAAACATGATTTAAAAATATCAATCACAATCCACTCTGCCTTCCCCGCTTCATTTAGGCAAATTAGATTCAAGGAGGGGAGACCAAAAATTCTGTTCTCATTCAGTCTCAAGATTGATAATTCATCTTTCCTAATTCCCCCATGCCCTTCTCACATCTATTGAACACAACATTCTTTTAATAACCATGATCACTGAATTATTAGCTAAGGAATTTGCAAACCCTGCTCATTATTCCTTGGTGATGAAGGGAACAGCCATAAACATGAACATGAAATTTAGAAGAAGTAAGTACAGGAGTCTTACTAGTAAGAGTTTCAGCCCAATTCAGAATGGAAGCTTCCATCAGAATGGAAGCTGTGCTACTAAAGGGCCTGCAAAGGCTGCTAATGAGATGGTTTAAAACTTTTTACCGGACACATGAAATGATTCTCTCCTTAGTGGAGAAAAAACAAGCAAACGCACAGTGATGTCCATATAGATGTTTTCAAGCCCCTCTGTGGAAAGTGACCTGCCCCTGAAATTAACCTGAACCAAAGCAGGGAGGCCAGCTGCCCGGAGTGCAGATTCTGGCAGTGAATCTGAGAAACTACACCGTCTGCTTAACTGTGTTCCTTATTCTCTAGAGGAACTCAGCAATTTGAGCTTCAGAATGCCAAAATTTTTGCAATGAACAGAGTTTCTAGATTTCCATTCTAAAAGCCAGACCTAGCACAGCTTGTGCAAAGGTTCAATTTAAGACCAGCTGGGAAAAGGTGGCTAAGGCCCTGAATGCTGTGTCTAATGCTTTCTTCCCACACAGCCAGTGAAGAAATTCACAAGCAGTTTTTATCAAAGTATTTGTAGGTAGCAAGTTCCCTGCCTGTCCCCATACTCTCATGATATACTTGTGTCTGGCAGTAGGGATACAGTGATTTAAGTCACATCTTTACCCTCAAGAGTTTACAGTCTAGGGGTGGTGGTGGGGGTAGAGAAATCCTAGCAAAAAAAAAAAAAAAAAAAAAAAAAAAATCAAGGAATGTTCATGAAAGTGGTATAAACAAGTGGAAATGATACGATAGGGAAACAAGTCATGAAGTCTCCCTACAGGAGTCAGAAAAGATCTTAAAAAAGAGGAAAAGCTTGAGCTGAAACTTGAAGGCTTGGCAGAATCAATGATGATA
This sequence comes from Neophocaena asiaeorientalis asiaeorientalis, assembly GCF_003031525.2. Lineage (NCBI taxonomy): Eukaryota > Metazoa > Chordata > Mammalia > Artiodactyla > Phocoenidae > Neophocaena > Neophocaena asiaeorientalis. Next base: position 164,340 of record NW_020171805.1, read on the forward strand.
TTAAGAATGTCACCATTTATTGATCACCTATCATGCACCGGACACACTGCACTCCACACAATGCATGATTATCTCAACTCATCCACACAACCACCCAACAAAAGAGTCTCAGAGTGGTCATATAGTTAGAAAATGGTAGAAGTTGAACCCAGATCTGTCTGACCCTTCATTGTATATTCTCAACTCCTATGTGGCACTGCCTTTTGAAATAGATGCTGGCAATAAGGGCTACCTATATCTATTTCTCAACTGATGGAGCAACTCAGACTTTGCAGGCAATTGACTAAAGAAAAGGAATCCCAGACGGGAAAGACTGTGTATGGGCTGAGTGAGGCAGGGAGGGACTGGATGGGAGATTTCAAGCAGTGGATGCTGCAATCGTTTGATTACTATGAAACAACTTTGCCCCTAGGAGCGCGTGAGAAATAATCATTCACAGTGAGTGAGCTACCCGGAAGTGCAGCCATGGGAATTTCAGTAATAAAGAGAGATGAAAACTCCTGCAAAGGGAAGGGAAAGAAAAACTGGGGCACTAAAGATTTAAAGAAGGCTTTGAAAACAATGTTAATAAATATTAAGTACACTGTGGGGGAGGGATTGTGTTTAATATATGCCCCATATATTTTATGTTTATATACACATATAGACACACATGTATGCACGAATGGTTATGGGACGTAAATATTAAATTAAAAAATCATATGGCACTTATATATACATTAAATAGTGTTTTCAACATTTATATATTGATGCGATACTCCTGTGAAATCCTAAATAAAAAACCTGTGAGGATTAATGAAATCTTAAAACAAATCTGCCTGACGTGTGTGCTCCAGGGAGACAAGTACTATATAAATACTGGATACTGTAACAAGTTCTTCTCAGATGGGGCTTGGGGATGAGTGTGGCTAGGCATAAACAGGGTGCATTGAAAATTCTTCTCTCCTAGAAGAGAGTTTGGGTGAGCAAGATGCTACTTTGGTTGATTCCTTTAGAAGCTTCTACCGTTAAAGCAAAGTTCGTTAAAAACCCATTTCCAGTCCCTCTGTGGGCCAGTGCAAGGGTCGCAAGTCTTCCTAGAGCAGTGGGTTTCTACTCTGGAGACACATTAAAGGTACCTGCGTCCTTAAAAAGGGCAGCGGTATGATCTGTAAGGCTCTCCTGGGGAACCCCATTTCAGGCTGAGGTCCTCTGACCTAGAATACATTTACCTAGCACACTAATCCAAAAACAAACAAACAAGAAAATAAGATCATATCATCCTTTAACCTCTTGGGCTGGAAATGTTTTTTGGGGGCACTAAACCACCAAATCTCTCACAGGGTCACAATGACAGAGATAAAACTTAGGGTTAGTAGCAGAAATAGCAAATGGCTGTGACAGAAGAGGCAGGATGGTGGTTAGACGAGAGCCCGAGAAGATGCTGGGAGCCCCGTGAAGGCAGAGCTGAGCTAAAGTCAGTGATGCAGAACCAGCAGTAAGGACCCAGGAAATCCGGGGGAAGTGTCAAGGAAAAGTTGGGTAGGGTAGTACAATTAATTCTGCTGGCCTACATCTTCCTTCCCTCAGCAGATTATCTCAAACTTCTCTAATAGTAAGGATCTGTTAGGATATTTGTTAATTCCCAAACAACATCTCAGACCCTCTGAATCCCAGTCTCCAAGGGAGATACCTGGGAAGCTCTGTTCAAAAGCACCCATTTATGGTTTTTAATGCACAATTTGTCCACTTATGTCTAAGGAGCTGCAACTGATACCCAAGACAAGGAGACCAAGTTGAACTGAGAGTCCAGAATACTCCTGTATCTCTGAGTCACTCGGGCCTGACCTTGACACAAAAATAGTCCACCTTTTGAGTTCTTTCCTCTACCTTCTGCAGAAGCAAGAATCTTTTGTCATCAATTTATGCTCAAGCCTTGATTCTAAATTCTTTCATTTTGAAATCCTCTGGGGTTTCAAACATGTAGCAAGTCACTAGGCAATGTAGCTATGTAAGCTGATTCCAATATAAGGATTGCTTCCTAAGAAGATCAAAATTATATAATAACATCAAGGCTTAAATTGGGGCAAAATTTCATAGGATCTCAAATTTATATCCCCACGTCTGTCTTTCTTCTCACCCCAATTAAGTATAAGAACAAGAATTGAGAAATTTACTTTCAAGGTTTGATATAAGCATAGTGAATGAAGATTCCATTGCTACATACTTTCAGGCAAACTAAGACTACGGAGAGTAGGTCTTGGGGATAAATGAACACTTGTACCAACTGTAGCTTCTGTTTCCTTCATGTATTTGAGTGCATGCTCCCTGGTCAAAATGAAATGAGACCAGAGGAAAATCAGAAGAAGAGAAGAAATGCAGTTACTATTCATCTTACCAAATTGGCAGCAAGCTCCAAAAAATGTGAACCTTCAATGAAAATAGTAATAATACGTCTGATCTTCTTGAGAACAGCTCCTCGAGGCGGGCGCTTTTACAGGGTGCCTATTATATTCATGTGATTATTGTATATATGTAGGCTAAAAAGGCAAAGCTATGTACCAAAATAAATGAATACAACTCAGAAAGAAGTAGAAAGTTCCACGTTTTTGGAGTCAAACTATCATTTATGAGCAAGCATACTGAGGAGTAATAGTTCACTTAGGGATATGTATGAGAATTTACTAAGCTTTTAAGGCAAAACAAAAAACAGTTATAAGTTCATGATTAACTAATTCTGTAACATAATTAATTCATAAAGGTTTTAACTGAGCAGTGCTCAATGGGACTTTTTTTTTTTTGCGGTATGCGGGCCTCCGGATGCGCAGGCTCAGCGGCCATGGCCATGGCTCACGGGCCCAGCCGCTCCGCGGCATGTGGGATCTTCCTGAACCGGGGCACGAACCCACGTCCCCTGCATCGACAGGCGGACTCTCAACCACTGCGCCACCAGGGAAGCCCTCAATGGGACTCTGAGATGTCTATTTGCCTCCACCACAAATCAACTGTAATTTCCCATCTATTATCTTACCAACCTCATTTTCCTTATAATGCCGAACTATATATGATAGCCTACTATAAACCTAAAAATTCTCCCCAGGGTCTGCAAGCTAGGATAATCAACCTGCAACAGGAACTTAGTGCTGGTGTGCCCTAAGATGAGCTCTTAACCTCTCTCTGCTTCAACGTTCTCATTTCTTAAAAGGGACAATGAGACTATGGCTCACATACAATTACTGGGAGAAATAGAAAACTGATGCAAAATGAAAAGTTCAATGCCTGGCACATAAATGGAACTTACTACCATACAGCATAATATGGAATATTATATAGGACACAGTGTACTAATTATGACATTGTATTTCATGTACTAAAGGTAATTATAATTATTTTTATTTTGTACATCTACTTCTTAAAGTTTTAATTTTTTTAAAGAAACCCATCCTCTAAGTGTTGGGGAAAACTGGCTTGATCTTCAGACCAATGTTTCTTCAGACTGGTCTCTAGTCATACCAGTTGACTTCATTTCAGCCAGGCTGCTGAGCCTTGTTATTGGGTTGATTTAACTCATTTTTTAAAGTGGTAATATAAGGGGGCAGTCGATTTGCTTTCCAACAAGAAAAGCAGGACTATCTTTTCTACTATTTATCTCTCATTCTTTCCACTTCGATTCCATCGGTGTTCCCTTTACACCAGACTACTCATGTGACTGAAGGCACTGAAAGTTGAAAGAGACCAAGAACCCTACATGGACAAATCTGGGATCCCCACTCATCCCAGACCCAGAAAATCTCAGAGGAATTAGGAAAACTGATGATCATAGTACGTGTTTCTAACATTATCCTTTTTTCTACTCTACTGGCAGAAACTAAACTTTTATTTTGAACTTGATGAAAGAGGATGATTTATATAATCCTTTGACACCCTTTAAACCAACAAACCTGCATAATCCTGCACAATATGACTACCAGGCAGACATATCCTGCAGGTGGTCCCCAGAAGGCTTCTAATCTTGTTTGGTTTCAAAACTGGTTTTAAGTCTTTCTATAAGATTTGAAGTTTGAAGCATAGTAGAGATAATGTCCCCTAGACATGATACCCTAATCATACATTCCTGATTCTAGAATTCTCCTGAATGAGTTAAGACAAATCTTTATAATGATCCCTTTTATGTTGAGTATGCCCTGGGTGTCCTGTCCTCTTCAGAAAGTAAAGATTTCAGCTGTTGGAATTGTTCCCAGAAGGATCTTAAGTAAGGAGACTGCCACAAACCTGTTGAGTAACCCTCCTCTTCACCTGATAGAATCAAAAACCTAGCGTGTCAACTACAGCCCCATTACAAATAAGAAGCTCTCTGTGCACACCCACAAAAGATCGAAGTTTCTTGCATATCTAATAGATAAAATGATTATTCTGGTTTTTCGCCTATAAGGAAGAAGTTAATTTTATAATGGAAAAACTTAACAAAAATGTATTTATTTAAGTAACAATAAATAATAGAGATGGAGCTATAGAGAGATATTTCATTCTGTCCCGTTGCACAGCTACCCAGAAAAAAAAAAAAGTAATTTTGGCTTGGCTCCCTGACGAAAGGGATTTTGTCCACTTAGTTTATTAACTAGACAAAATATAGTGTGTGCTCTCTCTCTCTTTGTATATGTATTTAATAAATCAGTAATGAATAGCTAATAAATGTATCAGTCTGCAGAGTGCAGGCAGTCCTTTTTTGAGACGTTCAAATGTTGCCCGTACCACCTCAGTCAACACAATAGCAAAGGTTATAAAGACTGAACATTAAAGCATTTTAGATAGGCTCAGTTTTATAAAACCAATCAGGTAAAACTGACATCCATTTAATAACGTGACAATTCCTTTCTTAAACTGAAGCATCGAAACAGTCATGAAACAGATTAAATTTTATTTGCTCTAGAGGCATGGTTTATCACAGTTCTCTCCCTGAAACATCTTTTTTTTTTTGGCCATACCACGCAGCACGTGGGATCTTAGTTCCCCAACCAGGGATTGAACCCACGCCCCCTGCATTGAAAGTGTGGAGCCTTAACCACTGGACAGCCAGGGAAATCCAGCTCCCTGAAACATCTTAATCAAACTGTGGCTTTGACCAGACCTCCTCTGAACTTATTTTTATCCAGGACTCTTGTCCCAAATGTGAGATCCAGCCTACAGACATGGATGGCAAACTGAAGAATAAACCACTCAGCTCCTATGAGGGCTTCTCCTCTGAACACCACACTGGTAAGTTGCTCTGGAAGACACCATCACCATCACCTACTGTGCCCAGCACTGTACAGTCCTTGGAAAGAATGCTAACAAATGGCTGGGCATAAGCCCTTTCACCGTTCAGCTGAAGAGTCAAAATTCAGCCATCGCATGCCAGACTTGGCCAACAGATTTACAATAGCAGGAAAAAAAGACATTATAGATGGAATAAGCAGGATAGCTTTTTGGAGGAGTTAGCCCTTTGTGTTTTTTCAATTTAAGAACATTATCCAGATAAATATGTCATGAGTTACTAATGCTGAATTTATGCCCTGCCACTGTTTATTTGTTTGCTGTTGTTGTTGCTTTAATCTAGAGCATCAGTTTTCATCCTGAATAAGAAAAAAGTGAAATTTTCAACTGATTCACAGAAAACTGCATAACTTGCAGTCTGTTAATCTATGTGGTGAACTGACATGAATGACAATGATGTGAGAATATCACTGAAGGAACATTAATTGTCAGATATGTTTCGAGGAAAAATGCTGAGAACCATTGTTTTGGAGATGGATGGACAGATGGATGGATGAGAGAGTACAAGGTAATGATTATGAGATATCTGTATACAGACTATTTGGATTCATATCTTAGCTCTGCCACTTACTGCCTCTGTGACTGGGAAGCCCTCAGTTTTCTCATCTATAAAATGGAGATGATGATAATGATGATGATGGTGATGGTATATCTACCCCATAGAGTTTTGGTGAGAACTGAGTGATTAAACATGCTATACAGCACTTAAAATAACATGTGGTACCTTGTAAGCACTCAAAAAATGTTAGCTTTTCCTGTGATAGATAAAAAGAAAGCCAAATTCTACATTAAATCATATTGCTTATTTCTTGTATTTCTACAAAGCTTTAGCGTTTACAAAGATTGTTCACATATTTTAAATTGTTTGATCATCAGTACAGGCACATGACTCAGATATAAGTTATAGATATAATAACAATTTTACATAAAAGCAACCAACTGGGAGGTAATATACCCTGTATTAAATCAAGCTAACTTAATGGAAAAACAAATGCCAGAGACCTGGACTCAAAACCTGGCTTTGCCAATTAATTAACTCAGAGATTCTGGAAAAGTCACTTAACCTAACTTCAGTTTCCTTATCTATAAAATGATGATAAAATGATGACATATTTATAACATTGTTATAAGGTTTGTCCTGTAATAAATATTTACGGTGTGCCTCTTATGCACCACGCACTGTGCTAAGAACTTGATACAAGGAGGTAAAGCACTACAAACGCCAGGCATTGCAAGCAGTCAACATATTTTAATCATGTTCATTGTCTTTATCATTAGTTGCTGTCCCTGAGATATCACAGGAAGAAGCTAGCAGAACCAGAGCTTGTTTTTTTATAATAACTTAATGAAGTGTTCTAAAGCTCTCCTAATGGGTAAATGGTCAGTAGAGTTTCAGGGAGGCAAGAGTTCTTTTTGGACAGAGGGTTTGGCAGGTGAAGGATGTGGATGAGAACAGACTTTAATCATGAGTTCATTTTGTTTTCATTTTATTCTGTTTTTCTTCTAAATCAACAAAATGCACCTATCTGAAGGGAACTGTTTGATGCATTTTCACAAGTGTATACACCCACATTAACACCACTTCAATCAAAATACAGAACACTTTCATCACCTAAAAATGTTCCCTCATACCTGTTTGCAGTCAGTAGTCCCACCACTGTCCCCAGGCAGCTATCAATTTACTTTATTTCACTTTAGATTAGTTTTGCCTGTTCATAATTTCATGAAGTAGAATCACGCTGCATGCAGTCTTCTTGTGTCTGGATTCCTTCACTAAGCACATTTTTGAGATTCATCCATATTACAGCACATGTCATATTTTTTCCTTTGCATTGTTGAATATTATTCCACTGTATGGATATCTCAGTTTGCTTTTCCATTCATCTGTTGATAAACATTTGGATGATTTTCATTTGGGGCAATTATGACTAGAGCTACTATGAGCAATCATGTGCACATGTGTTCTCATTTCTCTCGGGTAAATTTCTATGAATGGGATTACTGAATCATAGAAGTGTGTTTTTTGATTTAAAGAAAGTTCAAAAATGTCTTCCAAAGTGGCACTCCCACCAGACGCCTAGGAGAGTCCAAACTGCTCTACATTCTTGCCCAAACTTGGGTTCACTTTTAATGGGCAGAATTGTTGGTGACAAGGCTGAAGGGATCTCCATGGGCACATACATAGGACTCTCAGATGCCCTCGGGATCCCTTCTCTGTGTGCGCCTGTAAGAGAACTTTTCTAAGGTTTTCCCCATAGACTCAAAAATCTCAAAGAGCCTTTACTACCAAGTGAAGAAAGCAAGCAAATGACACATAGATTGGAGGAAGAAAGTGAGGAAAAGAAGAAAGAGTGAGAAATAGACGATCCTAAAAAAAAGGCAAGTTGTAGCTATCAAGTAGCAATGTGGAGCAGAGGGTGGAAAGCAAAGCTCCACATTTGCAGAATTATTTTCATCAACAGTCTATTCACAAAACAATAAGATATAAAAAAAAATACTAGATAAGAGATCTTTTTCCAGTGGGTTCCACTAGGAGGTTTTTGTTGCCATTATTACTAGGTTTTGCTCAGACATCTAGGGCTTGGCTGTAGCTGCCAAGGGCTCTTCATTAGCTTGCCTCTAAGAATGTAAACACTGAAATCGGTTATTTTAGGGTCAGGCACTGGAAAAGATTCTAATAAAATAAATTGACCAGCTTCCCACGGATGAGAAAACTCTAAAACCTGACAGCTTTTTGCTGGTAACTGCAGCAGTAAATTCAGGCAATCCGGGATAAATGTCAGACTGCTTTCTGGGATAAAATGCCTCTATCAAGCTACCAAAATATCATTAAGAGGGGTATGGAATTGCTGCAGGGAGAAACGCTCAGGCCTTCTCCTCTCCCGATCTCCTTAAAGCGATGCCAGACGTGATGGATTTTGTATTATGAATACCATTCTTCCCGTACTGGATTTGAAGATTCAGGAACATGCATCTGTATTTAATTTAGGTGTCTGTCTGTTGATGTGGAAAGGACAATATGAATGGCTGGTGGGAACATTTGTCTATATTCGATCACACTGAGCACAGTCATTTTACATACTTTGTGCTCCCTTATGTCTTTCCATGTCTTTAGCACATATTCATTTATTTAACAAATAGTAATTGAGCGCCTAGGTGCCCTTCCAGAAGTTGGTGATAGAGAGTGGCCAAGACAAAGTCCCTATCCTCATGGAACTACCATATGGAGGGGAAGACACATAATAAACCCACCACTGAACATGTATCATGTCAGATGATGCTAAGGGCTGTAGAAACAATTGAGAAGGATAAGGCAGAGAGAGAGAGGGCCGTGCGGGTCATGCATCACGACAGCAATTGGTCAGGGAAGCCCTAATAAGATGACATTTGAGTGAAAACATTTGAGCAGAAGAAGCTATGTAGATATTAGGGGGAAGAGCATTCCAGGCAAAGGGAACAGTCAGTACACCTTGGCCAGCCCAGAGACCTGTAAGATTTTTAGCATGATGGGTGTATAGGGTGGGGATGGAGAGTAAGGGAGAATTCCAGGAATGGCAGGATATGAGTCTGGAGATTATGCTCAGATCATTCCTAAGAAATCTAATGAATCTAGATGATGTGTTCAGGAAAGCTACCCTGGCTGGGACAGTGCTTCTCCGCCAATAGACAGAGGCCATCTTCAGGATAAGAGAGCAAATTCATTGAAAGGTTAGTCCAGATAGAGATTTCTAAGTGATAAAATCATAAATATTAGTAAGACACAGATTTTGTAGGGCGTTGGATGTCAGGCAGAGGAGTTCAAACTTTGCAAAGTGAGGATTAGAAGTCACTGAAGGTTTCAGTATATGGTAAAAGTGTTTAATCTTACAGACATGTGCAAAACATATTAAAATTGGGAGAGAGCAGAAGTAGTTAGGAAACTATATTAGAACAGAGACCAAAGCCTAGAGACAATGGGAAACATGAAAGACATTAAGAAGGCAATTTTTGGTAAGTAATGGAAGATGAAGAGGAGACATGAATTATTTTACCTCTACCACTGCATCTGGATCCTCCTTTGGAGGAATTACTTCTACTGCCTGGTATGCAATCTTAACACAATTCTTAAAATTCCAAGCCCTCCCTGGCCAAAGGTTGAGAGATAACCACATGTGTGACCAAGGATTAACTAATTAAAGATTCAGAAACCTAGGAAGGCTGTTTTTCAAGGGATTTTGGTAAAGGGAAAGTCTAATGTAATTTCAATTCAACAAGTATTTTTTAAAAGCAAGACACCAAAAAAGTGCTAAGAAAGTCAAACATCCCAAAAGTTTAGTGGGCAGGAAAGAAAGCATCCAACCAGCTGAGTTATAGTATAGAAACACAATCTCAAAACAGGTAAAAAATAGTCAGTGATGAGCCTCTAGATAGTCAATTACTAATAGCTATGACTAGTCTGTGCATACAGGTACATGTGTGTAAATGAATATTTTCAAAGAAATGATGGCTATTCATTAAAACATGTCCTAGAGATCTTATTATTTTCTGACAAGTCCCAGGTGAAAAATACCAATTTGAATTTACAAATATATGGGACATTATGAGGATAGTGCAATAAGAATATCTATTGATTAATCAGTAACTACTTAATTAAATTATTAATAATAATAGCTATGGTTTAAAGTACATTTCCATGTCCAGGAACTGAGCTGGGGCATTTGTGTGCAGTATCTTCTTTAAACCTAACTTGTGAGGTGGACATCTCCTTCATTTTATAGCTGAGGCTCAAAAAGGTGACATAATGTCCCAAAGTCACAGTTAGTACACAGCTGAACTGAAATTTGAACCCAGGTGCCCCAACCCAAAATCTATCATTTTAATTCTATTCTAAAATAATTGTAATCAAAAAGTTAAGTTTTCTATAAGGAGTCACCCTCCAGTCTTAATAAAAGGACAAATAATGTTTAAAATGTTTGTGTAATCTAGGAGACAAGAAACATGTGGCCCCAAACATTTCATTCCAGAACAAACAACCAAAAAAAAATCAAATCCAGTTCCATTTTTCAAAGGTTTCTCTCCTTAAATATGTGACTTCACCACAGAATCATCCAAGGAGCTTTGTAAAAGTACACGTGACTCAACCCCATCCCTAGACATTCACATGCATTGGGTCTAGGATAGAGATTTAACAAAAAGGAAAAATTGTGTATTTAAAAATAAAAAATCAGCACACCAGTTAGAATGGGCATCCTCAGAAAATCTACAAACAACAAATGCTGGAAAGGGTGTGGAGAAAAGGGAACCGTCTTGCACTGTTGGTGGGAATGTAAATCGATACAGCCACTATGGAGAACAGTATGGAGGTTCCTTAAAAAACGAAAAATAGAACTACCATATTACCCAGCAATCCAACTACTGGGCATATACCCAGAGAAAAGCATAATTCGAAAAGACATATGCACCCCAATGTTCATTGCAGCACTATTTACAAAAGCCAGGTTGTGGAGGCAACGTAAAGGCCCATCAACAGATGAATGGGTAAAGAAGATGTGGTACATATATACAATGGAGTATTACTCAGCCATAAAAAGGAACGAAATTGGGTCATTTGTAGAGATGTGGATGGACCTAGAGACTGTCATACTGAGTGAAGTAAGTCAGAAAGAGAAAAACAAATATCGTATATTAACGCATATATGTGGAACCTAGAAAAATGGTATAGATGAACCGGTTTGCAGGGCAGAAATAGAGAAACAGATGTAGAGAACAAATGTATGGACACCAAGGGGGGAAAGTGGTCGGGGGTGTGGTGGTGGTGGGATGAATTGGGAGATTGTGATTGATATACACACACTAATATGTATAAAATGGATAACTAATAAGAATCTGCTGTATAAAAAAATAAATAAAATTCAAAAAAAAATCAGGGAGACTCTCCTGGACAAAGATGAGCACTGATAACTTAAACATACAACAGTCAAATCCATCATGAAAATGGGCCCCAGGTATCAGGAGGTGGCTGAACCAAGTGGCTGTCATGCCACAATCCATTTGTCTAGCCATGGAGAAGAGCTGACTTTGATCAGGCCAAAGTTCATGGAGTCAGAGGTGCACTAGGGACCCACGGCCACAGTATTTGTGAGCTGCTGGGTTAAGATGACATTGAGGATCACAGATAGGTGACAAGATGGTGCACAAAAAGGCACACTGTACGCCAGGTTTCCTCTGGATTGTTTTGTTGTTGTTGTTTGGTAACAGGCCAATGAAAGAGAAAGGGAGTTATTCGCAGCTTAGCATTCTGCAGATGAAGCCATGAATGTCCCTGACCATCGCAGCAAACCAAAGTATGGCTCTCTCGTGTGTGAGGACAGGTATTCCCTTTCTCAGTAGCTCCCCTCACAGGCATGTGTACAGCATCCTGGAATCTGCCTCTCTGGGGACCAGGAGGCTGCCTTAACTGGATACACAACATGGCGACTCTGCCTAGTTTCAGCTGGGGTCTCTCACCTTTTCCACACTCTGAATAGACATCTTATATTGAGCATTGTACCAAGTATTCATTATTTAATCCTTGCAATGAGCCTGTGGGGTAGGTAAATGTCTTAGTCTGCTTGGACTGCTTTAACAAATACCATAGATTGGATGGCTTAAACAACAGACATTTATTTATCACAGTTCTGCAGGCTAGAAAGTCCAAGATCAAGGTGTCAGCAGATTTGGTGTCTGGTGAGGCCTTTCTTCCTGGCTTGCAGACAGCTGCCTTCTCACTGTGTCCTCACATGCCAGAGAGATGTCTCTGCTCTCTCTTCCTCTTTATACAAGGGCACTTATCCTACCTTGGGGGATCCACCCTCATGACCTCATCTAAACCTAATTATCTCCCAAAGGCCCCATATCCTAACCTAGTATCATCACATTGGGGGTTGAAGCTTCAACATAATGAATCTGAGGGATGGGACAGACAAACATTCAGTCTATAACAATAAATATTATCCACACTTTTATAGAAGAAACTAGACCACTTGTCCAAGAACATGTGGCTAGTAAGTAGAGCAGGGATTCAATCCCAGGTCTTTCTGGCTCCTTAGCACAGGCTTCTGAAGATTAGAACCTTTATTCTACCAGTAAAAGATCTCACACCTCCTTCAAAGACAGTCAATACAGTTGCCTTAGATTTTTCTATAATTAGATCTGCCCTCTGACCCTTTCTTCTTTGCTTGAATGAAAAGATGCTGTTGAGTTTTTAAAAATATATTTATGTAGAGCTTACAGCCTTGCATCTGGCAACTAGTTTTCACCACTATGGTTGTTATTTCTGTTATGACTACTACATCATTGACTAACTCATCTATATTTTTGAGTCCATTTATTCCTTTTACCCCAGAAATTTGCTCATATTTTGTCATTGACCTTCATATCTTCTCTCTGTATATTCTCTTTATTGGACTTTAAATCTATTCCCACGGTTTTAATTTTCTGTGTTTCTCCAAAAGCTAGGTGTAGCCTCAATTTCACTTTGCTTTACCACCCCCTCATTTCCCATGTACCTGCCAGAAATATCTCCACACAAATGACTTGCCAGCCAATTAAATTCAAAATATTTGAAATTGAAAGTATTCTATTCCTCCAAAAATCAGCTTCTCCTAACTTTTTTTGTGTTTGCTTGTGAGTTAAATTTTAAACTGTAAGTTCCCTATTTACTCAGGTTAAAAACTTCAGAATCACAACTGGCTTCCTTCTCCCTTACACTCCACAACCAATCAATCGCTAACTACTCTTGTGTCTATTTGACCTCAAGCCCCTCCCTACCAACCTGATTGCTCCCATATTTGGTATTTGTCTTTCTCTTTTTAACTTACTTCACTTAGTATGATCATCTCTAGGTCCATTCATGTTGCTGCACATGGCATTATTTCATTCTTTTTTTCATGACTGAGTAGTGTTCCATTGTATGTGTATATATATATATATATATATGTATATATCACATCTTCTTCATCCATTCATCTGTCGATGGATATTTAGGTTGTTTCCATGTCTTGGCTATTGTAAATAGTACTGCTATGAATATTGGGGTGCATGTATCTTTTTGAATTAGAGTTTTCTCAGGATATATGCCCAGAGTGGGATTGCTGGATCATATGGTATTCTATTTTTAGTTTTTTAAGGAATCTCCACACTGTTTTCCACAGTGGCTGCACCAATTTACATTCCCACAAACAGTGTAGGAGGCTGCCCTTTTCTCCACACCCTCTCCAGCATTTGTTGTTTGTAGTTTTTCTGATGATGCCCATTCTAATGATACCTCATTGTATCCTCATTGTATACCTCATTGTAGTTTTGATTTGCATTTCTCTAATAATTACTGATGTTGAGTATCTTTACATGTGCCTATTGGCCTTCTGTATGTCTTTGGAGAAATTTCTATTTAGATCTTCTGCCCATTTTTTGATTGGGTCGCTTGCTTTTTCGTTATTGAGTTGCATGTGATTGCTCCTACATTTAATCAGAGACTGTAGAGATTTTAGCCTAGATACTTGGTGGAACTTCCTTTCTTCTGAAAGATTCACTTTCTCTAATACACCATAGACACAACTGCCACATTCTTATTCTCAGATACACCAGGACATCACTCCACGGGGAAATATCCTCAGTGTTGCTCCTGAATGGCCAAAGTGTGGGAAGTTGGGTGTTTAAATTCAGTAATTCAGATGAGTAATTAATTACCCTCATCCTTGTACCAGTTACCAAACCATGGTCGTGCCCTCAATTGTGTCAGCTCGCTTAACTCAAGAGTGGTGGTGCCTGCTTAAATGGAGAGGAGCTTTGCCTTATCCTGTCTTTGGTCATACAAGTCACCCAAGTGTGATCGAGAAAGAAGACAAAAACCCTTTTAAGTAAATAACACTGGCTATTCACTGAATGGTCCTTGGGAGCCAGGAATAACAAGTTCAAACTGTACCTCCTGTGTGTAGCTTTCAACTTGCTGGTTCAAAGAGAGCTCTTCCACTTTGGACATCCTTATGCTGACTGACTGTACTTCTCTTTTGACAATTTTATATTGTCTCATGTCATTAGCTCTTTCTTAAGGCGTACCTTCCTCTCTTCCCTTCAGTCGTCCTCTTGAAGATAAGAACTCAGCTTCACCACTCTGGGTATTCCATCCTGAATTTTACATGTATCATGCTTGGCCCTGGCAGGTACTCAGTAAGTATTATTAGGATCAAGTGTGTGGTTGACGTTAATTTCGGATTCTCTACCTATCTGGAAGGAGATTTAGAGCAGGTTTTCCTAAATTTGGCCATTTGAATCAGGTAGAACTCTTTTGGTGTTGAGTGATTTAAAACCCAACTCATATTGGCTTAAACACTTTGGCTGATGTTACGGAAACAACTAGACATAGATTGCAAGTCAGACAGGCCTGATCGAGAAACTCAATTGATCCAACAACTTTCTCTCCATCTCTCTGCCTGCTTTCCATGGTATCAGCTTCATTCTCAGGATGTACATAGAAGCCCCAGCAGCTCTAGGATTTCCCTGGCTAGAGCAAACGAAACTGCAATCCTACTGCAATTCCAGGGCCCACATCTTCCCCCACTGCTGCAGAGGAAAAGGGTCTTTTGTAGTAGTTCTAGGTCTTAAGATCCACTCTCTCCCAGTCGCCTGAATGGTATAAGGGTAGGTCTATGTCACAAAATAATTGCGTGGTGGAGAAATGGCTGAGATAAATACACAGAGGGAAATTTGGGTACTAGTAACAGGAAAAGGGGAAAACTGATATTTAGATTGCAACTGATTTGTTCACTATATTGATCATCAGAATCAACTGGATACATTTTTAAAAATTTCAGATTTACGAACCTTATCTAAAAACTTCCAAACGGAGACTGGGAAATGCATTTTATGAAACCTCTCCAGTGATCCCAGGTAAGGGGATCAAGTATCTTACTCCTGTCTGTGCCTTTCCTTACCTCTATCACACAGGAAAGTAATCCAGATATATATTAAAAAGATACAAAATAATACTTAGAAAGAAATATGAGCACCAGGAAAGTGACTCTGCAAATATGAAAGTGTAATTATTCTCAATAAGCATTTCTGCCTCCAATCTCATCTAAAATAAAAGCAGATGAGCTCCAGGGATGTCTGGTCCTGATCTATTGGACTCACTAATACAGATTTATTATTTTAGATAACATGATGAGCAGTTGCATCTTTGAAGGGAGTGAGAAATCCATTTATCCTCCTGGGTGCCCCTGGTCTCATCCTGGAAAAGTTGCACTAATAATATCACAAAGAGAAATCCAAAACAAATGGAAGTTTTCTCTCCTGACACAAAATAATCATAAACTTTGCATTCAGATAGGGAAGACAGGCATTTGCATTACTATGATAGGAACGTTAGATGGATGAAATGTGAAGAAATCCAAAATGAAAGATCCCTCCTGGCACAAAACCTGCTCTCACACACGGGCTTCAGAGCATTCACTTGGACAATTCTAGTACAGCTTGTCATGCCAATGAAGTTGCAGAATGCTCAATTGGGTCTGTCTGGCCCCTGAGAAATCCAACCCACCTCCAGAGCGGTGCATCTGGAGAATGAAAGGAACAGAACAATGGTACAGCCAGCTCCAATCCCTCACCTGCCTGCGTGATGGTTTAATACACTCAGCCCTCAACCGATTAAATTTTTTAAAAATAAAATCACGGGAAAGGAGATGAAAGGGACAAGGGAAAGTGGCGGGTTGCTGGAGGGACTCACTGGCTCACTCATCTTCCTGAATCACTTTTGCTCTCCCAAGGTTAGGGGGCTCGTTTCCTATCTTCTTCCAGCTGTGTAGAGTCCTGCTTCCTCCTAATTCACCTACCTCTCAGCCCCCTCCCCACCAGCCCCCCTCTCTCTCTCTATCCAAGTGTTCTGAGGAAGCCGGCATGATGGATAACAGATGTTCTTTGACATATTGTGTCATTCATCACACAACAGTCCCAATCCCACTAACAGGGCCTTTCCCATATGTCACTGTCGGCTTTTGAGTGGTCCCAATGCATCAATGAGAAATGGTTTAATACAGTGTGCTATAATTCCTGAGTCACAACTCAGTGGAAGGGTTTGGGATGCTGAGGTCCTTTTCCTTTCCACCTTATTTATTTGTTTCAACTGGATTCGGATCCTGATAAATGGGTGAGGGGACTCATCTGAGGCCAGGTAGAGGAGAAAACTGACCACAAAATTGTGCACCAGGTTGGAAGAAAAAGGGAAGTCGGTCTAGAGTGGGAGGCAGAAAATGCACCCTGTAGTATATTACCACACTCCCTGGCAGGCTCTTGCTTACTTTCTATGGAATAGGTTGTCTGCCATGCTTGACAATGAGTAGCTTTCAGTGGTGAAGAACTATAAATCCAAATTGACATGGGAGTACCCTGCTGTGTCCCCAAAGGGAAGAGAGTTTACTGCATCAGCCAGAAGGGAAGTTCCCCTGACCAAGCCTCCACTTATGGATGCTCCTGCTTTGGCTGAAGCAAAAGGGTTTTGAGGTATTTCCTGTTATAATGCATTCATCCCAGAAGTATCGCCATAGCAACAAGTCAGATCTTTGCAAGCACCAAAGGCTATCACAAGTTCACACACTTTATGGATTTCTTTCTCTCCAGATCCCCATGGTGGACTTGCTACTCTGTCGGCTTGCCAGGGGTCACGTCTCACCAGAGTGATGGGCTTCAAGTCATGAGGAGCACCAGTGTGACTGTTCCTGATCTCCCAGGCCTTTGATTCCCACCCACTCCCATGGGAAGCAGAAAGGATGATCCCCACAGTAACAATAACACTCACAGAGCAGAGTCACAAATTTGTTCACCCTTCAGCTCAGACATTGCTCCTAAAAAGACACCTGCCCCCCCCCCAACTCCCCGCCATCACACTGGATAAATTTTCAAGTCGGGGTATCTCAAATTTTTCTGGTTTAAATTATCTTTTGGGGGAGGGGTTAAAAACGACTCTGTTGGGGAAAAAACTCAATCAATTCAGAATTTAACTCTCTACTAGAGCTCTTTCCCTCCCCTCTCCTTTCCCCAAGATGGAATCTGGTTATCGGGGGACCATGAAGGCATAGGGAGCAAAGGGCCTCTGATCTTGTTTCAGTCATTGGGCTGCAGAGGGCTGGCTGGATCCATAAGTATGGGCTGCTTGTATCAACTAAAGCATGATGGCTCTGGTGCTGGCCCAGTCTGCTCCTGCCTATTCAAAGATAGGTTTTGTTTTTTTTTTTTCCTTGACCTAACCATGTGCTTTTAAATTCAGCTGAGTATTACACACTACATGGCTGGTACCCAATTAAAACCAGGCATAGCCTCCTGGCTTCATGCCACCAATTGTCTTAAACTAGGTTTTGCTCCCCGTTACCTTTGCTCTTTGTGCCCTTCTCAGTTCCTGAGGCTACTGGAATGTTCCAAGCTTCACCTGTCATGTTACCATCTGTCCCTGATCCTGTGGATTTGACTGTTTTCCTTTTGATGCTCAGAGCTCTTCAGAGCATGACCTGAGCTTTTCCTTAACCTCTTCTGATCCTGCCCTCTCCAAGGACTGATCTTACCACCATCTGCTGGACACTTGGCTGCTGGGTTGCTGTCCTGCTGGGCGTGTCTCTCCACAGGCAGAAGAGGCTGCCTTAACTCCCCCTGCCAATTCCACCATGATGTGTTCAATCCAGTGAGCTGACCCTTTGGTTGGACAACTGCCATGTTTATGTTCTGGGGAAGGGAAGCTGCCCCATCTCTTCCAATGGCAGAGATACAATGCCCCTCTAACAAGTGTGAACCTTGCCATTTAGTCATTTGGTCCTTTCAGGGTTTATGATGGAGCCTGTTGGCACAGGTACCTGGATAGTCTCCTACAAGCATAGCTATATGATTGGCACACCTAACCTCTTATCATCTTCTATGGTTCTCAAAGTCATTAATTAAACAGAATTAGCCATTGGAAGGAGTCTACTCTATGTGCCTGTCTCTGCTCCAAAGGCCATAAACCTTATTTGGGCAGAAACTGGAGAGAGTTGTTGGATTTTCTTTTTCCTTTCTGTAGCATGAGCTGTCAAAAATTTTAGCTCCAAAGACAAAATACTAGGTCAATATGAAAAAAAAAAAGTCAGATTTTGACTTCAGTAGTTTAAAGGATCAATGATCAGTGACATCCATATTCAAATATCCCAATAACCTATATAAACAACCAACCATCAGTCTCAAAGCTACTTAATACAGACAGTCACATGACACAGTGACCACACTGATAGCCCTTTACAAAACAAGTCCATGCCAGCAAGCCTCCATCTGCTAGATTGGAGCACATCATCTTTCTTGAGTTCATGTAGTCAGATGGTTGCTGGCCTTGGTCATCAATTATATCTCTAATTGTAAAGGTTAGGGCTTTACTCCATCTGTTCCTGAGCCACACTCTAATGTACAACCCTGACTCTGTTGTCTATTCCCGTCACTGTGTTGATCATGATGTTTCTTGAGCTTGTTTCCCATACCTGATTATTCCACTTAACTCTTGGCATCTCATGTCCTGATGAAAGGTATTTTATTCCAAAACCCCTTGGTTTCACTCTCACATATGAAAGTGTTTTGGAGGTTGGTTGCTGCTCCCTGGGTCCATTCCTAAGGCATCCATGCTACGGTGTTATAGCAAAAGGCCATGTTAAATACATGGTGAGTAGGTTCTCCATCTTGGTTTAGAATATTAATAATGCTGTTCACTAGTTTTGTGTCTTGGGGCAATATACTGGACCGATTTCCTCACTAATAAGAAAACCAATCTTACAGGGTGGTCATGAGGAATAAATGAGATCATGGTCTATAAAATGCTTCACACACTGACTGAAATAATGTAAACATTTAACTCTCATTCACTATTATGAGTCCTGTTATCATTATTTTTATAATTCTCCATCCCACAGCAGGGGTAGGACAATCACACATCAGTTTAGCCCTTGATGACAGGTTATTGACCATAATCTAAATTTCTCCTTTCTTGATGGTCAAGAAGACTTTTACAAAGAGATCTACTTCTGTGCATAACCAAATAATATATGAGCCAATCATGAGTGTATTATGTTCTTCTTAGCATTTCCGCAGTTGGGCAAATTCCCTTATTATTTTTTTAAATTACTCTATGCATTCCCCATGAAAAGAGTATTAAATTTCCTCACCCAAAATGCCTCAGATCCTGATGAATGATTTTCAAAGTATCTTTTACTCTTTTACTGTCATTATTATGTAGCCTAGGAACACAGTGTTTTCCATTTCATTAAAATATAATATGTCTACACAGGAATCACAGGCAAATTATGGTGGAAAATGAGTCAATAAACTTTTATTATACCAGTCCTTAATGCTTTTACTAATATTGAGGAACTTAAAATTAAATTATTTCTAAAGCAAGATTTACTGCTGAAACTCCAGAGATAAAGCTGGCTAGGGCACCTACTAGAGGTCCCCTCAGTGTCCCATTGACTGTTCTCACCTGGGCTGTGTGCACCGATGTAAAAATTCTCCCTATGTAAACTGGACTTGCTTCTGTTTATACAACCTCTCTGCCATGGCTGCTTTAATGAATAAGGCATGAGGAATGCAACTCATTTCATGATGCCTGAAAAGAATGTGTATGTAGTAAAGTCTGGTCGTAGTTTGAAAATCTATAGATTTCTGTGCTTTCCTCAGTGTTGCTGTTTTTTAACTCCTATTCTTGGTCTTGTTGATAATCTTAGTTGAATCTGGCTACACTGAAATTTACTCATTCATTCATGTATTCACTCATTCATTCATTCTTTCAACTGATAATGCAGTAAATACTAAACCCTAGAGAAGAAAAGATGAACATTTCCCTACTTTCTTGGAGTTGATAGTCTTGGAAAAAAATCAAGATCAGCCATACAGGGCCATAAATACTGAGCCATCAGAATGGAGCCACCCATGGAGTTCACCTGAAAGGGATGCCATATCTAGTGTGGCTTTTCAGAGAAAGTCTGCATGGAGGAAACAAAAGGTCATTATCCTGGCCAGAGTTTTCAAATTTGTGACCCATGGATAATTATTATTTAACTAGTTCCAACATTTAAATATTAGCAGATCACACATGCTTCATTTTATAAATTTCCAACTACTCTTGGAAATTAGTAACATCTAGCAACATGAGTTCCACATCACACATAGAAACAACCAGCTGGAGGTGAGATGCCACTGCCCTACGTGTGCTTTCCAGCATCCTCACTAGGCCCCTTTCACCTAGCAGCATTCCCAGCCTGGCCACTACAGACATTTCAGGGTGCCACTCCTAAGCAAGACTTAAATAACACATAAGGTTTGGTAGGCAAAAGGCAGTGAGGGAGGGAGAGAGTTGTTGGATAAAACATACAGTCAGTTAAATTTAACTTTTAGACAAATAGATAAAATTTTAGAAGAAATATATCCCATTATATATTGCATGGGAAATACTTATCCTAAAACATTATCTGTTGCTTTTCTGAAATTCAATTAACTGGGTGTCCTGTATTTTTCCTTGCTAAATCTGGTAACCCTGGATGACTTGAGTGGAGTGAGGGGGGCTGGGGAGGTCATTCTTGATAAAGTGAATGGTATAAAAAAGTAGGGAAAGGGACAAAGCAAGTCCCTGAATGAAGGAGTGTTCCAATCTGCTCAGAATATGTGACTAGGGAGTACTGGGAGATAATGAGATAAAAAAAATAAGACCTTTGTTATATTGGGCATGTGGGGCTAGATCCCATGCAAAACAGTTTACCTAGATCAGCTTATGTTTTTCCCACAACCCATCTATAAGTGAGACTTGGCTGAATTATATACTTTGTTCAATGACACCTGGTGATTGGGAGAGGCCAGATTTGACCACAGATGTCTCAAGCTCATCTACAGCCACCCATGATAAGAATGGAAGGGGAGAAGGACACAGTCAGAGAGACTGGGAATTCTTAAGAGTAGGATTTGTACTTTTTTCAACTTTTCATCACCTGACCCCTAAGCTCTACCCCACAGTGCTCAGTTAGTAAGAACTGAAATTATTACTGATGTTCTCGTAAAATGAGCAGCCACATAAGTCACTCACCAGGATAGAGATCATCAGGATAGAGATCATCTAAGCTGTGCCAGAATAGGTAGCAGGACCCAGCTAAGTTGGGGGAATTACATGAATACTGGGAGAAAAAGGAATAGAAAGGACAGAATAAGGCGGTTCCATGAAGGCACAGGACTGTGGAGGAGGGACTGCATCTCAATCTGTTTCTTGAAACTATGGTGCTCAGTAAATGTCTCAAAATGACAACCCAGTGCAGCCCTGGAGCAGAAGCAATGGTGCCGCCATCTGAGTTACAGCCCCCTCTCCCGTCTCTGTTGGAGAAAGGAAGTAGCAGATCACTGGGCTAGTGCTCCACAAAAAGCTAATACTATTTTAATAAATACCAGGCCTTGAAGAGGAGAGATTAGGTCAAAGCACCAAATACTTAGAATTCTATATTGGACATCAACTATCAATGTTTCTCACTTAACTTCTCTAGAACATGCCTTAATACACATACTCAGTATCATCAAATGGAGATAATTTATAAAATTATGAAAACCATACTCCATTCAGAACTCCTCTTTCTGGCAATGGTAACTAGGGGAAAAACTGGTTTTGAGGAAAATTCCTAAGAAGTCCAGTCATTTGATAGAAACAAAATTTTCTTTAAAAACCAATTTGTTCAGATCTCTCTGCAGATTGATGGTTTTTCAAGATTTGTCAAAGCCAGTTTGTTTTATTTTGTGGAGTTGCAGAGTCTTGAAAAAGATTAGAAGTCCTACCTTTGGCGATTACCTATACTTTATTCCCCCATAGTTATCTTCCAGAAACATAAGCAGATCCTCAGTGTCTCTGAATTTTATTCATACTTTCTTTCCTCAGTCTTTCTTTAGCGGATCCAAATAATTAACTTTGGGTACCTACTCCGTGTTAACACTGCTGATGTGCTTTATTTGTAAAATAATAATTTTGAGATCATGGTTGTCAACTAATATTAATTTATAATATAATTCTTCCTATTAACTTAGTATAACTGCCACTGGAGCAAAGGCCATGTCTCTGGTGTTTGTCACTCTATACAAGGCTTAGCCCAGCACTGGTCACTTAGTGGGAGCACGTCAATTATCTACTGAATGGATGGAAAATAGCTAGAATTTCTTTGCTTCCAAACTCTTCTTGCACAAAAAGCCAACCCTGGACAAGACCATCTTTCTCACCAAGGAACTTGCTCCCACAAACCCAATGGACACCATTTATTCCATTTTATGTCTACTTTTTCCCTTAAATTTATGGTACTACATATTTGCCTATTTTATTACTTATTTTGAATGTCGTCTTTGGCTTGTCCTATGTGGCAGGCTTCCCCTTTCTCTTCCACTCCATCTGACTCTAGTGATGCATAGTTTGGGCCAGAGATGGAACTTCCACTAAGCTTAGTCACAATAGGATGACACTAGACCCCTCCTACACCCACTCTTCCTACCACTATAGAGAGGGGTAAGTCAAGAGTCATCTATATGCATATAAGGTTCAGAATTAAGGAGTTCAATAAGAAATGGGCCAGCAAAGGGGAGAGAGGAAAGGGTTGGAAGAAGAAATTAAGAAGTTTCCATAGCAGTTACCCCAGGGAAACTCTGAATACCATCTTAGAGAAAGAAACTGAGGTCACCTTCCACATGGCAGAGTAGTAAGACATGGAGATCACCTTCCTCCCCACAAATACATCAAAAATACATCTACATGTGGAACAACTCCTACAGAACACCTACTGAATGCTGACAAAAGACCTCAGACTTCCCAAAAGGCAAGAAACTCCTCACATACCTGGGTAGGGCAAAAGAAACAAGGAAAAACAGAGACAAAAGAATTCGGATGGGACCTGCAACTCTGGGAGGGAGGTGAAGGGGGAAAAATTTCCACACACTAGGAAGCCCCTTCACTGGCAGAGACGGGGGTGGGGGTGGGGTGG
>NW_020171805.1:187785-206748 GCF_003031525.2 Neophocaena asiaeorientalis asiaeorientalis
CGGGTGCAGTGGGCAAAGTGGAGAGATTCCCGCACAGAGGATCGGTGCCGACCAGCACTCACCAGCCTGAGACACTTGTCTGCTCACCTGCCAGGGTGGATGGGGGCTGGGAACTGAGGCTCTGGCTTCGGAGGTCAGACCCCAGGGAGAGGACTGGGGTTGGCTGCGTGAAGAGAGCCTGAAGGGGGCTAGTGCACCACAGCTAGCCAGGATGGAGTCCGGGAAAAGGTCTGGACCTGCCTGAGAGGCAAGAGACCATTGTTTCAGGGTGCGTAAGGAGAGGGGCTTCCTACTCCATGTGCCCACAGAAGGCAGAGTACCACCTAAGCAAGCTCCAGAGATGGGCACGAGCTGAAGCTATCACCTTGGACTCCAGAAAGGGCGTGGACTGTTAACGCTGCTGCCGCTGCCACCGAGAATCCCGTGTGCAAGCGCAGATCACTACCTATACCCCCCTGGGAGCCTGTGCAGCACTCCACTGCCAGGGTCCCATGATCCAGGGACAACTTCCCCAGGAGAACACATGGCATGCCTCAGGCAGCTGCAATGTCACGCCAGCCTCTGCCACCACAGGCTCGTACTGCATTCCAATTATGACTACCGTACCCCTCCCTCTCCCCGACCTGAGTGAGAAAGAGAGCGCTAATCAGCTGCTGCTTTAACCCCTTCCTGTCTGGGAGGGGAAAAGATGCCTGAGGGTGGCCTACAAAGAGGCAGGGCCAAAACCAAAGCTGAACCTCAGGAGCTGTGTGAACAAAGAAGAGAAAGGGAAATTTTTCCGTGCAGCCTTAGGAGCAGCAGACTAAACCCCCGAAATCAACTTGATAAACCCTGCATCTGTAGAATACCTGAATAGACAACGAATGTTCCCAAAATTGAGGCGGTGGACTTTGGGAGCAACTGTAGACTTGGGGTTTGCTTTCTGCATCTGATTTGTTTTTGGTTTCATGTTTATCTTAGTTTAGTTTTTACACTTATTATCATTTGTGGATTGTTTATTGGTTTGTTTGCTCTCTTCCTTTTTCCTCTTTTGTGAGTGTGTGTTTGTATGTTTCTTTGTGTGATTTTGTCTGTTTAGTTTTCTTATACCATTTTTTGGGGGGTTCTATCTGTTCTTTTTTTTTTCTTCTTCTGAGCCATGCAGCTGGCAGGGTCTTGGTGCTCTGGCCAGGTGTTGGGCCTGAGCCTCCATGGTGGGAGAGCCTAGTCCAGGATATTGGACCACCAGAGACCTCCTGGCCCAACGCAGTAACAATCGGCAAGACCTCTCCCAGAGATCTCTGTCTCAACACAAAGACCCAGCTCCAGCCAACAGCCAGCAAGCTCCAGTGCTGGACAACCCATGCCAAACAACTAGCAAGACAGGAACACAAACCCACGCATTAGCCGAGAGGCTGCCTAAAGTCATACTAAGTTCACAAACACCCCAAAACATACCACCGGACGCAGCTCTGCCAACCAAAAGGACAAGGTCCAGCCTCACCCACCAGAACATAGGCACCAGTCCCCTGTACCAGGAAGCCTACACAAGCCACTAAACCAACCTCACCCACTGGGGGCATACACCAAAAACAACAGGAACTACAAAATCGCACCCTGTGAAAAAGAGACCCCAAACACAGAAGGGTAAGCAAAATGAGAAGACAGAGAAACACACAGAAGATGAAGGAGCAAGGTAAAAATGCACCAGACCAAACAAATGAAGAATAAATAGGCGGTCTACCTGAAAAAGAATACAGAGTAATGATAGTAAAGATGATCCAAAATCTCAGAAATAGAATGGAGAAAATACTGGACAACCCATGCCAAACAACTAGCAAGACAGGAACACAAACCCACGCATTAGCCGAGAGGCTGCCTAAAGTCATACTAAGTTCACAAACACCCCAAAACATACCACCGGACGCAGCTCTGCCAACCAAAAGGACAAGGTCCAGCCTCACCCACCAGAACATAGGCACCAGTCCCCTGTACCAGGAAGCCTACACAAGCCACTAAACCAACCTCACCCACTGGGGGCATACACCAAAAACAACAGGAACTACAAAATCGCACCCTGTGAAAAAGAGACCCCAAACACAGAAAGGTAAGCAAAATGAGAAGACAGAGAAACACACAGAAGATGAAGGAGCAAGGTAAAAATGCACCAGACCAAACAAATGAAGAATAAATAGGCGGTCTACCTGAAAAAGAATACAGAGTAATGATAGTAAAGATGATCCAAAATCTCAGAAATAGAATGGAGAAAATACAAGAAACGGTTAACAAAGACCTAGAAGAACTAAAGAGTAAACAATGAAGAGCAACACAATAAATGAAATTTAAAATTCTCCGGAAGTAATAAATAACAGAATAATTGAGGCAGAAGAACGAATAAGTGACCTGGAAGATAAAATAGTTGAAATAACTGTCACAGAGCAGAATAAAGAAAAAAGAATGAAAAGAATTGAGGACAGTTTCAGAGAGCTCTGGGACAGTATTAAATGCATCAACATTCAAATTATAGGCATCCCAGAAGAAGAAGAAAAAAGAAAGGGTCTGAGAAAATATTTGAAGAAATTACAGTTGAAAACTTCCCTAAAATAGGAAAGGAAATAGTCAAGTCCAGGAAGCTCAGAGAGTCCCATACAGGATAAATTCAAAGAAGAAACATGCCAAGACACATATTAATCAAATTATCAAAAATTAAACACAAAGAAAAAATATTTAAAGAAACAAGGGAAAGGCAACAAATAACATACAAGGGAATCCCCATGAGGCTAACAGCTGATCTTTCAGCGTAAACTCTGCAAGCCAGAAGGGAGTGGTAGGACATATTTAAAGAGATGAAAGGGAAAAACCCACAACCAAGATTACTCTACCCAGCAAGGATCTCATTCAGATTTGATGTAGAAATTAAACACTTTACAGACAAGCAAAAGCTAAGAGAATTCAGCACCACCAAACCAGCTCTACAACAAATGCTAAAGGAACTTCTCTAGACAGGAAACACAAGAGAAGGAAAAGACCTACAATAACAAACCCAAAAATAAATTCTTAGAAAAGTACAACCTTCCAAGACTGAACCAGGAAGAGACAGAAAATGTAAACAGACCAATCACAAGCACTGAAATTGAAACTGTGATTAAAAATCTTCCAACAAACAAAAGCCCAGTACCAGATGGTTTCATAGATGAATTCTCTCAAACATTTAGAGAAGAGTTAACACCTATCCTTCTCAAACTCTTCCAAAATACAGCAGAGGGAGGAACACTCCCAAACTCATTCTGCAAGGCCACCATCACCCTGATACCAAAACCAGACAAAGATGTCACAAAACAAGAAAACTACACGTCAAAATCACTGATGAACATAGATGCAAAAATCCTCAGCAAAATACTAGCAAACAGAATCTAACAGCACATGAAAAGGATCATACACCATGATCAAGTGGGTTTTATCCCAGGAATGAAAGGATTCTTCAATATATGCAAGTCAATCAATGTGATAAACCATATTAACAAACTGAAGGAGAAAAACCATATGATCATCTCAATAGATGCAGAAAAAGCTTTTGACAAAATTCAACACCTATTTATGATAAAAAACCCTCCAGAAAGTAGGCATAGAGAGAACTTACCCCAACATAATAAAGGCCATATATGACAAACCCACAGCCAACATTGTTCTCAATGGTAAAAAACTGAAACTATTTCCTCTAAGATCAGGAAAAAGACAAGGTTGCCCACTCTCACCACTATTATTCAACATAGTTTTGGAAGTTTTAGCCATGGAAATTGGAAAAGAAAAAGAAATAAAAGGAATCCAAACCGGAAAAGAAGCAAAACTGTCACTCTTTGCAGATGACATGACACTATACACAAGGAATACTAAAGATGCCACCAGAAAACTACTAGAACATATCAGTGAATTTGGTAAGGTTGCAGGATAAAAAGTTAATGCACAGAAATTTCTTGCATTCCTATACACTAATGATGAAAAATATGAAAGAGAAATTAAGGAAACACTCTCATTTACCACGGTAACAAAAAGAATAAAATACCTAGGAATAAACCTACATAAGGAGACAAAAGACCTGTATGCAGAAATCTATAAGTCACTCATGAAAGAAATTAAAGATGATACAAACAGATGGAGAGATATACCATGTTCTTGGATTGGAAGAATCAACATTGTGAAAATGACTATACTACCCAAAGCAATCTATAGATTCAGTGCAATCCCTATCAAATTACCACGGGCATTTTTCACAGATCTAGAACAAAAAATTTCACAGTTTGTATGGAAACACAAAAAAACCCAAATAGCCAAAGCAATCTTGAGAAAGAAAAATGGAGCTAGAGGAATCAGGCTCCCTGACTTCAGACTATACTACAAAGCTACAGTAAGCAAGACAGTATGGTATTGGCACAAAAACAGAAATATAGATCAATGGAACAGGATAGAAAGCCCAGAGATAAACCCATACACATATGGTCACCTTATCTTTGATAAAGGAGGCAAGAATATACAATGGAGAAAAGACAGCCTCTTCAATAATTGGTGCTGGAAAACTGGATAGCTACATGTAAAAGAATGAAACTAGAACACTTCCTAACACCATACACAAAAATAAGCTCAAAATGGATTTAAGACCTAAATGTAAGGCCAGACACTATAAAACTCTTAGTGGAAAATTTAGGCAGAACACTCTATGACATAAATCACAGCAAGATCCTTTTTGACCCACCTCCTAGAGAAATGGAAATAAAAACAAAAATAAACAAATGGGACTTAATGAAACTTAAAAGCTTTTGCACAGCAAAGGAAAACATAAACAAGGCGAAAAGGCAACCCTCATAATGGGAGAAAATATTTGCAAATGAAGCAACTGACAAAGGATTAATCTCTAAAATATACAAGCAGCTCATGCAGCTCAATATCAAAAAAAATTTAAAAACCCAATCCAAAAATGGGCAGAAGACCTAAATAGACATTTCTCCAAAGAAGATATACAGGCCACAGCAGTGAAAGAACCGAGTCCTAACCAGTAGACCACCAGGGAACTCCCATAAAATTTACCATTTTTAAGTGGACAATTCAGTGGCATTAAATACATTCATATTGTTGTACGACCATCACCACCGACCATGTCTAGAATGTTTTCATCTTCCCAAACCGAAACTGTGTACTCATTAAAAACTAACTCTCCATTCCCCCCTCCCCTCCAGTGGCAAAAATGTCACCTGTTTATAAAACATGTAGGACAGTTTTTAAAAAGAAAAAAAAGAAAACAGGGATCAAAATTTTAATGTTTTTAATGTGGGACTCATATGTGCTTATGTAGAGATTTACTTGGGTAGATTAATGACCAAAAAAATGAATTTTCTTCCCCTTCTCTTCCCCTAGAAATTACAAGAATAACCATCTGAGTTGTCCAATCAGTATTTTTCCCTGTGCTTCATATGTTTCAACCGAATGGATTTACGGTAGCTCAAAGGTCTTTTAGCACACATATTCAATCAAGAATGCTTACTATTGGACACACACCCTAATTTATAAGCTTCAGTAATTGTTGTGGCTGTGTGAGAAAAATAAATCCAGAACAATAGGACTGAGTGTTACGTGTTCATTTCTTCTGTATCTATTATAACTGGATTATAAACCACTACTGGGAGGAAGCCTTGTTCATTTAATCAAGCTTTGCATACTACCTTGTATGAGCCCAGAAACACATCAGATATTGTCACAGAGGTAACGATATAGTTCCCCTGATCAATTCCAACATTTTCTGATGCCAGATATTTTGGCAGCAGGTAGAAAAGTAGAGCAGAGAGAACCAACTAATGAATTCTATTTAAGAACGTTTGATGAAAATGTTGACTGGCCCATGACTGATTTTATTCTTAGCGCTTAAATGTTAGTCAGTTTGAATGTTAATTAGCCATAATGACAAGAAGTGTCTTTTTATGATCCTCTTAAAATGTATCCAGGGGCTAATAAGCAGTGGGTGTATCCCATAAATATAATAAGTAAATAAATTAGCATCAGTTAATTTAAATGTAAGCAAACTGCACTGTGAGGTCTTTCCTGTGCTCCTACTGCACTTCGCTTATTCTCCTCTCAGCATTGATTCTCCTCGCCTCATCAATTTCATGATCTAAACAGTATACTCGACAGCTGAGGAGCAAGGTCAGCTATTGAATTCAGTGTAAAGCAAGTGGACCTTTTTCACTTTTTAGATACATGTTGTCAGATAACTGGACAGTCAGAATAAAGGTCAAAGAAAATAAGAGTCATAAAACTCTACTTGGGTGGACAACTGGTTTCACAGGGGTGATTAACCCAGATGGTTAGTACTGTCATCAAAAAGGTCAATTTGGTCAGGTAACTATCTAGACTCCATTTTGTTTGAAAGCTGGAATGACTAGGTAAGTGAAGGATCAAATGTTTCAGCTACAGTAAAAAGACTGGCTGGATGTGTAGACAAGTCTTAAGATGCCTGTAGATTCCTCCACTGCCTGGGTCAACTAGGATTCTTTGCATTTGCCCCAGCTAGGGATGATGAAATAGCCAGGAAAGTCTTACAAACTGGGTCTCATAGCTTAGGCTTCATAAAGCATTGTCCCTAGGGGAAAGGGCTGCAGAGATAAATTCAAGGTACCAGAAAGGGAAAGAAGAGAGTTATCCAGGAAAGATGCTCTGTATATCCCCACCCCCTCCTTCCTCACTCCCTCAGTATTGGTTTCTGGATGTCCTAGTATATATGTTACTGAATTCACCAAATTTAACAAACAAAGGCTGAAGCTCAGAGACTGAGTGTGTGTTGTTCCTGGCAGCATAGGCTGAGGGATGCCCTCCTAGAGGTGCCAGTGACCATAGAGCATATGCCAGAGTTCTCACAGGTCAGACCCCTACACAGGGTGAAACTTCTCTCTCCAAGAAAAGTGCTTCACACATCTATGTGTCAAGGGGAGGATTTTGGAGTAACTGGTTTCCTCAGATAAATATATTCCATTTAATGTTTCCCTGAGACTTGCTCCCAATCTAACGCTGATTTAACTTCCATGAAACATTCCTAGCAGGATCTGCCACCATCCCCTTCTAGAAGGAGCTAAACAGTCCTATTTAGAAAGATGCTATCCATTCTGACCCTGTATAAAAGTCCTCTAACCATCCATTAAAGATGTGGCCAATGGCCAAAAAGAAAGTGAAAGGAACTGCATCTTCTTTCAAGGAATCCACTCAGAATCCTCATCTCTCCAAGTCCAGCTGGGTCACTCCACCTCGGTGCTACCAGGCTGCTGACCATCAGCTTTAGCTGGTGCCTGTCAGACTTCCCTTTGCGTGAGCCACAGCTGAGCCACCCTTGGCCATTTTGTTCTGCACACTGTCAAAGTCAGCCTTGATGAGAGCACAAGGATGGATCTGCAGCGTGGCCCCTGGTGGCCCTGCAGCCTGGCCCCTCGCCAGCACCCTGAGGGAGTATGGGGACAGGGGTCATTCCCATCAGTGGGGCCTGTCCCTAGGCCGACATATTGGCTTACATCTGCCAGAAGCCCTCTCCTCATTATTCTCAAAAAAATTCTTACAATTTTTCCTGCCACCAGACCCAGGAACAAATTAAACCCAAAACAGAATAGCCTCAGGCCTTAGATCTCCTGACCTCCTTCAGGTTTTTATCTAAGTAAGCTCTTCTTTATCTCTGCAATCTTTGGTGGTGACCTGATATTATTTAAGTGAATAACATTGGTCAGAAAGAGTACAGTATAGAAATGGGGGGAAAAAGATGGTAACTCTACAGTGGAGGAACCTGAAAAACACCAACTCAGCTGGGTCAACATCAGTAGCAGGATGTCAGTTAATAGAATTACCTTTAGTATGATGTGATGAAAATGACTTTTTACCCATGACCTTTACCCATGAAAATGACTTTTTATGGGTTTTACCCATAACCCAAATCTAATCATGAGAAAAATACCAGACAAATCCCAATTAAGGGACATTCTGCAACATACCTGACCAGTACTCCTTACAACTATAAAGGTCATCAAAAACAAAGTCCAAGAAACTCACAGGAGATATGACAACTAAATGTAATGTGATATCATAGATGGGGTCTTGGGACCAAAAAACAAAAAAAGAAGTACATTAAGTAAAAGCTAAAGACATCTGAATAAAGTAGGTTTTGGTTAATAATAATATATTAATATTGGGTTATATTAATTGCAATTTGACGCATGCATAGTTGTTTGTCATGAGTTTGGATGCCAGGGCAAGCTACTCACAAGCCCCTCAGCTGGGTCCCAGAATCTTGAGCCACAAGCTGAAGCTCAGTTCTGGGAGCTGAGCAACACTGAAGACCCCAACTTGGGGGAAGGTGGGGAGGATAAGGGGTGAGTCCCTGGGCTCCAGGGCTGTATGATGGAAAGGAGATTCAGAACTGTTGTGGATTTCAGTGCACAGTCCTAGAGCCCCAGGATATTCAGCTCTGCTGAAAGAAGGGAAGCATTTGAAGTTATTTGAAACTGCCTGCCCCATGTCAGGGCAACCAGGAGTCTCAACGGAAGATATGATAGAAGGTAGGCTCCAGGAAGTCAAAGAGGGAGATCACATCATCCAGCACCACAGTAGGGTTCTAATGTAATTATTACAATTCAGTCCCCAAGCTGATACAGTCTATTAAGTAAGCAGTAACATTTTTAAATGCACATGGAAATTGTATTAGAAAGTAAGAAATAAAACTGCCACTATTTGCAGATGACATGACATTGTATATGGAAAACCTTAAAGACTCCATCAAAAAACTGCTAAAACTAATAAACAAATGCAGTAAAGTTGCAGGATAAAAGTCAGTAGACAATCTGTTGTGTTTCTTTACACTAATAACAAACTATCAGAAAGAGAAATTAAGAAAACAAATCCATTTGCAACTGCATCATAAAGAATAAAATACCTAGGAATAAACATCACCAAGGAGGTGAAAGTTTTGTGTATTGAAACTACAAGACATTAACGAAAGAAACTGAAGGACACAAATAAATGGAAGGATAGTCCATGCCCACTGATTATAAGAATTAATATTGTTAAAATGTCCATACTACCCAAAGCAATGTACAAATTCAACGCAATCCTTACCAAAATTCCAATGGCATTTTTCATAGTAATAGAACAAACAATCCTAAAATTTGTATGGAACCACAAAAGCAATCTTGAGAAAGATAAACAAAGCTAGAGGCATCAAGCTCGCTGATTTCAAACTACATTACAAAGCTTTGGTAATTAAAACAGGTATGGCATTGACATAAAAACAGACACATAGATCAATGGAATAGAACAGAGAGTCCAGAAATAAACCCATGCATATATGGTCAATTAATTTCTGACAAAGGAGCCAAGAACATATGGTGGGGAAAGAACAGTCTCTTCAATAAATGGTGAATGTGAAAATTGGGCACAAGCAAGAGTGAAACTGGACCACTATCTTACATCATACACAAAAATTAACTCAAACTAGATTATAGATTTGAATGTAAGACTTTAAACAAAAAAACTCCTAGAAGAAGAAGAAAACAAAGGCATTAAGCTCCTTGACATAGGTGTTGGCAAGGATTTTTTTTTTAATCGGACACCAAAAGCAAAGGCTACAAAAACAAAAATAAACAAACTAAAACTGAAGTGCCTCTGCACAGCAAAGAAAACCATCAACAAAATAAAAAGGTAACCTACTGAATAAGATAAAATAATTGTAAATAATATATCTGATAATGGGCTAATAACAAAAATATATAAAGAACTTGAACAACTTAGTAGGAAAACAAACAAACAAAAAGAGTATAAAAAATGGGCAGAAGATGCGGATAGACATTTTTCCAAAAGACACACAGATGGCCAACAGGTATGTGAAAAGATGCTCAACATATTAATCATCAGGGAAATGCAAATCAAAATCACAGTGAGATAACAACTCACACCTGTTAGAATGGCTATTATCAAAAAGACAACAAATAAGAAATATTGGTGAGGATTGTGGAGAAAAGGGAGCCCTTGTGCACTGTTGGTGAGAATATAAATTGGTGCAGCCACTATACAGGGAAAACAGTATGGAGGTTCATTAAAAAATTAAAAATAGAACTGCCATATGATCCAGTAATCCCACTTCTTGGTGTTTATTCAAAGAAAATTAAAACTTATTCTAAAAGATTTATGCAGCCCCATATTCTTTGTAGCATTATTTACAACAGCCAAGATGTGGAAACAACCTAAGTGTGTTGATGGATGAATGAATAAAGAAATTTTATATGTATATGTATATATAGAGGATTTTAATATTGCCTCTCCCATAGGGTTGTCATCATAATTAAATAGGCTTTTATAATATTAAATGTCTAGCACTATTCCTGTCACATAATAAACACTGACATTAAGAGTCCTTTTTTAACAGAAATAGATTCACAGACATCGAAAACAAACTTATAGTTACCAAAGGGGAAAGGGTGGGGGGAATAAATTAGGAGTTTGGAATTAACAGATACACACTACTATATATAAAATAGATAAATAACAAATTTCAAAGTCCAGCCTGAAACCCTAATTACTGCCTGTGATACTTCTGTTGTTCCTCTTAAACAAAATTAATTCAATGTGCCTCTTTTCTGCTTGCACAACAACTTACTGATGCAGACATTAAAATGTGTATTATGATGTGTGGTTATTAATGATTAGCTCTTCTGGGTCTGTCTCTCAAGCTTGATTATGTGCTTTCTAGGACTAGATTATGTCTGTTCTTCCATATATATATATATATATATGTTTTCTCAATCTCTAAATTCCGCCTTGGGCTGCTGAGCAAATCCTGAGTCAAGAAAATCCAATATATCACAACTAAACCCTATGCACTGAAATAATGACTTGCATTTTGTGGGCATTCTCCCAATATACAACAACGTAAATATTATGCTTTAGTTTTCAGAGTCTTATAAATTCCAAGATTTGGTTAAGTCAAAGCAGACACTCTATTTCCAAGAAAGAAATGCTGGAATCAAAATAGGCTAGATTTCATTGCACTGATCTCCCAGAAAAGCAACCCCAAACTCAGTCACTGAAGGCTAAAGAGCTGACTGAACTCCAGGCCAGTGTGGGCAAGAGTAAAGAATAGTCATCAAAGTCAGTATTGTTATTTGTTGCAACATGGATTTTTCTTAGGTTCCATGTTATTTATGTCTCTGGCTACCTTGGCATTATTCACAGCAAAGCACAAAGGCAATGATAAGAAGGATGCCTGATTGCACAAACAACATGTCCTCTGAGGAATTCATTTGCCTGAAATAAAATGAAAAATGCAGACATAGTTCAAGGTTGTATTCACGCACATAGTGAGAACAGACCCTGAAATTATAGGGCTATGAGTATCTGGGGGAGTAAACCTTTCATGTTGATTCCTCAGAGATGAATTGAAGTTATGATCCCAGGCAGCATTTGTTCAACACTTGGCTGCTGCCCTATCTGTCAAATTTACGTTGTAAGTCTGCTGAGTCCAGCTATAATTTTCAGTTTGATAGTGTGGTTGACAGTCTATTATGCTCAATGCATTTTTTTAAACTTTTACTTTCAGAGAAAAATCACAGCTTTCTTACTCTTTTCTATTTATCATGCATATATTGCCAAGGTAAAGTTTTAGAATTTTTTTTCAATTTCAGTGGGGCAGAATAGACCCACAGCTCTGCCACAAGGCTGGCCCTGGAGGAAGGCAGAGGCAAAGCTCCCAAGTTTGACATGTTTTAAGCCAGCACCAGAGATACAAGTACATGTCTATTTTCCCATGGCTCTGGAGTACGACAGAAACCTCCCAAAAGAGACTATCCTGCCTTCTATTCCAAACCTAAGGTTCTCACGACCTAGTGACCCAGGGAATGAGTACCCTTGGCAATGCCTTTGTGAGGGGGCACAGTGAAGCAGAAGGACACTGAACCTTCTGTGAAGTCAGCAGCCATAGTTCCCCTCCTAGGTCTGTTCTGTTTCTCAGTCTTCACTTGTCCATGGCTTCATTCTCTGAGACTACCTGCTCTGGAATACACTAAGAAAATCAGGAAGATAAACCTTTCAATTATGCTTTTTTCTTTCAGTGATCACTGAGAACATGAGCCTCCAAATGTGCAAAGTCATTTAATCACAAGGCAAGAAAGGGCTTCATTCAAGCTGAATGTCCATTGACAGATGAATGGATAAAGTTGTTTTATATGTGTGTATACACACACACACACACATACAATGGAATATTATTCAGCCATAAAAAAGAATGAAATAATGCCATTTGCAGCAATATGGATGGACCTAGAGATTATCATGCTAAGTGAAGTAAGTCAGAGAAAGACAAATATCATATGATATCACTTATATGTGGAATTTTAAAAAATGATACAAATGAACTTATTTACAAAACAGAAATAGACTCACAGACATAGAAAAAAACTAGTGGTTACCAAAAGGGAAGAGGAATAAATTACGAATTTGGGATTAACAGATACACACTACTATATAGATAAAAAACAAGGACCTACTGTATAGTCCAGGGAACTATATTCAATACTTTTTAATAACCTATAAGGGAAAATAATCTGAAAAAAGAATATATATATACACACATATATGTGTGTGTATGTATAACTGAATCACTTTGCTGCATGTCAGAAACACTGTAAATCAATTATACTTCAATAAAAAATTAAAAATTTAAAAGTGTAAAATAAAGAAAGGGCTTCATGTACCTTGCTGCTTTTAGAAAGACTTAGTTCATCCCTAACATCCCAGGCAGGTAGGAATCCAAAGTACTCTTGAAGACCTTCAGCTGTTATTCTGTGAACTCTGCTGTTAACCCATCCTCATGAGTGGCAATGCCTATGGTGAATATATGAGTCCTTAGTTCTAGTCATAATCTTCCCCATTTCAGATTTTCTCTTGCTTCATTTTCTCAGAGAAAAGGCAGAATTCAAATCAATGCATTGAACAACAATTAAGCACATATTAAAAACACAAAGTGTATCTTCTACTCAACACTGTCACTGAACAGGACACTAAGCAGTAGATTATTTCCAAGTATAGCAGTTAAAGCCCTCAGTGTATATAGAAAAAAGATGAGAAGGAAAATGGAGAATGTTAAAAGGAAGATTTAGATCTGACCTTCCCTAGAGTATTTCTCTTTAACATTTTCCGCCCTACTTTGAGGTACTTAATCGTAATGGATACGGTACCTCAAGCCAAGGTATTGCTGTTGGCACCGAGGGGCACCAAAAGCTTCCTCTTTGTCCGACTCTGTTGTACAGTTTTCTACCCAAAGCTGCCCTTGATGAGAGTTCCCAATGCCCAGACTTTCATTTGG
This sequence comes from Neophocaena asiaeorientalis asiaeorientalis, assembly GCF_003031525.2. Classification (NCBI taxonomy): domain Eukaryota; kingdom Metazoa; phylum Chordata; class Mammalia; order Artiodactyla; family Phocoenidae; genus Neophocaena; species Neophocaena asiaeorientalis. The sequence continues at coordinate 201,143 of NW_020171805.1, forward strand.
ATTTGTGGACAATTCTACCTTCATGTTAGCTCAGTTTTTCAGATCCCTCCCTTTTAATGAGTTTATCTGGGACCCCTTTTATGCTGATAGAATTTAAAAGTATGCTGGTCTAGGGGACAAGCCATCCAATGGCTACTGGCAACACTGGATCCCAGTATCATCACCCATAAAATGGAGGACAGAGATCCCTGGAGTATTTCAGACCCCTTCTATTTTGTATTTTACTTCTGTCTATAAGGTCAGGAATAAGAAGGGAAAAGGGAGAAGGGTCTTTGTCCTTATGCTTTGCCAACTTCTATTATTATGTTCACCATGTTTGGATCCCAAGGAAAGTTTAGGAATGTGAGTTTCTATTCTTGGAGAAGACTCAGCTAGTAAGAATTGGTCCAATCAAACGCAGAAACTGCCAGTGCTAAAGTCTAATAAGTTGTGACTCTATTAGCCACTTTCATGTGGCCACAAAATACGTCATCCGTACTTTTGAGAGTAAAACGGTATACTGTTGAGTAATCACACTGGCAACTCAGGTATAAACAGGGATCGCCCTTGAAAACTGGTATAAATTGTCAAAGCCATATGAATGGTCACCCTTGCTAAATGCTAATGGGGGTTTTCTTAAAACCATGCATAAAAATTGCAGAGCATATTTTATAACAAATTATGGGTCTAAATGTTTAACACGTATTGAAAAAAAATAAAACAAACTAAAAGACACTGAATGGCAGTATAAAGCTGGAAATGTCATTTAGGACTCTGGAGATGTCCTGGTTTGAAACTCATAGAAATATTGCCCAATTAATGACCTCCAGTATGTACGAAAATATCTTATGAAAGACACTAATATTCATCCCTGTACAATTTCTGTTTCTTGGTTATGGATATTACAAAAAGGTCTAGCACATTTCTCATCACCCTTATAAAATGAAGCTTTTATAATTTCATTCCATGAACTGTTCCTCTTTTTCCTCCTTCCCATGAAAAATATTTCTATGGAGTGTCTACCCCAGGAAGGATTTATCAATTCAGTCAAAAACAGAGTAATACAGTGAAAAGGAAAACATGAAGTACACTTCTTTCCTTAAATGATCACCATGTGACCCAAAGTAAATAAAATAAATACAAAGAACATAGCAAAAGAGACAAAATAAATAACTGAGGAGCCCCACTTGGGCAGCTTTAGTACGGGATCCATGAGGATTTCAACTGACGTGTGCATTTATATTGTATTGCATTCTCCGAGCAGAACAGGCCTCCTTCAGGCCGCGTTTGGCAGGGGTATAACTCATTCCCACTGCTCGCTCTGGCCACCATATCTGAGGCTTCAGTTGTCAGCTGGTCCAGCTGGCTGAGGTTGAAGTTACCTGAAGGAATCCTTTTAATTAGGACTAAAGGAAGGTATACAATGTTGTTCATGTGTGGATGAACCCATACTATGGAACCACATGCAATTAACTTTTGGGTTTACTTAAACAAATGGCTGATTATATATATATATATATAAAAAACAGCCAAAAACTGCCTAAGATAAAAGGATACATTTTTCATAACATCTCACTATCAAAAATGCTCAGGCATCTTTAACCATGGTCATTTTTAAGTCTTTTGTCATTTACAGACAATTCTGGGTGTACTCTGATACTTTTGCAAAAATGTTCCTACAAAAGGGTTTCATCTTCAAGGAATTCATGGAAAAGACTCTGACAAGCACAGGTTTCTGGTAACTGACTATACTGCTGAACTGAATGAATAAGCATTTTCAGAACTCTAATGGAAAACTGATGAATTCATAAAAGTGCTAACAAAAGATCAAGATGAAAAAAAAATTTATTACATGGGACTGAGTGAACTGATTATAATTATAATCAGTTATTATTATTAATGAAAAATTATAATTTTTGTGACTTTCTGTTTGAATAACAAAAAAATTATGACTTCTGTTAACAAATGAATTACTTCTATATTTCAACAAAATTCTTTTAGAATCTTTATGTTTGGCATGATATAAGTTTTGATTTTGTGTTCTATATTGCGTTGTATCTTTATATATGGGATACAAATAATTTGTAAGCATTATTTCATTCCCATTTTTGGATAATATACTATTCCTTAAAAGAAATGATATAAATTAAAAAAAAACTGCTCAGGCATCCTTTACAATCTATGATCTAATACACACACACACACACACACACACACACACAATGATATAGTTCTCTGATTAAGATGACTTACAATTTTCCAAAAGAATAAGTAAAATCCTTTGACAGATCTGGTTAAGGATATTTTCTTTGTCCTGGATCTCTCAGAATCCCCTTCCTTGGTGAAGCTAAAGTTGGCCCTAGATTGTCCACTGAACTTTTTTGGACCCCATGCTGATTTGTCCCCCACCCACCTGTGGCAAAACTGATATTCCCTTATATAAGGTTTTTGACATTAACTTCAGAGATTTCTCAGTCTTTCTGTTTACAAATCTTCAATGTTCAAGCTCTAAGTACAAAGTCTTAGCTTTATTTCTATATTGGCTCCTATTTTCTACTACATGTGTTCTGCTACATATGTACTACTGGATACTAGAGATATGGTCAAATTCACCTCTAATGGATGCTTTGAAAAAAATGTTTGCTGCCTCTCACATGGAGATGGCTTTTTCCTATCTCTTTTGGTGAGTTCTCATCATATATATTATTTTTATGTTTCCATTATCTCTCTCTCTCTCTCTCTCTCACACACACACACACACACACACACACACACACACGTATATATGCCCATACTCATAACCTCTCTCCATAATCCTCTGATAGTATGACTGTCACAAAGGTTATATAGACAAGTAGCATACTACTGACCTATTTTCAGAATTATCTAATTCATTAAAAACACAAACTCCTAGGTCCCACCTATGCTTCCTGAATCAGAAATCAGAAACTCTAAAGAGGTGACCCTGGACTCTGTGCTTTTAGAAAGCTCCTCAAGGCATTCTGATGATCAACCACATTTTAAAATCACTGATATAAATTACCAGAATTTTAATTGGAGTAGAAAACACTTTTAGTAGAAAAAGTCTCTCACACGATGACTTTAATCATTGATTTTAAGTTGCTCCCCAAGTTATATTAATATATATATTAATATATTAATTTTGGAATTTTGCTGTTTACCTCCCTCAAGCTTACCACATGTGGTCAACATTTTCATATTAAAAAGTGCCTAAGATACGCAGGACATATATTTTATAACGTGTCACACATCAAAAAATGTTCAGGCAGTCTTTACAGTCTATGATCTAATCGTATCCAAGAAGGAGCTCTATTGGTACTAAAGAGCATTAAGTCAATAGAAGTAAAATAAAGAATTTTCTAGATTAAAATACCTGAAGCCACAATGCTTTTGACCCATGTGTATCATTCAGTTCAGTGACCTAAGGTCAAAAGAATTGCAGTTCTCATGCCCTTAGACTAAATAATCATCCTGATAAGCACAGTGCATGGTCTGTTCTGGGGACAGGGAAAACAAATAACTGCAGTACCTAGAGATGCCTCTAAGTTTGAGTTAGCCTAAGTCAAGAGGAGCTGAGGTCTCCTCTTCACTTTTCAAAGGCTCTGGCTGAGCCCACCTTTAGCCTGAGACAATGGCAGTCATCTATGGAGAATTCTGAACAAAACCGAAGATGGACAAGTGCCCTTCCATTTGTGAAAAGGAGAAAATGGCAGATGAAGTCACCGAGCCTGACACTGACCTTCAGCAAACTTCTGGGACACATTAACAGGGAAGTTTGGGGCTGCCCAGAAAAGGAAGCAGAAATCATAGAAACCAGAGCCTATCACCAAGAACAACTTAGGAAATTATTCCAGCTGTGCCAGCCCAACTTCATTTCACACTTTGACAGGTTATTAGGTAAGGAGACAGTTTAAGAGGCCTTCAGTGAGTAATTTGCAAGCGTCTCTCAAGATACCCTTGCATGTTATATAAAGAAAGATAGGTTCAATGGCAGCACTCAAATAGATTAGAATGTGGTTGAATGATCGTAACTAAATGGATCTATGTTTTGGGTGATATGCATTCACTCAAGTTCAACAAATGTATCAACAGCTGGTAAAAAGATAAAAGAAATTCTTGTCCGCACTGAAGGCTCCATGTAAATTAGAACAGAGGCAAATGAAATGGATGGCAGGTTCAAGATCCAAAGTGGTTTCGTAAGAATGGAATCTAATCAGATGAAACTGGAATAAGTGTGAGTTCAAGCACTTGGTCCATCCAGATCCACTACACAGTGTTGTAGCTGGAAATATTCATGCCAACGGCAATTAGTATAAAAAAGGAGTTGGAGACTCTACTTGACACTAAGTTGAAAATGAGTTAGCAATATGATTAGGCCATCAAAAGACCTTAAGACTTCATGCTTCAGACTTCTTTAATAGCAGCTGGGTTTTGAGAATGATAATGGTGGTTATCCGGGAATCCCACTGTAATAGAGACCTAAATATTCCTAGACTCTAAGCATGTTAGCTTCTCCTATAGAAAGTTCTTACACCCTCCTACCTCTACTGTCCCACACATGCTTTGCTCCTGGCTAACTCTTCCTTCAGCTCCCAATGCAGATGCCAAAGGAAGCTGTCCCTGACCCCGAGATTAAGTTACGCACCCTTCCTCTGAGCATCCCCACAGCTAACCGCTATCAGATCACTTCTAACACTGAATTATACTGTGTTTAATTGTCTTTTTCCACCTCTACACCATGAACAGCTTACTCTGCTCATTGTTACATCACAGGTTTACCAGATGTTCAATAAACTTTTAATGAATTAATGAGTGAGGTAATTCAGAGTGATCAGGATAGTGGAAGAATAAAAACACACATCACAGGAGAACTAGAAGGAACTAAAGATGCTTACCCCGGAGAAACGAAGCCTCATGGGAGTGATGTGAGGGCAGTTTTCAATTAGGTAATGGTCTGAAGAGGATTGATTCAGCTTATTCTACATGACATCGAGGACATAAGTTTCAAGGAGAGATATTTTAGCATGGTTCAAGAGATGACTTGCTAAAGGAATATAGCAGTTAAATAAATTCCCATGAGATAAAATAAGTTCATACACTACAGACCTGCTAAAGCACAGAATGTTTGGCTACATGGCAGGAAGGCCGTAAAGGAATATCAAACACGAGATGGGAAGCTGGACTAAGTGCTAAGTTCCTTAATATTCCATGGTTGAATGATTAAGTCACAGAAATATATTCATCTATAATTCACACTATCCTCCTCTGTGAATTAATCCATTAGGAATAAGATGTTTGCCGGAGAGAAATTACATTCATGGAAATATCAGTAGAAATGGAAGTCAGTTGTCTTTTGACTTGATCTTATCTATGCTGGAGAACTGGGTAAACTTTTATAAGTAACATAAAATCTCCAAGCTTATTTTTTTTATCAGTAGAATGGAATCCTGGGTTAAACCAAGTAATTCTGAATACTTTTCCAGATACACACACACACACACACACACACACACACACACACATATAGTGTGGATATATATATGCTATTTTATGCTATTCAATGACTTTAAGTGGTTGAACCAGTAATTCTGAACTCTTCCATATAT
>NW_020171805.1:206796-259202 GCF_003031525.2 Neophocaena asiaeorientalis asiaeorientalis
TGCTATTAATCACCTTTAAATGCCCTACCCAAGGAGAATATCCATTATATTGCATGCATCATATGCTAAGTCTCTCACTGGCTAAAACCACTGAGTTAGAACACCCAATAATTCACTGTCAAGATGGCTAGATTAATAGCTAGATGTCATATTCCACTTTTTTAAAAGTCTGCCCTACATTAGATCAGATGGACTTCAATGGCCTCGATTACTCTTGAAGGGAGTCTTGCTGTCTGAATTTCCAGAATTACTACCACAAATGATGGGCTTTAATGTGCTGCAGCCTCCTTCTGGAGAGAGGCCCAGCCTAATCAGGACTTCAAACACTGTAATTCTTTGCCCTGACATTGCAAAGTTCAGCCCAAGCTTTGGACATTTTCACTTAACACTGCACTTAGAGAAAGACCTCAGCTTCTCTAGTATCAAATCTCTGGACATCATTTTAGGATAGGCCATCTCTTCCACGGATATAGTTCCTTTTAGATCAACTCAACACCACAATCAGCTTCCTAGGTACTAGTCAATATCTAGTAATCTCTATTCAACTCACTTCTTGGTCTGGTTTAATTTTTTTGTTTTTGTTTGTTGTTTGCCTAATACATGAAATATCCAAGGGAATGCCTTCTGAAGAAGTAGACTGCTCTCATCACAGAGACCTACATTATTAGGGAAAGAACACACCAGAAGATGCCTTTTTGTCCCAACCTAAGAAAGCTATACAGAGGCCCACTGGTGTGAATATATGATAACATAGAGGGACTAAAATTGTTTTTAATTCACTAGGAGTAAAAAATATATTCTCCTTTTTTTCTTTTGGTTTTCATGGGCTTAACTCTAACTATGAATTCCATGATAAACTGGTATGTATCTTAAGTATTATTTGTTATATTAATTATTTTAACACTTGTTTAGCCCTAGTAAATATTAGGCACATTGTACAACTCATTTAAATGATCTTATTAAGAAGGTACAACTATTTTGCCCATTTTACAGATGAGAAAAGTGAAGCACAGTGGATACTGTGGTGTGTCCCTCAGAGTACCCGCCTAGGACTGAAAAACTCATTTCTCAGCTGCTGTTGGCTACTGGTTCATGGTTGAGCACCTTCTCTAGGAATTGTCCTCAGGCAAAGGGATCTTCTTTGCCCAAGGTTGCACCCACTCCTCAGAGGCAGCCCACATTCAGTGATTGGTCATTAGTCAGGTACACAAAGGAAAGGCTCAGTCCACTTGCTTTAACTCAGGATATTCAAAGGCTACCCCAGCTGTAGAGTTTCCCATTCACCATCTGAGGCTTCTGTAATATCTGCATCACAATTCAACTCTACCCTAGTCCTGATCCAGCTACCCCTGTTCCCTCACAGGTGTTATTCACAAGAACACGCTACAATAAACCTCCTGTAGCAAATCTCTATCTCAGAATATGTTTCCCACATAATCCAACCTATAAAAGTTCCTTGTCCAAGATCACACAGCCAGTAAGTGGCAAACCCAAGCAATCCAGCTCCAGAATGCATGTTCTCAGCCACTATACTAATATACTTCTTCATAAGTAATAAGCTTAATTTTATGTCTGCATCTCAGTTAAAAGTCTGGAGCCACACTTCCCAAGTTGAGGGATAACTAATACTCCTCTAGGTCTTCTAGGTATATATCAACAAAACTGACCCTGTTTGAATAAATTCAGTAAATGCCATGTAATTTACCCCCTATTGGATAGTCTCCATGCATGTTAATATTCCAATAGAACTGGTAGGTTCTGCAACAAAGAAATCTTTTTACATGAAATTTGCAATATGTTTTCCAACCATAACACCCTATTTTATGAAACATCTATTAGCACCTATCTGCTAGTGTCCTTCAGACCCAGTTTGGGAAATGTTGGCCTGAAAAAAACCTTCATTTTTCTTCTAAGAAACTTCTGCTTCCCATTTTTAAACTCCCTTTGCTGTCTCATCATTTCTGGGATGCCATCTTAGGCAGGCTGAGGGAGTTCTAGCATTTTGTCCTTTTCTGTGCAAAACTCTTTGTGTTCTCTGCCTTAAGAAAGTACTTACCTTTGCTTTACATGCCTAAATGTCGTAAGATTACACATAAGGTTATTAATGAATGTCTGCATAGGTTGCAAATGCATTATCCTAGCATGAAATGGCCATTCAGTGGGAGAAATTTTAAACCTAGCCTGTAAACTCAGGTCTAAAATTGTATGGATTTAAAAACCTACTGAACCTGACTAGGCATCTTTTTTCTCTTCTATAAAGTGAGAGCAGGGCTAGATTTGTTGAAATGCAAGAGCCTTTCCAATGCTAACATTATAGGATTTCTTAACTTTCGATTTAATGTATAATGTAGTGGTAAGTAGGCAGGTTCTAGAACCACACACACACACACACACACACACACACACACACACACACACTCATACAGAAACCTAGATTCTACACCCTCTTCACTCAATTATTATCTGTGTTCTGTATGCCCTTTTGCTCCTAAAATATTAGTTTCGTCATGATTAAGTCATACTGGCAGTACTTATCACAGAGGACTGTTGTGAAGATTAAAAGAGATAATGCATGTAAAATGTTTAGCATTGTCAAGCACATGTTAAATGCTCAATGTATTTGTCATCTTCTTATCATTGATGTTGGCTGTGTTTATAGGGATGATGGTGGTAGCAGTGATGGTTGACAGAGGAGGTGGTATATATTATGTGTTTAAACTGTTCATTTTTCCTGGATTTCAACTGTGTGGATGACTAAGCCAATCAGCCAGAATAAGTTAGAAGATCACATACACACATAATGGATTAATAAATGTGATTGTTGTCGTTATGACGCTGATGTTGAAGAATGATGCTAAGAGGCATGATAAAGCTGTTATGCCGTGCCTAATCTGCCTTCCACACCCAAGAGTAACTTGAAGAAGGCTAAGGAAACCAAACAGTGACAATTACATTATAGTTAAAAGATACTAAGTGCAGCCCATACAAGGACTTAGGTTAAAGAAGAGAAGTGATTCAAATGCCAAAAGTACTTGGAAAGATGGCTATCATAAATGAGATAATAGCCATAATTAATGAAGAAAAATAACTGTTCCCCATTTCCACTCTGGGCCATACAAGAACAAAGGGACATAAATTGCTTTCAGATAAAATTAGATTGGCTACAACAAAAAAACATTTGAACTCTAAGAACTGGTCAGCACCAGCACATTTTACTAAGGGAGGCACTGTGACCTCTACTCAGAAATTCACAAATGACAGGGTAAATACCCATCTATTTGGGTGATTAAGGGGGAGATTATCTACAGTCAGAGGGAAAGATGCCATGCAATTCTTTGCAGTTCCTAAGTTTAGAAGATTATACAACTTAGGATGCAAAATGCTGCTGTTCTCAACATAGGGCTGCCAACAAGGAAATTTCTCGAGGAACTCCTTGAGCCAAATTTCCCCTTTAAAGACCCAAGGTACAAGTCAGATAGGGGCAGGTGTATTCAAAGAGCAATAACAACACTCTAATTAGACACAATCTCCTATGCGAGGCATCAACAGAGACTGGCGCTGGTAAATTAAATTTTAAAAATCCTGTTGCAATCACTCCCATGACATGCCCCCTTTCTTAAGCTCTACTCTCGGTTATTTTTTGTTTATTGTAATTACTTTAGTAATAAGATTTGTTTTCTTGTTATTATATATATATTACTGTGCAGGGTAAGAAAAAAAAATAATAGCCAAAAAGAGTTATGTTTCTTATTTATCTCCTTGGCTGTTATTGGGCCAGGGGGTGGGGTGAGGAACAGAGAGAAGCTGTACATACAAAAGAGTTTCCTGTGCAGTGAAGATGTATAGGAGCATATTTGTAAGAAGGAAGCAGGGCAATAAAGGAATAAGACTAATAATTCAAAAGGGCTAGGTGGCTCAGAGAGATAAATAACCTTTTGCAAGGAAAGAAAACCTGAAAATCAGGGCAAGGAGGGTGGATCCGCATTACCAAGGTTTATGTGCTGCCTTAGACTTTCCTGTTTATAAATTCTGGCTAGCCAGGAAGAAGGACCCAGAATCTGAAAGCATAAGCCTCCTGGCAATTCCCCAATGCCATACTTAGAGGTGCAATTCTTTCTGGTTCTTAATGGGGTGCACTTTCCTAGGAATCTAGGCTTCTGTGGGTGGTGGGCAATGAGGCTGTGATGCTGAGACTTGGTACACCAAAGAGACAGCCCCTAGGCTGGGGGAGACAGACTCCACCGACCACAGACACTGCTCATTACAGACGTCCTGAAACGCTCTTGGAGATGCACTGATGGAGGCTGAGGCTGATTATAGGCTGGCTTCTAAAAGACAAGAAGCCAGATTTTTGTCCATTCCAATGGGACAACTAAATTTATTTAAAGTGTAAGTATGGGGCTTCCCTGGTGGCGCAGTGGTTGAGTGTCTGCCTGCCGATGCAGGGGACACGGGTTTGTGCCCCAGTCCGGGAAGGATCCCACATGCCGTGGAGTGGCTGGGCCCGTGAGCCATGGCCGCTGAGCCTGCATGTCCGGAGCCTGTGCTCTGCAACAAGGAGAGGCCACAACAGTGAGAGGCCAGCTCACCGCAAAAAAAAAAAAAAGAAAAGTAAGCATGAGGAGAAAAAAAGGCATTAGCTGAATTCCTCCAGCTCTAAACTTCTCTACTGCTGTATATTTTATACAGTTTATTCAACCCTATACCCAGTCCATAATTTTTAAGTCATAATCACAAGGACAACCAAAGCTCTAACTAAAGAGGTTGTTGTCCTTGCGACTGTGATTTTAAAATTATGGCGTGCATGTAGGACTGAATAAATTGTATAAATATACATGTAATTGTATATGTATATATGATATATATATATATTTAAATATATATATATTAAAGGAGGTTTTCTCACCTTTGACCTTATCCCATCCTCTGCAGAATACCTATCTCATCTATCCCTGCCAAATCTTATCCTGGATCTCTTTGAGAAACAGAAATGGAAGCAGGAAAGAGCCTGCTTGGCTTGGCCATTGAGAAGAACTTTGCATGTCCCACCACTGAAATTCAGCAACAAAAAACAAGAAGGTTCAGATCAAAATGGTAGAGTAGGAAGATCCTGAGCTTACGTCCTCCCACAGACACATCAAAACTATAACTACATATGAGCAAATCTGTCTGGGAATGACCTGAAGACCAGCAGAACAGATTTTCTACAACTAAGGACATAAAGAAAATACCACATCAAGACAGGCAGGAGTAGCAGAGATGTCACCCAGTCAGGGCCTACCACGCCCCCATGGGATGACTCACAAATGGGACGGGTATCACAATTATGGAGATTCCCCCCTGAGAAGTGAGGGTCCAAGCCCAGTGTTGGGCTTTCCAGCCTGTGGGACGTGCACCAGGAAGACGAATGACCATAATGTCTGCCTCTGAAGATCAGGTCGGCTTACATTCAGGAAAGCCAGAGGGCTGTGGCAACCCAAGACTCCACTCCTGAAGACCTTGCGAAAACTCAGCCACTCCAAGTCCCAGTGCAGAGTCAGCAGCTTGAAAAGTGCCTGGGTCTTACAAGGAGATTCATCAACTAATTTTATAGTGTGTGAGCTGGGACCGAGTGGAACTTTCTCTGGGGAAAGATGTGCTGGTGGACGCCATTTTTTTTTTTTTTAATTTTCCTTCCACCTAGCTGGCCTGGTGCTGGTGGGCACTATCTCCGCCCCTCTCCGTCAATCTAGTTAATACCATGCACACTGCCCCAGCATTCCCCTGAGGACGCTCCACACCCAACCCACCCACCCAAGCCAGCCCCTCCAAAGTGGTTCTTTCTCTGGGAGACCAAACCTGTCCACCAGCACACCTGCAATAGTCTCAGCCAGGCCTCAGAAACAGACCTGCCAAGGAGCAGCCCTGCCCACCAGGGCACCTGCAACAGTCACAGCCGGGCCTTGCAGATAGCTAGGCTGGGGGCCTACCCCACCCACCAGTGTGCTTGCAGCCCAACCATGAGAGGACGGCACACACCACCTACACAGGAGCACCTGTGTGGTGATCACTTCTACATAAGATCACTCTTTCAAGACCAGGAAATGTAGCTGATAAACCTAATAAACAGAAACAAACACAGGGAGTTAGGCAAAGTGAAGAGACAAAGGAATACCTTCCAAATGAAAGAACAAGACAAAACCTCAGGAAAAGAACTAAACAAAAAAGAGGTAAGCAATTTACCAGATGAAGAGTTTAAAAAAATAATCATAAAGATGCTCACGAACTTGGGAGAAGAACAGATGAACTCGGCAAGAACTTCAACAAAGAGTAAGAAATAGAAAATATAAAAAAGAACAAATCAGAACTGAAGAATACAATAACTGAAACGAATAATACACTAGATGGAATCAACAGCAGATTAGAGGATGCAGAATGGGTCAGTGATCTGAAAGACAGGCTAGTGTGAATCACCCAACTGGAACAGCAAAAAGAATTTTTAAAAATGAGAATAGTTTAAGGGACCTCTGAGACAACATCAAGTGTAATAACATTCACATTATAGGGTTCTCAGAAAAAGAAACTAGAGAGAAAGAGACAGAAAGCATATTTTAAGACGGCTGATTCACCTCACTGTACAGCAGAAACTAACACAACACTGCAAAGAAACTATACCCCAATTTAAATAATTAATTTATTTATTTTATTTAATTTTAGAAAAAAGAAAAGAAAGAAATAATGGCTGAAAACCTTCCTAACCTGGAGAAGGAAACAGACATTCAAGTCCAGGAAGCACATGGAGCCCCTAACAAGATAAACCCAAAGAGACACACACCAAGACCCATTATAATTAAACTGCCAAATGTTTAAGATAAAGAATCTTAAAAGCGGCAAAAGAAAAACAGAAGACTATCAGCTGACTTTTCAGCAAAAACCTTACAGGTCAGAAGGGACTGGCACAATATATTCAAAGCGCTGAAAGGAAAAAACTTACAACCAAGAATACTCTACCCCAGCAAACTTATCATTCAGAATTGGAGGAGCGATAAAGAGTTTCCCAGACAAGCAAAAGCTAAGAGTTCATGGCCATGAAACTGGTCTTATAAGAAATGTTAATGGGACTTCTTTAAATGAAAAGAAAAGGCCATAACTAGAAAAAAGAAAATTATGAAAGAAAAAAAATCTCACTGATAAAGGAAAACATACAGTAAAGGTAGCTGATCAGCCACCTATAGAGCTAATATGAAAGTTATTGTAAAAGACAAAAGTAGTAAAATCATCTATATATAAAACAGTCAAGTAATACTCAAAATAAAAAGATATAAAATATGACATCAAAAACATAAAATATTGTGGGGGGCCAGTAAAAACTGTATTGCCTCATGGTAACCACAAACCAAAAATCTACATACTTATATGTGGAATCTAAAAAACAAAGGAAACAAACAAAATAAAACAAAACAGACTCATAGATACAGAGAATAAACTGGTCATTGCCAGAGAAGGGGGGGTTGAACGGTTGAGCAAAATAGATGAAAGGGATTAAGAGGTACAAACTTTCAATTATAAAATAAATAAGTGACAGGGATGCACTGTACAGCAAAGGGAATATAATCAATAACATTGTAATAACTTTGTAAGATGACAGATGGTTACTACACCTATCATGGGGATCAATTAGTATATAAATGTCAAATCGCTATGTTGCACACCTGCAACTAGTGTAGTACTGTATGTCAACTATACCTCAATTAAAAAGTTAAAAATAAGAAATATTCCTTCCTCCAGTTAAAATAAAAAAGAAAGAACACTACCAGAGGAACCCTTACTTTTATAATTCCATACAGTGTTTAACAGTTTCAAAGTACTATGGCATTCGACCATGATAATAATTAGGTGAGGTGCAGTGGTTAGGGTTTACTAGCCCCTTAATACTTTGAAGAAACAGGAGTGGAGAGGTTAAGCAACTTGTCCAAAGCCACATGGATGGAAAGAACACAACTCTGACCTAAACCAGAGTCTTCTGATCGCCTGATGGGAATTCCTTGTACTACACCACAATCACAGTCATCCCAGATGGGAAAAGAAGAGCGAGCCAGGGGGAAGGCAGAAAAAGTACAAATAGTTTCCTTTGAGCAAAGCAATGAGATCTTCTTATAGCTCTGATAATAAGGGGACAGGCTCTCCCTCTTCCTTCATAAAAGCAGAGTCTCCCCAAGAGTAAATGGCGAAAGAAAAAGCACCCTCAGTATTGGCAGGAGCTGTCAGGTCTGTGCTTCCTATTTTCCAGTTATAAACTTTCATGAATTTTAGGGAGCCATGTGACATACATCATTAAATACATGGTAGATGTGATGGGAATTGTGAAATAACATATCTATATTATACTCAAGGGTTTGCTTTGTAAAGGCTTCTAAGTGCATGTTGAAAGAAGGTGTTAAGAGTGGGGACACGAAAAAGAGAGATGTCTAAAGGGGAAATCAAGAAAGAAGAATAGATGCCCATCTGTCTCCCTCCTTGCCTGCATCCCTGCCCCCATTTCTTCCTCCTATAGGGGAAGGAACAGAGAAAAACTGGAGTGCAGACAGATATCAAAAGTTGCCCAGCCAATGAGGGAGAAAAGCATTTAACAAAACAAATGCATTTCCCCAAGAGCCTCAGCTCCAACTTGATCAATGATTCTGCAACACTGAATCATTTTTAATTTAATGCTTCTGGGAAGAAAGGGGGGAACCCATCAACTACAGGCACAGTTGGCAAGAGCTGGGTATTAGCATTTGGTAGCATTTATTATCGCTGTTTATGATGGCATAAATTAGGTTTATGCTGATATAATTAATGACCCTAAATTTAGGAATAATAAATGGTGATATTTATTCAGCACTGCAATGTCTGAAGAAGGCAAATGTAGTAGTCAAGCTCCTGACTCCCTCTCGGTGCGCAGGCTGTGGTAGGAATGGGTGTGAGCAAGGAAGCCCTTGGAAACATGCTCCCAGAACTCTCCACCCAGCACTGTGCATCATTTAACACTATGCAAATGACTTAGCAGCAGGACCTTAACAGTTCCCAGAGCAAATAATTTTCATTTTGACCTCTAAGAACAAGCTCATCAGCAAGATTGAGTCACATTTCCCTCTAGAACCAAGACCCTCAAACGTTCCCTTAGCTCACACTCTTCCTATGGGGTATGCACAGAGGTTTGGACAGTTGTACCAAATGCTACACTCTTCATGGATCTCTTTACCTCCTTCCATCTCTTAGAAGGAACATCATTGTTGTCCTGCAAAATCTCTACAGACCATGATTTGAGAATTACTGGCAGATATTTACAAGGAAAGTATTTAAAGCAGAAAACAGTTACGTTTGCATCTTTTAAAACAATTTCAAGTGCATGTTTGTCTTTCATTTTGTAGTTATCTTCAAAACCTGTGAGGTTAAAATATTCCTGTAAATGTTGCCTTTTTGTGCCTAAGAGAGTATCTTAGCATTCAAAACGGACTAATACTTCCATTATTCCTTTTTTTCAGTGAGGGCAGGAGGTAAATGGAGAAAATTACAGTTCTTCCAATCGAATAACCCCTTCTAGATCAGAATAACCCCATTTTCAAATATAAGGAAAGGAAAGCAAAGAGAAAGAGATTAAATACCCCTTGCCTACCTCTTCCCAGAGCCCCTTAACACAGAGACCCACAAACAGGGTAGAACCAGACCCAGAATGACATTTCCATCCAAATAGCCAACCTTTGCTCCATGTCCAAAAAATTAAAATTTTCCTAAAAACAAATAAAGCACAAATATCCATCCACTGATAACTCTGTTCCAAAGAGTACGAAATAGCAAAACAATCTAAATTTCAGAAGTCCGTGATTGCAAGTTTAAGTTCCTTTTTCAGCTCCCAGGCAGAGCAGCTGGGTTCTATATTGAAGGACAGATGACTGTTGTAGGCTAAGCTTTCACTGCTAAGAAATATGACCTTTGGCCAGCAAACATTCCATAGAGAGATTCCACAGCAGGACCATTGGATTGCCTGGCCTCACTGAAAGGAAAATTTGGAGCTGAAACTTTGGAATGAGAGTTCAAAGGGGAGTTATCATCCTCATGTTGTATCATGTCATGTCATGTCATCATGACCATCAGCACCATTTCTACAGACATCGTGGACTCAATCATTCATCTTCCCAAAGGCCACAGAGAATGTAGGACTTTCTCCTTATAGGCTCTTCAGCCTGTGACATTTTGGCCTTTGTACAGGAGGGCACAGTGCCTTGCTGAGTGAGACAGAGAAAGAGAAAGAGACCCATGGGGAGGCTGACCATCTGACAGCCAATATCCCTCTGCCTTTGCTGGTCTCCCCTGATTCTTCCTGCTTCTCCTTCTCCCCACTAGGAAGGAATGTGCTCTGCTGTTCTTGCTTTTCAGGACGTACTGCAGAACTCATCCACAGGCATACAGAAATTCTATGCTTCAGAAGCCAAACATGGATGGTGAGTCCATAGAAAAGCCAATCACTTCCCTATGTGATCCAGCAGGAGACCTAAGGGCACAAATCTTCCCAGCTTGGAAGATACTTATTAAACCTTAGCCTGTTGGAGACTACCCAGACATAAAATCCCACTCCCTGATATGTCCTCTGTCATTCTTTCAAGACAGTGGCTAAAAGGAGGAGAAGGACATGGAGAAGGTTAAGTATCATGCCCACAGGTTCAACAAAAATCATACCTCAAATGGATAGGATACAAATTTTCCCTTCCAAGCAAACCTGTAGTAAAACATTGTGTCGATGGTACACCAATACTTAAGTGCTAATATTTAACTGAAGATGTATCCAAAAGCTCATTTCTGATGGAGGTAACTCAAGGCCCCTTAGAGCCCTTGTTCTGGTCTGGGATGATATACCTGGAGGGTCACACATTAAAAAGAATTTAGAAAAGGTCAGGCACCCTGAGTTAGACTCAACAAATATGTGTTAGGCACCTACCACTTCCCAAGTTCTACGCTAACAACATTCAAAAGGAGAGTCACCAGATGACTATCCGGAAGCTTTGACATAAGTGGGGCTGCACAGCCAAGTGGAAAGAACACGAGCTTTGCAACCTGAGTTTAATTCCTGACTCAGCTGTGTGGCTGACCTTGCATATGTCACCCAGTCTTTTGTCTCAGATTTTTTTTTTTCATTTGCAAAATCGGAGTAAAATATTTACTTTTTTCATAAGTATAAAAAATTTAAAATCATATTTTTATCCTATTACATTCACAAGGAATAAAAAGAGTGATAATGTGCAGTGTTAACAAGGTATGGGGACCGGGCCCTTTCATCCGTCAGTGGTAGGAATATACATCTGTGTATCTTCTATAGAGAGTAGTCTGGCAATAACATACATCAAATAAAAAATATGCGTAACATTTGACTCAACAGACTACTTTTAAGAATTTATCTTAAGGAAATGACTGGAGAAATTTGCCCAGAGACTAACAAGACTCTTCACCTGTCTGTTGTTTATAATGGAGAATTGTTTAAATCAATTATGGCCCATCAAGACCATGAGATTGCTCTTTTCAAAACTATAAATGCCATTTGTATTCTTTGCTGTAGGAAGAAGCTGTCTGTCTATAAACTATACTACAAAATACATTACCTTATGAAAGTTAACATGGGTATGAATATAGAAATATATTTAAGGAAATAGCTGATATACCTGAAGCGGTCAATTTATAAACAAATGGCTGATGGACCTTCTTCAGCTTGCTAACAGTGTTTCTCTCTGGGCAGCCTGACCCAGGGAGGGCCTCCAGGTTACAAAATTCTGCAGGCAAAATGTAATTATCATGGATGATAATGTGAACAATGCCCCTTGGATTAACGTAATGTATTAGCCCCAAATTTGGGTGCTTTTTAATTTCTTCTTTAAGCTTTTTCTCTACACTAGGATTTTCTACAAAAACGATGTCTCATTTTTTTCCCCCATTGGAAACAATAAAACCATTTTAGTTTTTGAAAACAAAGAAGTCACATATAAACAATAATAAGCCTGATGCAAGTGCATGTTGGACACTCGGTAAACCAACGCTTTGTGCTTGTTTCTCACCAACTGTCTCTGAGCTCTCAGCCCACAATTCTATCCTCCGCTCTGTCACACCGCAGCTAAAACTCTACAGATCGCAACGCTCAGACTCCCTTGCCAGTCGGCTTCCTGCTAAGTTCTGCCAACGAAGAGGCACTAGAGGGAGATAGGAAGTCAGGAAGAGGAAGAAAAGGATACCCTTTATGTTTCCCAGTTCCAGTTAATGAGACTAGGGCAGCAGCAGGGGACTGGCTGAACTCCTGCATCTTAAGACGCACAGCACTAGCATCACTGCATCTTCTCACAGGTACCAGCAGCAGGCGGGATGCATCCCCTTGCCATCTGGATACTTTCATTCCTTCACCCTTTCAACTGCGCCCTTTGGTCCACTGAAGCCCTTGCCAAGTCAGATTCCCTTCTCAGAGTTCCACACACCAGCATCATGGAGCCTTTCCAACCCTGGGTTCTGGTAACTCCACCTCTTCCCTTTGCTTCCCCATGCTTGTAGGCAGTGCCCGCCTCTGCAAATGTTAAATCTCCTGGTTTCTTCTGCATCCCCCCTTTTTTTAAAGAATTTTTAAATTTTTATTTATTTATTTATTTATGGCTGTGTTGGGTCTTCGTTTCTGTGGGAGGGCTTTCTCTAGTTGCGGCAAGCAGGGGCCACTCTTCATCACGGTGCGCAGGCCTCTCACTGTTGCGGCCTCTCTTGTTGCAGAGCGCAGGCTCAGTGGTTGTGGCTCACAGGCCTAGCTGCTCCGCAGCATGTGGGATCTTCCCAGACCAGGGCTCGAACCCGTGTCCCCTGCATCGGCAGGTGGACTCTCAACCACTGTGCCACCAGGGAAGCCCCTGCATCCCCTTTTTGAACTTTCAGACTTCTACCACCAGTGTGAATCAAATCTCTTCTTCTTTAACACCTATTATCTTGACTGTATCATGTATCATTTTTATAATTAGAAGACAATGAAGTTATTTTATTTTTTAAATGTCCCAATTATACGGAGCACGACTCTTAAAACATATTAGCCATTGTACTTATTATTCACTGTTCCCGTAGGAATCTCTCCAACTATGACTGCTACTGATCCTCTGCACCAATCTGAGGCATAGACATTTTATTTCAACCTCAATAACACAGCTGAAACAAGACGAAAAGGCTTATTAACACTTTACTAAGAATACATGATATAACAGATGATAACTACTCACAGAAAATTTAAAACTGATTATTGGTATAGCTGTTCTCATTCTCAAGCAGCCATGTGAGGGATTGCTTCTTCCAGCCTCTTCCACATAACAGATGCCATGTTTCCTCAGTGACCTAGGGGGACCCTCTGGTTAGACCAGTTTCTTCACTTTCGAGCTCCAGAGAATTATCTCTTCCCCCCTAAAGGTCCATCTGTCGGGCATCTTTTCTTGTTCCAGGATCTACTCCTTTCCAGGAAGATTGACAATGGGAATAACAAATTCATTCAATGACTACACTGCTCTCTACCCACAGGGAAGTCTTCAAGGCCGGTAGCAAATGTATCATAGTATGAAGGGCAAGAATGCTTACTGCCATGATCTAAAGATCTAGCATCAAAAACCCCTGAGTTGCTTGTATGATTGTAGGTAGGTGAGGAGGCAGCCCAAGAAACAACTAATGTTGAATTTCTCACCAGTCTGTTGTTTAGGAGCTCAGAGAGTATCTTCCATTCTTTCTTGAGCATAATTTTAAAAAATTATATACTTACTACAGTCCATTTTTTTTCAAATGTAACTGATCTGAGAAATCCGAAAAGTCTGAGAATCACTGCTACATGTTTTTATATTGAAGAGATTTGAAATACATTAAAAGTTAGAGCTGAGGTCACGTAAGAGGGAAGCCCTGAACATATCAAAAAAGGAGGAAAGAGGCATAGCCCAGCCCAAAGGTGAAGTGAACCCAATGGGGATAATCATAAGCATTTTGTGATCCTGAATAGTTACTTGAGTGAAAACGTACAATAGAATGGGCAGTGGAATGGCAGCCCTGTGGCCAAACTGTTCAAAGTCAGCTGGGTGCTGTTTACAGCCAAAAGTTGGCATCAACAGGAAGTATGTCTTCTCCAGAGGAGAAAGCTGGCAGGACACAGTAGAGTGTTGAGGTCCAAGCCATGCTGGGAATTCAAATTCCATGAAGGAAAACTGAGGATGAACTAATTCATTCATCCTGGGCCAAGATTGCGGAAAGCAGGGGAGGCTATGCCTTCTTTCATCCCAGTCACACTGGATGTGAAGATCAAGGTCAACAAGACTAATTTCAGAGACCATCTGCTGATGGGGCTGAGGCTTTACTTGCATCTCCATCCAAGTTTGGGAAGAGCTGATAGATTAAAATCAACATGGGCTCTGGAGGTAGACATGGGTATGTGTGTGCCAGAGTGTGTGTGTGTGTGTGTGTGTGTGTGTGTGTCTCTTTGCTTGAGTGTTTTAATTACCTAGACAATTTTTCATGCCATTTCTGCCTGGAACTAGGCTATGTGATAACTCATTTTATCTCTTTAGTCTCAATTTCCTTATCATTTGAAGGACTGGGGCTAAATAATATACAATAACCTGCTCAGCTAGAACATTTTAAGATTCTTTTATTCTAATTCCCTTAAATCTCTATAGAAAAGGAATGTAGAATAGACAGAAGTTTTAGTTCTGGCTCTGTAATATGAGCTATTTCAACTGCACTGAAGACTTCACCCCTGTATACTCAAGTTTCTGCACCTGAAAATTATACGGAAGATCTACCTCGGTTGGGCCACAGTTACTATTAGATAAGAAAATATATGTAAAAGAGCAAGGTTCTTTTTTGGCTTATAAAAAGTACTAAATATTTTTTTATAAAGTCTGTGAGTACTCTTATTGTAGTAAAATAAAGGCTTCACAATCCACAGAGTAAAAGACTATCGATAGTAAATTTAAATGGTCCCAGATAGTTAAAACTGTCAAGATTTTTATCTGATTTTTATAGTTTCATGTGTTTCCACTAGAGCATTCAGCCTAGTACTTCTTAATACCTTGGTGTGTTTACTTATAGCACGTCTTTTGCTCTTTATGGTTGTTTACATCTCTTCCACAATGGCCTTGGAAGAAAGTAATCAAGTTTGCAGCGTTGTATATATACTAAGAATAAATATACTCTGACTCTCCTGGGAATAAAATGTTGGCCTGGGTGTTGATTTTATAAAAATTATTTGTCACTACCCTCCACCCAGCAAGCAAAGTCCAAAAATTGGGAATCATGCTAGATTTCTTCCTCTCCTTCACTTACTTCTCATGTTGACCTTTTAAGTCATCACCTGTCTTCTCCCCACTCCCCACTCTAATCAAGCCGCCATTATCACTTCTGCTCTAACCCAACTGGTTGTCTCCTTGTTCTTTTATCCCATGTTGGAAAGAATTATAAGAAACAAGGGATCACTGCATCAGTCCTCCTGGGTTACTTTGAACTCAGCCCAGTTCAATACAAACTACCAGGCCAACAAGATGGTAAATTGTTTCTTTTGGAAACCATCTTTGTATTTTGTTTTCCTGTTACAGACATATGTTGCTAAGAGATCTTTGGCTTGACAAGACCCACTATATCTTTGCTAGAACATCCTGGCTTTGTCTCCCTGACCACTGCTATCAAAACCTCCCAGCCATCCTCAGAGGCTCATTAACATCACCACACAAGGAAACTACTCCACCTTTACACAGTTTTGCAAACTTCACAGGGGTCCATGATTTTTTTTTTTTGAGGCTGGTAGAATCTTTTTTATTTAAAAGCTGAGTCTTCTAATACAGTGATTTCCTGAAGTTTCAAATAACTTGCAAAGTATGAAACCTGAATTCCTTTGTAAGGTCTTCTGTGATACCTTTAACTTTCAGTCATAGCATTTAAATGAAGGCAGCTATGATTTTAAAATATAGTACATAATGATAGGTACACAGAAATATTATGCATTTTTTTCATAAGTACTTTTGCATGATACTAGCAGGGAGAGAAAGAAAAGCATCTTGTGGTAGGTTAAGTGGCAAGTTCAGGTTCAGGCTCTCTAATCTTTAGGCAAAAAGCTTGCCTCTTTGCTGGTCAGACCACACACAGGGCAGTTCTGTTAATGTTTAGAAGCCTATGAATAGGAATGTGTCCAAAGAAAATCAATGACAATCAGAAACAATACCACATAAGCAATGTTTAGCTGAACCACATCAAACTTGGAGAGGGCTTCACCTGAGGAAGTTAAGGCATGTAAAACGGAGATTAGATCTTATCCTTGTTTCTACACATTTTAGGCAAAATGTGTAAAATTCACAAGGCAAAGATCAAAACAAAGAAAAACAAATCCACCTAATTATACACTATGGAATGGGTATGTCCTGAAACGGAATGTCAACGAAGCATTTAAGTGGAAGTTAGATAAACCATATGTTAGGTGTGTTCTAAGGGTTCGTGAGCTGAAACTTTATTTTTTATTTTTTATTTTTTTTGCGGTACACGGGCCTCTCACTGCTGTGACCTCTCCTGTTGTGGAGCACAGGCTCCGGATGCGCAGGCTCAGAGGCCATGGCTCACGGACCCAGCCGTCCTGTGGCATGTGGGATCTTCCCGGACCCAGGCACGAACCCGTGTCCCCTGCATCAGCAGGCAGACTCTTAACCACTGCGTCACCAGGGAAGCCCTGAGCTGAAACTTTTAAGCCCATTTATTGTAAGATGTTATGATTCCATGGCAGTCTCAAGTCTTTTGGTAATGATGAGCAACAACCTGGGGATTTTTTTTTCAGTAGAATAATGCTATGATTTCCAAATCCCTTTCAGCCAAAATTGTATGGGTGATCCAAGTAACCTACGAAGTGCCTTGAGTTCCATGATGAAAGATGCTATATAAATAAAAAGGGTAATTTAGTCATAATAAATAACGGTAATGACGATGGATGATGGATGGATGGTGTCACAGAGAAGCTGGCCTGCCATTAGGGAGCCCAAAGCAACCAGCTGTGAGCTGGAAATAATGTGTGCCCAGGCCAGGAGGATATTCAGTGACTGAGACCATGTTAACCTTTCAACCAAAGATCTGGATCAAACCTCTGATTCAGAGGTGTGAGCATTTGAAATGGAAAAAACTACAGTATTTATTCCAGAGCTTGAATGTTACTTTGGACTTATAAGACCTCTACCAACACAGGTCAACAGGGAGCTTCCTCTTCCAACAGAAGAGAAAATTGAGTAGGTCAGAGGAAGAGCCAGAATTCCAGACTAGAGTTATGACTCTGAACCCCATGCTCTTTCCATCCTCTACCAGACCCCAGACAATTCAATGGAACATGTAACTTCAGAGAAGAGCCAACTTGGATGAGAAAATGTTGAAAAGAGGTCATGTCTCTCAAGATGGCTTGCAGAGCTGTTTTCTATCCATTTAGGCTCAGCAAGCCTGCTAGTAAAACTCTTAGCCCCTCAAGCAGGGAGGAGCCATGCACTGAGGCCCTGGAGCTGATCTCCAGAGTTAAAGGAACACGTGGTAGGAGCCAGCTGAGTTCTGTTGGACCAGGAAAGGATACTGCTTTAGGGCTTTGTCCAGCTTGAGATCTAGGAAGCCTGATTGCTGCCACAGGCCTGACTGATGCCACCTGCTGAAGGACTTGGCCTTTGGACTCCCAAGCCTCACACGTGCTTGAAGACCAACCAGTCACCATATGCAAAGAGGAAGGACCCTCCTCTCTGCCCACCAAAAACTACCATCAAAAAAAAAAAGAAATCTGGAAGCTACAAATCTAGGAATCTTGTTAGAACACATGGATGCTTTCCTTACCTACTTATCTTTCCTTTTTCTTGTTTTTTTTTGGTGGTATCTATTGAAATTTTAGTTTCACAGCCTTTAGCTTTAAGTTGCTTGCATTTTGGCATAATTTAACATACTTTATCATTTGGAATTTATTCTTATCCTCTTTTTCTAGTTTATCATCTTTAAATTTTTAACCTTTTTAACTTAACAATATTCTTTTTGTGCTTTTCCTTTGAAGCTAGTCTATTCTCAGTCTTTTAACATTTATTTTGGGTTTTTATTTCCTGAAAGAAATTATTATTTTATATTTCTTAAACATTTTCTTATTAATTTTAAGTCACTGTAATTTTATCTCTGAAATTTTTGTTTTCTTTTTTAATTTCTTTATAACTCTCATTTTACCTCTTCTGTTTCACCTTTTCAATATTGCTCTATTTTCCCAGTTTTTAAACATATGCTTTTGCCTCTTTAAAACTGATACTTGAAATTATAACTTCTGCATTTTTATTTTTAGCTTTTGAAATTATTTTTCCTTTCAATTTTTCTGTTTACCTTGTATTCTGTTTATTTCCATAGGATACCAATGTCTAATCCTATAGTAAAAAAGATTCATTTGTTACCATAGGAAGGGGCTTTAAGTCTTCTTCCATAGTTTGAGGCAGGTATGTATGAATGTTAATCCTGTCACCCCAACCCACTGACTCAGTGATCTTGGGAACCTGCTCTTCTATCTGGGCCTCAGCTCACAACTCTGCAAATGCTGACCCCTTATGACACTGGAATTCACCTTTCCTATTATACATTCTGAAAGGCATGGAGGAGCTAGGCCAGGAGAAACACCACCCCAATCTTCCCTCTTGCAGCCAACCATTTTTCAGTCCTTTCACTTTTAGCCATTCCACAGCCATTTCAGCCAGTCCATTTAGATAAAGTGACACTTTTATTACAGCTGTATCCAGAATCCAGTAAAATACAACTGAGAATAAAGATTTATCTGCAGGAAATAGAAGCAAATCAAAGCATTGGTCTTTTTTTGTTTGTTTGTTCATTTTGTTTTGTTTTATTATTTCTTTTAATCTTTTTTTTTATACAGCAGATTCTTATCAGTTATCTATTTTATACATATTAGTGTATATCTGTCAATCCCAATCTCCCAATCCATCCCACCACCCTCCCCCACTGCTTTCTCCCATTGGTGTCTATACATTTGTTCTCTACATCTGTGTCTCTATTTCTGCCTTGCAAACCAGTTCATCTGTACCATTTCTCTAGATTCCACATATATGCATTAATATACGATATTTGTTTTTCTCTTTCTGACTTACTTCACTCTGTATGACAGTCTCTAGGTCCATCCACGTCTCTACAAATGACCCAGTTTCGTTCCTTTTTATGGCTGAGTAATATTCCATTGTATATATGTGCCACATCTTCTTTACCCATTCGTCTGTCGATGGGCATTTAGGTTGTTTCCATGACCTGGCTATTGTAAATAGTGATGCATTGAACATTGAGGTTCATATGTCATTTTGAATTATGGTTTTCTCGGGGTATATGCCCAGTAGTGGGATTGTGGGGTCATATGGTAATTCTATTTTTAGTTTTTTAAGGAACATCCATACTGTTTTCCGTAGTGGCTGTATCAATTTACATTCCCACCAACAGTGCAAGAGGGTTTCCTTTTCTCCACACCCTCTCCAGCATTTGCTGTTTGTAGATTTTCTGATGAGGCCCATTCTAACCGGTGTGAGGTGATACCTCATTGTAGTTTTGATTTGCATTTCTCTAATAATTAGTGATGTTGAGCAGCTTTTCAAGTGCTTCTTGGCCATCTGTATGTCTTCTTTGGAGAAATGTCTATTTAGTTCTTCTGCCCATTTTTGTATTGGGTTGTTTGTTTTTTTGATACTGAGCTGCTTGTAAATTTTGGAGATTGATCCTTTGTGAGTTGCTTCATTTGCAAATATTTTCTCCCATTTTGAGGGTTGTCTTTTCATCTTGTTTATGTTTTCTTTTGCTGTGCAAAAGCTTTTAAGTTTCATTAGGTCCCATTTGTTTATTTTTGTTTTTATTTCCATTACTCTAGGAGGTGGGTCGAAAAAGATTGTTCCTATGTTTTCCCCTAAGAGTTTTATAGCGTCTGGTCTTACATTTAGGTCTTTAATCCATTTTGAGTTTATTTTTGTGAAGCATTGGTCTTAACTTCAAGAAAATCACAATTTGGGCCCTGACTTTGTCACTAACCAAGTAACTGAGGGAGTCATTTGATTATTGTGGACACCAATTCCCTCCTTTTTAAAAGGAGTGTTAGATGAGATTATTTCTATGGATTCCTCTGTTATTAATTGCCAATGAGTCTATACCTTTCTATTCAAAGGAACTATGAGATTGACATTAATGTATATGGAGATTACCCTGTTATTTGTACCAGGTAACAGAACCCAAGAGAAGTTATTCCTGCCAGAGTACCAAGACCTCTCCAGTCAAGCCCATTGAGCAAAACAACAATATGTTACCATGGTAACATAAATGTGGACTAGGTTGAGCCAGGTGCCTGACATACTTGCCATTGATGACACCATCTGGGTTGAGCATGGGGATGATCTTGAAAATGAAGTTTTCCCTCAAGAGCCTAGCCACAGGGTCACTGCTGACCAGGAACTCTAAGGTCCCCTTCATCACCCAGCTGGCATTGCTCTCTCCTGGGTGAACTCGAGCAGTAATCACCTGGTATGGGCGCTGCCCTGCAGAAAAAGAGACACAAGAAAATTAACGTAAGTACACTTTTCATTTCCACCCAGATAATCTCCAGGAAGCCAGTATTACACGTGACTGGCATGAAGCCTGAAACAGGCTGACTGTTTCTAATACACATCTAATGTACATGTATCCATTTTCCATCTGCCTCTATGGTCTGCAAGACTCAAGAGAGTATAAAGTTAAAGCTCAAGGCTGTTATCCAAAGCATAAGTACTTAGTGGCATCAAAAGCAACCAAGAATCAGATTTTGGCAAGACCACCAAAGAAATAATTTACTCTTCAGAGTCCAACAGCATGATGCTGGGTGTCCCAGATCTGAGATTGAATCTTATCTTCATCATTTACCAGTTGTAAGACCTCAGCCAAATGACTTAATTTCTCCAACGCTGCCTTCTCATCTGTAAAATGAGGACAATAATACTGACCTCCTGCAGCTGTTATAAAAACTAAAGGATGTGATTATAAAGAATTTGGCATATTGCTTGCTGTTCAGTGTGTACCTGTGAGCTCTCTCCCTTCTCAATTATAAAGTCTGTGGTTAGGATGGTGCCTCACATTCCCCAGTAGAAATAGGAGTCAAGTACAGAAACTGAATTGGGAAATTTATGACTGACTTTATGACACTGAAGCCAATCCTGGAGAGATTTCACAAAAGAGGGAAGCACCTGGAAGCTTAATCTTGGAGTTGCAATACTTCCTTCACTTTGCAGAAGAAATCAGGAACACACTCTCTGCCAATCACAGGGAGTGTACTGACATGAATAGATCTTATGAAGAATGCACTGATGAAAGACAGACTTATCCTTTCTTTGCTGACAGAAGACACATGGAGTATCGTAGTGTTGAAACGTATTCTTAGACCACATCTGGGTTCAGGTGGTAAATGTCTTTTGATTGATTGGTGATGTCTGTCCCCATACACTTGAGGAAGAAGTGGGGAACATGTGGTATCATACAAGCAATTCACCGTGTCTGCTCTAACCCCTTGTTTAATTTTGTGTGGGTTTTTTGACTCTTCCTTCTGTATCCTCACCCAATTCTTTATTACTCCTAAACCCATTCTAATGATGAGAACTAAATATTTGCCAAGTATAAATACCTTAGCCACTAAACAGACTAAAAGTTAAACCAGTCATTTTCTTCCTGATCATTCAACCATGAGTTAAATATGGCTTTTCTTCCCTTAAGCAGTAATCTTTTTGAGGGAATAAACTGTGTCTCAAATTCTGTACAAAGAAAGACAAAACTGAGTAACTCTCAATTACAGCTAAATAACAAGTAATGGAAGATACAGAGAAATAAACTATTAATTCCCTAATTATATTACTATTATCATCAATTAAAACAAACAAAAAACCCTCTGTCAACAGCCAATGAGATGCAGGTTTAAGGGGCATATATTGGTGCATTTTTACTGACTATGGTAAGAGCATGTTATTTCTCTTTGTAGATCCTTTATATATTGTGGATAATATTCAGTTATGTTTTTGCTTAAGCAGGTATTTTGAACACATTCCAGAAACTGCAGGAGGCATTCGGTAGAAAAAGTTGAATATATTATAGTTCTTGTTCTGTAAGAGGCCAAAGCATTTGTCGGTAGTGACAAACATGCAAGCAAATAATGACAAGTGAGCTAGTGGAGGTGTATATAAAGCACCAAAAATAGATCTGAGTCAGAGAGGGAAGGACATTTCCAGCAATGTGATGTAATTTAGACTGGGTCCTGCAGGATAAGTATCAGCTAACTAGAGAAAGAAGGTGAGAAGGGGTCTTCTAAGCAAAGAAAAAGATACATGGCAAAGAACACAGAGGAGAAAAACTGGTGCATTCAAGAATAAAGAAAACTTGTGAATGGCTAAAGCAAAGGACTAGAGATAGTAGCTTGTGAATTTAGAAAAGTAGTTTGGTGTCAAACGGTTAAGATCCTTCCTCATATATTTTGTTTAGGGATTTGGACTTTATTCTGTAGATCAGAAGTTCTCAACCATGGAGTCAGTGTCTCCCTGATACGCTATGATCTGTGATGAGATCTACTGAAGAATCACTGGTTAGTAATAAAAGTGTAAATGCTTGTTATATATATATATATATATATATACATATATATACACATACACACACATATACACTACACTATATATGTATACATACACTTTATAAACACACATACATATATACATGTATATACACACACATACACATATCACACAAAATGCTGGCTACCGCCGCCCAATACCTTTTCTCCCCTTCTTTCCTACTACCAGACCCCTGATTTTGGGGGGTTTAAAAAGTGCCCAGATCAAAACACCCAGCTTCGTGGATCCTCTTGTAGGTAGGAGTGACCATGTGACAGGGTTGAGACCAATGAGATGTAAATGGCAGCCTGGGGTCGGTCTTTCTGGAAAACTGACTAAAGGGCACTGTTCACCTGGCAAATGCCTTCTTGGTTTTTGTCCCTTATCCCTTAACTTTGTCTCTTGTTCCTTCCGTGAACATAGATCTGATACTTTCAGGTGAAGAAGCCAACTTGACAAAGTCACATGATAAGATGTTACCATAAAGGTAGAAAGAGCCTAGTTCTTGAAAAATCCCTTAAGCAGCTACCCTGCACCTTCACTAGCTTCTTCAATGCTTCTGGATGTTTGAGACCAATAAACCATTATTTGACTGGGCAAATGTAATCACGTTTCTGCTATATCTTGTTAGACTCTAGTTTAACTTATATAAGAGCAGATTTAAAGTCATCCTTAAAATAAGGTTACTTTGGAGGCTTCTGGGAAGATGGCGGAAGAAAAAAGCACGGAGATCACCTTCCTCCCCACAGATACACCAGAAATACATCTACACGTGGAACAATTCCTACAGAACACCTACTGAACGCTGGCAGAAGACCTCAGACCTCCCCAAAGGCACGAAATCCCCCACGTACCTGGGTAGGGCAAAAGAAAAAAGAATAAACAGACACAAAAGAATAGGGACGGGACCTGCACGAGTGGGAGGGAGCTGTGAAGGAGTAAAGGTTTCCACACACTAGGAAGCCCCTTCGCGGGCGGACACTGCGGGTGGCAGAGGGGGAAGCTTCGAAGCCATGGAGGAGAGCACAGCAACAGGAGTGCGGAGGGCAAAGCGGAGAGATTCCCGCACAGAGGATAAGGGCCGACCGGCACTCACCAGCCGGAGAGGCCTGTCGGCTCACCCGCTGGGGCGGGCGGGGCTGGGAGCTGAGGCTCCAGCATCGGTCAGAGCGCTGGGAAAGGACTGGGGTTGGCGGCGTGAACACAGCCTGCAGGGGGTTAGTGCGCCACAGCTAGCCGGGAGGGAGTCCGGGGAAAAGTCTGGAGTTGCCGAAGAGGCAAGACACTTTTTCTTCCCTCTTTGTTTCCTGATGCGCGAGCAGAGGGGATTAAGAGTGCTGCTTAAAGGAGCTCCAGAGACGGGTGTGAGCCGCGGCTAAAAGCGCGGACCCCAGAGACAGACATGAGACGCTAAGGCTGCTGCTGCCGCCACCTAAAAGCCTGTGTGCGAACACAGGTCACTATCTACACCCCGCTTCCGGGGAGCCTGTGCCGCCCGCCACTGCCAGGGTCCCATGATTCAGGGACAACTGCCCTGGGAGAACGCGCGCCTCAGGCTGGTGCAACGTCACGCCGGCCTCTGCCGCCGCAGGATTAACCCGCGCTCCATGCCCCTCCCTCCTGCCGCCCCGAGTGAGCCAGAGCCCCCGAATCAGAGGCTCCTTTAACCCCGTCACGTCTGAGGGAAGAACAGACACCCTCCAGCAACCTACACGCAGAGGCGGGGCCAAATCCAAAGCTGAGCCCCTGGGATCTGTGAGAACAAAGAAGAGAAAGGGAAATCTCTCCGAACAGCCTCAGAAGCAGCGGATTAAAGCTCCACATCAACTTGATGTACCCTGCATCTGTGGAATACCTGAATAGACAACGAATCATCCCAAATTGAGGAGGTGGACTTTCAGAGCAAGATTTATGCTGTATAGCTTTGCTTCCAACATTTGTCCTAGGGTTCTATCCATCCGTTTTTTTGTTTCGCTTTGTTTTTATTTTTTTTTCTTAATAAATATTTTTTTTATTTTAATAACTTTATTATATTTTAACTTATTTTATTTTACTTTACCTTCTTTCTTTTTTTCCTTCCTTCCCTCCTTCCTTCCTTCCTCCCTCCATCCTTCCTTCCTTTCTTTTTCTTTCTACTTCTACTAATTCTTTCTTTCTACTTTTTCTCCCTTTTATTCTGAGCCATGTGGATGAAAGGCTCTTGGTGCTGCAGCCAGGAGTCAGTGCTGTGCACAAAATAGACCTTAAACCAAAGACTATTAGAAAAGACAAAGAAGGACACTACATAATGATCAAGGGATCGATCCAAGAAGCAGATATAACAACTGTAAATATTTATGCACCCAACATAGGAGCACCTCAATACATAAGGCAAATACTAACAGCCATAAAACGGGAAATCGACAGTAACACATTTATAGTAGGGGACTTTAACACCCCACTTTCACCAATGGACAGATCATCCAAAATGAAAATAAATAAGGAAACACAAGCTTTAAATGATACATTGAACAAGATAGACTTAATTGATATTTATAGGACACCCCATCCAAAAACAACAGACTACACATTTTTCTCAACTGCCCATGGAACATTCTCCAGGATAGATCATATCTTGGGTCACAAGTCAAGCCTTGGTAAATTTAAGAAAACTGAAATTGTTTCAAGTATCTTTTCTGATCACAATGCTATGAGACTAGATATCAATTACAGGAAGAGACCTATAAAAACTACAAACACATGGAGGCTAAACAATACACTACTTAATAACGAAGTGATCACTGAAGAAATCAAAGAGGAAATAAAAAAATACCTCGCAACAAATAACAATGGAGACGCAATGACCCAAAATCTATGGGATGCAGCAAAAGCAGTTCTAAGAGGGAAGTTTATAGCAATACCATCCTACCTTAAGAAACAGGAAACACCTCGAATAAACAACCTAAACTTGCACCTAAAGCAAATAGAGCAAGAAGAAAAAAAAACGCCAAAGTTAGCAGAAGGAAAGAAATCATAAAAAATCAGATCAGAAATAAATGAAAAAGAAATGAAGGAAACGAAAATAAGGTTACTTTGAATAACATGCATCCAAGTGTGCTTTCTGGACTGGGGAGAAAAGAATGGCAGAGTTGTAGTAAGAATATTTGTTATGTGTGTCCCAGAAAACAACAGTTGAGAATGTCTGCTTTAAGAAATAGAAAGTAAATGATGGCTTTTCAACAGGAGAAAGACATGCCAAAGACTGTGCTTCAAAAAAATTCTGACATTTATGAAGACAGCACATTTGTTTAACCACAGACAGTGGTGGAGTTATAGAGCAGAGCACAACTTTTAGAGCCATATTTCCAGAGTTCAAATTCCAGCCCCACCATGTTCTACCTGAGATGAATTATGTTAAGTTTCTCAAGTGAGTATTGGGTTGGATATTCTGCATGTAAGCCTAGTGATTTGCTAACTGGAACTTACTAAGTATTGGCGGGGGTGGTATACAGTTAGCTAGCTGAGCAGAGTTGAAGTTAGTTGAAGGTCAACTTTCCCACTATATCATTTGCTCACAATTACTTTTCACTCCTTCCAAAGCAAGCTGTATTGGCAAGCCAATAAAAAGCTTGTTGAGTAATAAAGAGGCTTGACGAATTTGTACCCAATCAGTGGCCTATTTTCAGTTCTATAATTCCATATCACTCTCTTTGTGGTTTTTGAACTATGTTCATTTACAGCATATTGAACAACAATAGTAAGTGCTCCCAGCCCAGCAAGAAGAAATTTAAAAAAAAAAGTAGCTTAAGCTCGTGTAAATTTTCAACACCAACTGAACACTCTCATTGTCTGGGCCATTTGAGTCCCATTGCCTGGTAACCAGTGCAATGCAGTGTGTTAGTCAATAAGTCAAATGCAGCTCTTGCAAAGAAATGTCAATGATGTTTCTTCCCTTTGGAGAGTCAGGGTGATAATCTGCTAGACTATAATACACCACAAAAGCTGCCAGGCTGTTCTGAGCATCCTGAAGAAGCAAACAGGGAAAACTGTGGACTCTCATGAAGAAATTAGTATAAGCAGAATTTTAGCCATTTCTAGCTGATTTTCCTCCTTCCTCTCCGTGATTTAAGGCAATTTTGCAGTCGTATTGGTGAGTTAAACTTATGGGACCATTCAATTGTAGCAGCAAATGGTGCTCCAAAGAACCCACAACAGACAACAGCTGTAAATAGTATGCAACATACATACTATGTGTTTTTTCTTGTAATTGACAATTTCAGTTTCAATAACTCATCTTTGCTTGGGGTAGGGCAAAAAGTATCAAGTATATTTTTTTCTCTGTAATTTATGAAATCTATTCCAGAGGCCACCAAAATCCATGGGGGAGTCATGGTTTGGCAAAATTGTAATTCTGAAAGCAACACATTGAATTTTTGTCAGTGGTAATGACATCTGTATTAGAAACAAGTAGGGGGTGGTATAATGCCTGAGAGATATCAGGCTCAGGGCCAATGAAAAGCTGAGTAAGAACAGAAGACATGTGTGATAATACACATGTACGCCCAACTATATAAACATCCATTCATTTATTCCTTCTTTCTTTCAACAATATATATTAAGCTCCTACTGGCACTCTGTAAGGTTCTGGAGATTCCAAAAGAAATAATGATTTTTGCCCTCAGGGAACTAATAATAGTCTGGTGAGAAAAACAGGCACACAGATAATTATGATCCAATGATCAGGGACATTTGTCAAGACATTTTTCAAAGCACAGTGGAATGCTCATTACGTTATTTATGGTAATGCAAGCAACTGGAAGTGACTTAAACATGTATCCACAGGACATTAGTTAAAGAAATGATACGTAAAACAGAATACTATGCAACCATTAAAAGTGGCACATAGATCTCACACTGGAAGATATGTCACACAGTGATGAATGAAAACAATGTAGGCGAGAGCGCTGAATCATAATGGATCCCATTTGTGTCATTGTAGATACTTAAAGGTATCTGTACACAGAGACACATCTGCTAGTGAAGGCCACCTGGGTCATTTCTATGTCTTCTTTATCCCAATCTAGCATGTTTGTCTCTCCAGAAAATAACAATCATATGTCAGTTTTCATAAAGGCAAAATATTTTCCAGGAGTAGTAAACCACAGAAGAGAAAGATTAAAAAAAAGTTTTTTTTTCACAGAAGACGTGACATATGATCTGGTTTGTCCCACTGGAGTTTGAGTTTGCCAGATGAAGAAAAGAAAGGAGGGAGATGATGGAAGGGGGTAAGTCGATGTATTTGCAAGATAATGAGGTCATAAAGCACAGAGCGCCTGAAGAAGAGTGATGTGATTTTATGTGACTAAAACACTAGCTATATGGAAGGTAAGAAGCGGAGTGATGCTATAAGCTAAGTCTGTACCTGTTTCTTTGAAACAGGCCTTTTAGCCCATGCTAAGGAGTTTGGAAACAATCTTATAGGCTGTGGAAGCACCATGGAAAATCATTTTGCAAGAGTGTAATCAGATGGGGCTTCTTGTTGGAGCTGAAGATGACAGGAGAAATGGCCAAAAGAGCATATTGTGATTTTAAGGTCCAGTCAGCTAACTTGACCTTAACTCTGGAAGAGAGTGGATAAAAATGGCCTGACTGAAGGGCAAGGAGTGAGGAAGGAGACCAGGAAACAGAAATGGAAAAGAAAATGAAAGAAGATTCTAAGAGAAAATTTGATAAGAGGTGTGGTGGGAAAAAAATTTATACATTATATAATATACATGATACTAACGTTTACCACCAAAGGTAGCATGCTATGAAAATATTCTGTACTGTGTGTTTTTCATTTACTAATACATCTTGGTGGTCTCTCCACATCAATATATAAAGATTCTTCCATCTCTCTTTTTTAATTAGTTGTATTTAGGGTACAATTTACATACAATAAATTTTACCAATTTTAATTTTACAATTCAATGAATTTTGACAAATGTATGCAGTGCTGTAAAACCACTAAGAT
This sequence comes from Neophocaena asiaeorientalis asiaeorientalis, assembly GCF_003031525.2. Taxonomy (NCBI): domain Eukaryota; kingdom Metazoa; phylum Chordata; class Mammalia; order Artiodactyla; family Phocoenidae; genus Neophocaena; species Neophocaena asiaeorientalis. Next base: position 235,447 of record NW_020171805.1, read on the forward strand.
CAGGATTATCATCACAGAAATTCCCCTCATTCCCCTTTGCAGGCCGTTGCCTCACCCCATCCCTACCCTCTGGCAACCACTGATCTGCTTTTTGGCTCTGTAGGGCTGTCTTCTCTGGGACTTCATAATTGATTCATACAGCATATAACCTTTTTGTCTGGCCTCTTTCCCTTAATATAATGCTTTTGAGAGTCATCCATGTTGTTACATATATCAATAATGTGTTCCTTTTAGCCACTGACTTACATTCCAGTGTACCACAGAGCAATGGACATGCCACTATTTGTTTATTCCCTCACCTGTTGATAAGCATTTGCATTATTTCCAGTTTAGGGCTGCTATAGTCATTTGTGTATACATTTTTCTTCAAAGTGAATACTTGGGGGAATAGAATTTCTGCATACTTTGGTAGGGTTAATATTATGGTAGGTTTTTATGAGATGCTGCCAAGCTGTTTCCCAAGGAGTCTGTCCTATTCTGCATGTCCACCAGCAGTGTCTGAGGGTTCCAGTTAATCCACAGAACAACTGACCCTTAGTATTGTCAAGCCTTTTTAATTTTAGTCATTCTAATGGGGAGGTAGTGGTGTCTAACTGTTGTTTTCATTTGCATTTCCCTGATGACAGATGATGTTGAGAACCTTCGTATGTGCTTTTTAGCCATTTTCATACTTTCTTAATGGAAGTATCTTTTCAGATCTTTTGCTTATTTTAAAATCAGGCTGTTTGTCTTATTATTGAGTTTGAAGTGTTCTTTATATATTCTAAGTACAACCGTTTAACAGATATAGGTTTAGTAAATTCTCCCACTCTTTGGCTTACCTTTTCATTTTCTTGAAAATGTATTTTGAAGCCAAAACATTTTTTATTTGATAAAGTCAAATTTCTCCATTCTTTTTCTTTCATAGTTTGAGTATTTGGTGTTCCATCTAAGAAACCTTTGCCTAACTCAATGTGACCATGATTTTCTTCTGCAAGATTTATAGTCTAAATTTTACATTTAAGTCAATCAATATTAGGTCTAGTGAGTTAATTTTGGATTATAATATAATATAAGGGTTGGGATTCATGTTTTTCTTCCTAGGATATCCTTTAGGATTTTATACACATTCAGTCTTATCTTCTTCAAATAACAACAGTTTTATTTTTTCCTCTCTAAACCTGAAAGCATCTTTCAACTGGAGGGTGGGATGCTACTCGCATCTACTGGTCTCTATTGGATAGGGGCCCAGGATGCTACTAAACATTCTGTAATGCACAGAACAGACTCCCATAATAAAAAATTATCTGGTTCAAAATGTCAATAGAGAGAAGAATGAAAAACTCTAGCTTATACTCTACAATACAATATTAAATAGAACTGGTGATAGTGGCAATCTTTTTTTTTTGTTTCCAGTCTCAGAAGGCAAGCTTTCAACATTTCCCCACTGAGGCTTTTGAAACTACCCTTTATTAAATTAAGGAAGTTTTCTTCTATTCCTACTTGCTAAGAGCTTTTGATCTTCAATTATGTTAAATTATTTCAAGTGATATTTTGCTTCTATTGAAATGAATACATAATTTTCTCCTTTATTCTGTAAATGTGATGAATTACATGGATTTATTTTTATTTCCTTTATAGAAAACTTTGAATATACACAAATATATTTACTGCCCAGCTGCAACAATTATCAATTCCCAGCCATTTTTGTTTTATTTATACTCCCACTCTCTACCTCTCGCAAGATTATTTTGAAACAAGTCTTAGGCATCACTTTAACACTGATTTTTTTTGCAAGTTGTATCAACATTACATTCCTGAAATACAATCAATTTGATTACGATATATATCATATATCATTTTATGTAATTCTGGATTTGGTTGTTTTCTCGGGAATTTTGCACCTATATCCCATGAGAGAAGGTGGTCTATAATTTTTCTTTCTTGTAATGTCCTTTTCAGACTTTTATATCAAGGTTGTGATGAGCTGGAAGTCATTACCACTTCTTCTTTTCTGTGGAAGATTTTTGAAGATTAGAAATACTTCCTCCTTAAATTTATGGTAAAATTTCCTAGTGAAGCCATCTGAGCATAGAATTTTTTTCTCTGAAGATTTTAATAACAACCCAAATTACAAAATAACAAAACCAAAATATTAAAAAGCATTCAAATCATGTAATAAAGAAATCCAACCACTTAGATTTTCTATTTCTTCCTTTGTCAGTTTGGTAATTCTACTTTTCAATAATTTTACATTTAAAGCTATATTTTCAAATTTGTTGGTGTAAAGTTATTTTAAACTCCCCCTTATATTTAAGAGTCTCTAGTGATGATCCTTATTTTTATTTCTGATATAGAGTTCTTTATTCTTAATCATTCTCAAAGAGAGCATATCATTTTTAGTCTTTTCCAAAAATGAACTCTTTATTTTAGTTGTTTTCTCTTTCATTTATTTCTCCTCCTAAATTTCATTCTTCCTTCCTTCTACTTTCTTTGGTGTCAATACCATTGTTCTTTTACAAAGAACTTAAAATGGTATTTACATCATTGGCCCAGTGTATGATGGAATTTTATAAATGTTATCCATGTGTTTAAAAGAATGCCACCGAGTGCAACGTTCCATATACACCAATTAGATCAGATTTGTTAGTTATATTCTTCATATTTTCTATATTTTTGCTTGATATTATGTCTCCTTATTCTATGAGTTACTGACAGAGGTATACTAAAAGTCTCCAAAGACTATTTTAGATTTGTCTATTTCTTCTTATAATGTTGTCAATTATTTCTTTATTTTAAAGCTATGTTTTAAATGAAAACAGATTAAGCAGCGTTATGTTGTCCTAACTGGACATTTTATTGTTATAAGGTATTTCTCGATTTCTACTAAAACATTTCTCCCTAGCTTCTCCTTTGGCTGTATTTGCTGGATTTCTTTAGGTTAGTATTTACAATGTGTATCATTTCCCATCCCTTTACTTTCAAACTTTCTATAATTTTCCAGTAGATATTCATTTCTTGGATGTATCATATAACTATTATATTTTATTCAGTCTGGCAATATTTATTCTCTTTTATTTTTTGTTTTAGTTTAATTTTTTTTAATTCTTCAATTTTATTTTTTTTTATACAGCAGATTCTTATTAGTCATCAATTTTATACACATCAGTGTATATATTTCAATCCCAATTGCCCAATTCATCACACCACCAACCCCACCCCAGCGCCACTTTCCCCACCTTGGTGTCCATACGTTTGTTCTCTACATCTGTGTCTCAATTTCTGCCCTCCAAACCAGTTCATCTGTACCATTTTTCTAGGTTCCACATATATGCATTAATATACGATATTTCTTTTGCTCTTTCTGACTTACTTCACTCTGTATGACAGTCTCTAGATCCAACCACGTCTCAACAAATGACCCAATATCGTTCCTTTTTATGGCTGAGTAATATTCCATTGTATATATGTACCACATCTTCTTTATCCATTTGTCTGTCGATGGGCATTTAGGTTGCTTCCATGACCTGGCAATTGTAAACAGTGCTGCAATGAACACTGGGGTGCATGGGTCTTTTTGAATTATGGTCTTCTCTGGGTATATGCCCAGTAGTGGGATGGCTGGATCGTATGGTAATTCTATTTTTAGTTTTTTAAGGAACCTCCATACTGTTCTCCATAGTGGCTGTATCAGTTTAGATTCCCACAAACAGTGCAAGAGGGTTCCCTTTTCTCCACACCCTCTCCATCATTTGTTGTTTGTAGATTTTTTGATGATGCCTGTTTTAACTGGTGTGAGGTGATACTTAATTGTAGTTTTGATTTGCATTTCTCTAGTAATTAGTCATGTTGAGCAGCTTTTCATGTGCTTCTTGGCCATCTGTATGTCTTCTTTGGAGAAATGTCTATTTAGGTCTCCTGCCCATTTTTGGATTGGGTTCTTTGTTTCCTTCATACTGAGCTGCGTAAGCTGTTTATATATTTTGGAGTTCAATTCTTTGTCTGTTGATCCATTTACAAATATTTTCTCCAATTCTCGGGGTTGTCTTTTTGTCTTGTTTATGGATTCCTTTGTGGTGCAAAACCTCTGAAGTTTCATTAGGTCCCAGTTGTTTATTTTTGTTTTTATTTCCATTACTCTAGGAGGCGGGTCAAAAAAGATCTTGCTGTGATTTATGTCAAAGAACGTTCTTCCTATGTTTTCCTCTAAGAGTTTTATAGTCTCTGGCCACACATTTAGGTCTTTAATCCATTTTGAGTTTATTTTTGTGTATGGTGCTAGGGAGTGTTCTAATTTCATTCTTTTACATGTAGCTGTCCAGTTTTCTCAGCAGCACTTATTGAAGACACTGTCTTTTCTCCATTGTATATCCTTGCCTCATTTGTCATAGATTAGTTGACCATAGGAGCATGGGTTTATCTCTGGGCTTTCTATCTTGTTCCACTGATCTAACTTTGTTTTTGTGCCAGTACCATACTGCCTTGATTACTGTAGCTTTGTAGTATAGTCTGAAGTCAGGGAGTCTGATTCCTCCAGCTGCGTTTTTTTCCCTCAAGACTGCTTTGGCTATTCAGGGCCTTTTGTGTCTCCATACAAATTTTAAGATTTTTTGCTCTGATTCCATAAAAAATGTCAGTGGTAATTTGATAGGGATTGCATTGAATCTGTAGGTTGCTTTGGGTAATATAGTCAATTTCACAATATTGATTCTTCCAATCCAAGAACATGGTATATCTCTCCATCTGTTGGTATCATCTTTAATTTCTTTCATCAGTGTCTTATAGTTTTCTGCATACAGGTCTTTTATCTCCCTAGATAGGTTTATTCCTAGGTATTTTATTTTTTTTGTTGCAATGGTAAATGGGAGGAGTGTTCCCTTAATTTCTCTGTCAGATTTTTCATCATTAGTGTATAGGAACGCAAGAGATTTCTGTGCGTTAGTTTTCTATCCTGCAACTTTACCAAATTCATTGATTAGCTCTAGCAGTTGTCTGGTGGCATCTTTAGGATTCTCTATGTATAGTATCATGTCATCTGCAAACAGTGACAGTTTTACTTCTTGTTTTGCAATTTGTACTCCTTTTACTTCATTTTCTTCTCTGATTGCTGTGGCTAGGACTTCCAAAACTATGTTGAATAATAGTGGTGAGAGTGGACATCCTTGTCGTGTTCCTGATGTTAGAGGGAATGCTTTCAGTTTTTCACCATTGAGAATGAGGTTTGCTGTGGGTGTGTCATATATGGTCTTTATTATGTTGAGGTAGGTTTCCTCTATTCCCACTTTCTGGAGAGTTTCTATCATAAATGGGTGTTGAATTTTGTCAAAAGCTTTTTCTGCATCCATTGAGATGATCATATGGTTTTTATTTTTCAATTTGTTAATAAGGTGTATCACATTGATTGATTTATATATTGAAGAATCCTTGCATTCCTGGGATAAACCCCACTTGATCATAGTTTATGATCCTTTTAATGTGTTGTTGGATTCTGTTTGCTAGTATTTTGTTGATGATTTTTGCATCTATATTCATCAGTGATATTGGTCTCTAATTTTCCTTTTTTTTGTAGTATCCTCGTCTGGTTTTGGTATTAGGGTGATGGTAGCCTTGTAGAATGAGTTTGAGAGTGTTCGTTCCTCTGCAATTTTTTGGCAGAGTTTGAGAAGGGTTGGTGTTAGCTCTTCTCTAAATGTTTGATAGAATTAACCTGTGAAGGCATCTGGTTCTGGACTTGTGTTTGTTGAAAGATTTTTAATCACAGTTTCAATTTCATTACTTGTGATTGGTTTGTTTATATTTTCTATTTCTTCCTGGTTCAGTCATGGAACGTTATACCTTTCTAAGAATTTGTCCATTTCTTCCAGGTTGTCCATTTTATTGGCATACAATTGTTTGTCATAGTTTCTTAGGATGCTTTGTATTTCTGCAGTGTCTGTTGTAACTTATCCTTCTTCATTTCTAATTTTACTGATTTGAGTCCTCTCCCTTTTTTTCTTGATGAGTCTGGCTAATGGTTTATCGATTTTGTTTATCTTCTCAAAGAACCAGCTTTTAGTGTAATTGATCTTTGCTATTGTTTTCTTTGTTTCTATTTCATTTATTTCTGCTCTGATCTTTATGATTTCTTTCCTTCTATTAACTTTGGGTTTTGTTTGTTCTTCTTTCTCTAGTTCCTTTAGGTGTAAGGTTAGATTGTTTATTTGAGATTTTTCTTACTTCTTGATGTAGGCTTGTATAGCTATAAACTTCCCTCTTAGAACTGCTTTTGCTGCATTCCATAGGTTTTGGAGCATCGTGTTTTCATTGTCATTTGTCTCTAGGTATTTTTTGATTTCCTCCTTGATTTCTTCAGTGATCTCTTGGTTATTCAGTAATGTATTGTTTAGCCTCCATGTATTTGTGTTTTTTATGTTTTTTCCCCAGTAATTCATTTCTAATCTCATAGCATTGTGGTCAGAAAAGATGCTTGATATGATTTCAATTTTCTTAGATTTACTGAGGCTTGATTTGTGCCCCAAGATATGATCTATCCTGGAGATGTTCCGTGCACATTTCAGAGTGTAATCTGCTGTTTTTGGATTGAATGTCCTATAAATATCAATTAAATCTATCTTGTCTATTGTGTCGGTTAAAGCTTCTGTTTCCTTATTTATTTTCATTTTGGATGATCTGTCCATTGGTGTAAGTGAGGCGTTAAAGTCCCCCACTATTATTGTGTTAGGGTTGACTTCCTGTTTTATAGCTGTTAACAGTTGCCTTATGTATTGAGGTGCTCCTATGTTGGGTGCATATATATTTATAATTGTTTTATCTTCTTCTTGGATGGATCCCTTGATCATTAGTAGTGCCGTTCCGTGTGTCTTGTAACATTCTTTATTTTAAAGTCTATTTTATGTGATATGAGTATTGTTACTCCAGCTTCTTTCAAGTTCCATTTGCATGGAATATCTTTTCCCCTACCCTCACTTTCAGTCTGTATGTGTCCCTAGATCTGAAATGGGTCTCTTGTAGACAGCATATAGATGGGTCTTGTTTTTGTATCCATTCAGCAAGCCTGTGTCTTTTGGTTGGAGCATTTATTCCATTCACGTTTAAGGTAATTATTGATAATGTATGTTCCTATGACCATTTTCTTAATTGTTTTGGGTTATTTTTGTAGGTCTGTTTCTTCTCTTGTGTTTCCCACTTACAGAAGTTCCTTTAACATTTGTTGTAGAGCTGGTTTGGTGGTGCTGAATTCTCTTAGCTTTTGCTTGTCTGTAAAGCTTTTGATTTCCCCATCGAATCTGAATGAGTTCCTTGCCAGGTAGAGTAACCTTGGTTGTAGGTTCTTCCCTTTCATCACTTTAAGTATATCATGCCACTCCCTTCTGGCTTGCAGAGTTTCTGCTGAGAAATCAGCTGTTAACCTTATGGGAGTTCCCTTGTATGTTACTTGTCGTTTTTCCCTTGCTGCTTTCAATAATTTTTTTTTGTCTTTAATTTTTGCCAGTTTGATTACTATGTATCTTGGCCTCTTTCTCCTATCTTTGTGTGTGCCCTCCAAAAGTGAAGTCTTTGTTTCTCCCAGTGCTGTCAAAGTCCTGCAATCAAACCCCACTAGCCTTCAAAGTCTGATTCTCTAGGAATTTCTCCTCCCATTGCCGGACCCCCAGGTTGGGAACCCTGACGTGGGGCTCAGAACCTTTACTCCAGTGGGTGGGCTTCTGTGATATAAGTGTTCTCCGGTCTGTTAGTCACCCACCCAGCAGTTATGGGATTTGATTGTACTGTGGTCACGCCCCTCCTACCTTCTCATTTTGGCTTCTCCTTTGTCTTTAGATGTGGGGTATCTTTTTTGGTGAGTTCCAGTGTCTTCCTGTCGATGACTGTCCAGCAGCTAGTTGTGATTCTGGTGTTGTTGCAAGAGGGAGAGCATGTCCTTCTACTGTGCCATCTTGGTTCTGATTATCTCTTTTAAACGGAGTATTTATCAACTTACATTTGATGCAACTAATGATATATGTGTGTTTAACGCTATCTTTTTATTTTTTGTTCTCCATTCATTTTAACTGCTGTATAATCTATTTTATTTCCTGTCTTGTCTTCATTTAGAATGACTGGGTATTTTTTTTTACCATTGTTCCTTTTTTCTGCTCTATTAGTATAGTAGTTACACATCCTTTTATTCTTCTTTAATTAGTTACTTTCAAGATTACAGTATGTACATATAACTTATCATAGTAAATATAATCTACCACATTTTGATCTATCATACCATAAAACTTAAAACTCACAAAACACATTTATTGTGTTATAAAGTTGACATTAATTTAAATTAAATTATATATTTACCCTTTTAATTTTTCTTCATTCCTTACTCCATCTACAAGCGTCCATCAGGTTTCATTTTCCTTCTGCCTAAAAAATCACCCATCATTATTTCTTCTGCCATGGGTCTGCTAGCAGTGAATACTCTCCCTTTTTGTATTTTCTTCATTTGTCTAAAAATGAATTCATCCCAACTTCAGGTTTAAAAGTTACTTTTGCTGAGTATTGGATCATATCTCACCCCTGGTGCTGAACTCTGTTTCCCATTTCTTTCCATGTTCCTTCCACCAAGATCTTGTTAGAACTCAGCTGCTTTCAACACCCCTTTCAAGTACTTAGAAGTCTGTCTCCTCATTTTGCAGAAATAGGAATATGTGTTTTTGTTTTCTATCATATGTGTTTTTTTTACATGGTTTCCAAAAGAAGGGAGAATGTCTTCAATGGAATTTCCAAGTTCCTGAACTTTCTTATACTCGTCTTTTTAAAATTTCTGTTGATTATACTGAAATTTCCAGGTAGACAATCCTAACATCTGCAAAGAATGAAACATTTCTTTCTCTCCAAAGTCTATATCACTTATTCCACATACCTTTCTAATTTCTTAGAATTTCCTCACTAATGTGAAATAAGAATCCTTTAATGCAATTCAATGTTATCACAGCTGGTGGCTCTCTGACAGATTAACTAATAATTTGTGCCAGCTCTGTTAAAATGTGTGGGATTATATGTAAACACATTCATGATATTTCTATAGAAACTTGCAGCTGAGAAGGCACTTTCACCTACATTATCCTTTTAGTTCTCAAAATAAATGGTAAAGTAGGCAAGACAAGTATTATTCTCTTCTCACTCATAAAGCTAGAAAGGAGAGAAAGCAAGAGGAAAATGTAGGTGTTCTGAAACAAAATCCAATGTTCTTTTCATTTGACCACGTACTATTTTGTATGTATACTTAAGAGGTAGGCTAAAATTAATCCTCTTGAGATAAACCATGATGATATATTGAGGGTAAAACAAGCACCATGTAAATTCTGAATCAGGGAAGCAGAGTTTGAGGCCTGGTTCTGCTTCATACTAACTGTATGTATTTGGGGAAATTAAACTCTTTTGAAATCTCAGTTCCTGACCTAGAAAATCAGGCTCTCTCAGGTCTTTGAAGGACTCAATTCAGTGATTATCAATGGCAATGTGAAATACAGTAGATAAAAATAAAACTTTCTAGACAGTGGTTTCAATCCCCTTTGATTCTATTATATTCTTCTGTATTCTTTTAATAGAGCACCTAAGAAGAAGCAAAATTACATGGAGCTTCATCTCTTTTTTTCTCTTTTTCCAATATTCAGGTGCAAGTGCTAATAAGTAGAGAAGTCAAAAGTCAGGTGGCGGCAGAAGAAAGTACTACAGGTAATCACTGCTAGTAATCAGCTCTGAATAATCAAGTGTAGCCAGGATCTCTCTTGCTTCTCCTGACAGCTGGGGCACAATTCCTTTCCAGATGAGCAGGGTCTTCTGTTCACATGCCCTCTTTTACACACTCTTAAGCTATGAGCTTTCTGGCCTATATGCCATGAGAATAAGAAATTGACCAGATTGCAGTTTCCGAACTAGTCTCATTTGGGGTTGCTCCAAATGGTGAGGTTAAAACCTCAGTTCACCCCAAATTGATCATCTTCACTCCCACTGGAAGAGGCAAGAAGCGGTCTCAGATCTTGTCTCTCCCAGAACTTTGTAATCTACCTTCCTCTCAAAGCTTGAGAAATGACCTCCATACCCCAGAATGGCATACAGCCTGAGAAGCTCTGACTTCTTTCTGTAAAGAGATTACTTAATTTTCACCAGATATATAGGGGCTCCTGCACTGACAGAGGGAAGAGAGAGGACGCTCACAGCCCCCACTTGCCTCTCTGAGGATTTGCGGGGGCAGCAGGGAGGCAGCTGTGGAGCAAAGGCTGACCTTAGACCCTACACAGCTGATGAGCTATAGAAATTGACTGGAGCCCATGATCATTTTCTTAACTCTTTAAAACTTCTTCACGAATTGTAAGCAATACACACAACAGGGAGGGAAATGCCCAGGACCAGAAAGGCCCCACTCTCTCTAATTCCTCCTCTCTCCATCATACATCCCTCCTGCTTCTTCACCACATGCATACAACCTCTTCCTCACCATCTGTTCCAGCCACACAGCATCCCGAGAGATCCAAAACAAACAGAAAAAAAACCCAGATCTGACTGCATCACCTTCCACATAATAAATATAGTAGAATCTATACTTCTTATAGAGTTGAAAGTCCTCACCAGCTGGCCTCAGCCAGACTGTCTGGTCTCAATCCCTGTTCCTCCTGAACCAAATAGCATTCGCTCTGCTTTTTACTGTTCCCAAAATACATGTCCTTTCCCTCCCATGGCTGTGTTGCTGCCCACACTCTTCCCTCTGTTTAGAAGTCTTTCCCCACTTCCGTGCCTGGAAAATTCTTATTGCCCTTCACCCTGAAGCTTTTCTTGATCCCCACGCCCCCGCCACCAACCTAGGAAGAGGGAGTAGTCTCCGTCTCCTAGGTCTTACGACATATGTGGATTTCTAGTATTATCCAGATGCACATTAGCCATACATCTGTACACAACTCCCCAAGTAAACTTATCATCCATTTTATCGTTTCATCTCTTTCTTCCACTATCCAGCCTGCTTCCCATACCTTAATTCTCTGTTCCTAAAGCGGTGTACATTGGGGGTTTTCAGAAAATATTTGCTGAGTAGATGTGCGTAATTAATTGTAATTAACCTCTAATTAACCTCTCCATGCCCAGCTGTGTCACAACATACAAATTCACTAATTTTTTCAGAATCCACTCATTCATTTGTTCATTCATTCAACAAGTATTTATTGAGTGTTTAAGATGCACCAGGCACTATATTACAAATTGGAGCTGTAACAGGGAAAGAGTCAAAGTCCCTGCCGTCAGGAGCTTACCTTCTAGTGGGGAAGGCAAACAGTATCATCATGTAAGTACTGTGAAGAAAAATAAAGCAGAGAGGCAGCAGAGAATTCAGAGGAGGGGTGGAGGTCATCATTTTAGAAAAGATGATGAAGAAAAGTCTCTCTGAGGAGTTGGCATCTAAGCAGAGACCTCCTTGCATTGAGGAAATTTAGCCAGTTCAAGAAATAAAGTTAAATAGAGCTGGAATAGAGTGTGTGAAGTGGACAGAATGGACAAGAGCCAGATTCTATGAGTCTTACAGAGAAAGACTGGGTTGTAATGAAAAATCACGGAGGTTTGAGCAGGGCAATACCACGATCTAATTTGTACTTTTGCTCCATTTAAGATAATTTTCTGTACCACAATCAGGATAACGTTTTCAAAGTCCAGAAGGGAGACCAATTAAGTTCATCACGTGTAACAATAGCACATTGTTCTGTGTTTCTGATACCGAAACGATGCCACAGAAGACTGACCGCTTTAAACTATTTGCCCTCAACAGTGGTCACTCACCAGGCTTTTCCACTTTACGTGACCATTATGAAAGTTTACATCCATAAAGTGGGAGACAAGATTATGTGCCCATTCATTTATTCAACATTTATTGAGTATCTTCTACGTGCCAAGGACATATCAAACACTGAGGGTAAACAAGCAGTTTTAGGCAGAGTCCCTGCCCTAAAAGAACTCCAAGTTTTCCCATGGGAAATAGATATTTATTGGGAGTGAAAGAATTTTGGCCTTTTAGGAAATTCCCTCAACTAAAGCAGTGTTTCTCAAACTGTGTTTTACATGTGAATCCTCTGGAGAACTTGCAGATTCTGTTTCAGTGACTCTGGGGTCTGGGCCTGAGGTCCTGCATCTCTACCAAGCTCCCAAGTGATGCCAAGATTGCTAGTCCAAAGATCACACTCTGAGCAGCAAAGCTCTCCCTGTCCCATGGAAATATAATGCAAGCCACAGAAATATTATGCAAAATTAAAAAGTTTTCTAGTAGCTACATTTTTTAAATTAAAAAAATTAACTTTAATAATAAATTGTATTTAACCCCAAAGATTCAAAACATTACCATTCCAATATGTAATCAATACAAAAAACGATTAGTATGATATTTTACATTTTTTTGTACTTAGTCATCAGAAGTCTGGTGTGTATTTTACACTTTCAGCACACCTCAATTCGGACTGCTTTCTTCTAACTGCTCAATAGCCTCATGTGACTCGTGACTACTAACTTGAACAATACAGCCCTAGACCCTCTTTCAAGTCTAGCTGAAACCCTTCACCATACTCAATGATAAAAGTTTACTATACTCCAATGTAATATAGTCAAGGCATTAACAAAATGAATAAAATAATAGCTCCCCCCAAACAAAACATTCTGTTTCATTGCCTTCTTTCTCATGAAACAATCCAATTTTGAAATATTACAAACTCATATTTCTTTGCAAAGGGCAATCTCGCCTTCTTATTTTGTTCCTATCTATCTCAGACTATAAGAAAGTGGGTTTGGATAATAGGTATAAATGAAAAGAAAATCAGGAAATCTATTCCTGATTTTCAGATAACCAAGAGGAAGTGGTGTAATCGAGGCTGAGATAACAATTTTAGACTCTGCATAAATAAGAGCAAATGCATCTGCATTGCCTCATCTGCATCAAACTGTACAGACTTTTCTGGAGATTTTGTTTAATATGCTGAAAATAAAAATAATACATCTGTGCTATAATGATACATAATATATACAGTATCATAATAGAGTATTTGGATTGGGTTTGAGAAATTTACCACACACAGAAACGACAGTCACTTGGGAGAAGCGTGTAATCGCATCAGGAAAATTGCAGACAGATGCTGCTGCAGCCCGCCCCCCACCCCGACAAACCCATCAGCTGATCTCAGTTAGGGATGCTCGCAATTCTGCCTGGGATCTGCTGGCTCACTGGTACCAAGGGCACTGGATCCTTTACCCCTGGCCTCCCTATTAGAATTAATTCTGCCCGAGGAAAGCACTATAATTCCCTCAAGCTCCAGAAGGCCCCAGGAGGGCTCTGTCACCTACAGACCACGAGGGTGGGGCTAAATCACTACCAGCTGTTTCTGTGTGTTTCACTACAAAACCAAGGCTCCAACCACCTCCTGCCAGAGCTCCTGGCCTGAGTACTATCGCGGCATAGCCGGGCATCACAGTAACCTCGAGAAACATAAATAACCGAAGTGTGTTGGAAGGAGTCCTTTTCAGGCTTCATGAAGACTCATCCAACACAGCTCACCTTGTTACGCTAGATTACATTTCACCAGGTTGAGGCATATTATAAGGTAGTGAAAGATAGAGATACAAATCTTGAAGTAAGAGATTAAAGAGCTTTTGGCTTTGCTCAGAAAATGCTGAAATATCCCAGTGAATAATTCCGCTCCCAGATCACATACAATGGGTCTCTCGCTTTGCTCTTACCCACATTATTTGCCTAACCATATGTGAACAAGAAAAGAATCCAAAGTCCCCGAGGGCGCAGGCTCTCAGTTCCAAAGCCAAAGTTTCCTCCATAAGCAAAGTACCCCTGTGTTACCATGGGCTGCTGGGCAATCTTATTGCAGGATATTATTAGGAGTCCATGACGAAGGGAAGGGAAATGATAAGAGTGAAGGAGGGGGGAAATGTGATCTTCTGTGCAATGGACATCTCAAAACAGGCAAATAGGATGATTCTCTTTTTAAATTATAAAGTACAAATTGAAAGCCCGCTCTCTTTCCCGCAGTACCTTTCAGGAATCTTAGACTGCCCCCAAACCCTTGCTAGTTCCAGCTATTTAAGACACCAAGAGAAACCACCAAGTGAAAACCACACGATGAATAAATTACAGGCCTGAGTCATAAGGACCATTAAGGTAGGAGGAGAAAATTTAAGAGTCTTAAGCCCGAAACATATGTCACCACCTGACACTGGAGCAGAGCAGTTTAAAACTGAAATCGTGCCAGGAAATTTCAATAGCTGCGTTACTTGCTTTGAGATGTGGAAATTTTTACTCTCGCAATGGTTGGCGTGGTACAGGCTGTTTCAAGAACCTGGGGGTGTTTAAGGAACCGGGGAAAGTCGGCAATAGAAAAGTAACCCTGCTGCTTAGTTACTCCACAAACAGAACCCAGAGCTGTTCCCAGGCACACTTTGGTCGGAATAGAGCTATTATACCTTAAAACTAAGGCTCAGCTGCTACTTATGGTAAGAGATGAAAGGAGGGAGCGCGAGAAGAAACAAGAGAAAAAGAAAGAAAGAGGATTATTATTGCTGCTGTTCCGATCAAAACAACTACAGTGGTGACCTGCCAGTTCCTCACTTACATAACCTGACAAGGGTATTTCGGATTCCCAGTTGCCTGGCAACCTGGCTTTTATGTTTAAGCCATTTAAATGTATTCACCTTCTGAATTAGGTACATTCACAGATGACTGAGCAATAAGAAAGAGCCCCTGGCAGGCCAAGAGCTCCTAGGATGTGTGGAATCAACAGCGTGGGGTGGAGTGGGTCTGGTCGGTGAGCCTCGCAGAGAGTATTAGTGACACATTTAGGCCTGAACATGAGAAATTGAGATCAGCATACAAAATCTTTCGCTGATTCCAAACCAGGCTGCTATCAGGATCAAAGACTTATTTCTGGCCCATCTTTCTCATGTTTCCTTCTGCCTTCCTGACACCCTCCTGCCAGTTTTTGTGGCATGGGCAGCAGGTGCCTGAGACAACCCCCCATGGACAAATCCCCATGCACTCGGGCCTTTGAGCTCAGCTGCCCCGGCCCCGCCCTGCCCTGTGTGGCCTGAGATGGTGAAGGTGCAGGGCATCCTGGTCCCTCCAGTCAACTCAACCGGAAACAGGGAGGTCTCACCAGACGCCCACATCACAGCAAGTTACCCCACCTGCAGAGAGTTACCAAGTCCTGTCTTTTCTGCCTCCAAAATACCTTTTTGGGTATTTTACAACCTCCCTATCGCTGTTCATATAAAATATTCAGTGCCCCCTCCCCACTGCCCTTAGGATAAAATTAAGACGTCTTAAACAACAAGGGTTTACGGTATAGCACAGGGAACAACATTCAATATCTTGTCATAAGTTATAATGGAAAAGGATCAGAATAAAAGGATATATACATATATGTATCTATATGTATAATCAAATCACTTTGCTGTACACCTGAAACTAACAGAGCATTGTAAATCAACTATACCACAATAAAAATAAACAAACGAATAAATAAATACGTAAACAAACTGCCAAACTAAAAAAAACAAATAAATAAGACTTCTTTTTGGGGCACAAGGCCCTTCATAATGGGCCTTCCCAAGGGAGGGACATTTCCCCCATGCCACACCTGCACTGGCACTCCACAGGTACCCACACAGAGTAGCCTCCTGGTTCAACAGGCTCTGTTCTGCTCCACGACTTTGGCTCTTTCTTCTGATGGAATGCCCTCTCACGCCCTCTCTGCTTGACCGGCTCCACTGAACTTCAAGTTCAGCTCAAGTTTCACTCATTTCAGGGTAACCTCCCTTCTTACCTCCTTCTGAGTTTGAATAAAATACTCCGGAGCCTGTGCTCCTCTGCCATCTGGCTCATATTTCTACCACGACATCAAAGCTTTGAGTACACCCTGCCTTGCACGTCACGCTTTTCTTCTCTGTCTCGAGCTGGAACACACTTCAAGGCAGGGAGGACATGCAGAATCCTTTACCCCACGGGCCCCTAGCCACGGTGCCTGGAGGCAACAGGCTTTGTAAAACTCTGTAAAAGTATTTGAGACCTGAAAAGAAAGATATATATTGGCTCCAAAATATGAAAAGAAATAATTTATGGAAATAAATGTTTAATTGCCCCCAAAATAGAATATTATGTCAACTTCATTAATGGGTAAATTAAGTATTCATAAAAACTTTATTATCTTTGAAAGTAATTGGTAGGTAAGATTTCCTCACTTGGCAGGAATTCTTGATTGTTGACAATGATGGCTAAGGAGTAACAGACAACCCGTAGCCAAATAATTGCAAAAAGAAACATGAAATTATTTCAAATTCAGTTAAAAAAAAGACAATGTGGGATATGAGGGCATTTTATTATGTTTAATATGATATATGATGATGGGCCTCAAACTCTTTAAGTGCCTCGGCCTAAAAGATCTTAAAATGGCCCTGAGTATGTATATTTCATTCAATTTTGTTTCCCCAGAAACTACGAATCAGCATAGTGACTGGGTGTGTGTGTATGCGTGCACACGCATGTGCACACACACACACATACACATACTTTAAAAAAACATGGGTTAGAAGAACAAAGCCTAGTGAGAGGAATATCATCCTGTCTGAAATTCACATAAGGACTAAAAGCAAGAATTTTTAAAGTTCTACTGGGTATCCTCTGAGACATGCCTTCAAAGCAGAATTACATGAGGATGTGTAGCCTTAAAAGGACACAGTTTGAAAGGTGAGGCTTATAAAATAGATTTCTAAACCATGCATTTACATGGATGGCCTTGTAAATTAAGAGGAAGTTAATGAAATAATCCGTTTCCTCTTTCGGGGTTTAGAGACAGAAAGAAAGACACTCAAAGAAACAGAGAGAAAGACATAGACAGATGGATGGGAGGGAGGGAGGCGACCACGTGCCCATAGTATAAAGCTTCTATCATGTGAGAATCTTTGGTCATCAGTTATTCCTGAGCAGTGTATAAAGTTCCCCCAGAAAGCCATTTAATATAAGCCAAATGATATCCCACTAGTGCTCTGCTTTCAAACAATCCCTTAGGCCATGCCAAGGAATAGTGTCAGAGGTGGGCCCTACAGATTATATGTAAATGGATATTTTAAAAATCAAGTCATCATTTAAATTTACTTGGAGAGCTCTCAATTTTGAAGCCCGCTGCTATGAATCTTTTTGAAAACTTAGAATTCCTGCAGTTACTTTTTCTTTTTTTTCTTTTTTTTTCTTTTCTGCGGTACATGGCCTCTCACTGTTGTGGCCTCTCCCATTGCGGAGCACAGGCTCCGGACGCGCAGGCTCAGCGGCCATGGCTCACGGGCCCAGCCGTTCCGTGGCATATGGGATCTTCCCGGACCGGGGCACGAACCCGTGTCCCCTGCATCGGCAGGTGGACTCTCAACCACTGCGCCACCAGGGAAGCCCCCTGCAGTTATTTTTTGAAGTGAGACACAGCTACATGGGTTAAGATTGGACTGCTGCAAAGTACTTGAAGACAGCCCTAAGCCTGTGTGGAATAGGGCGGATAAACCGTGCTCCCCTATGTCCTGAGTCAGCCAGCTCTCTGGCCTCAGAAATGGGTTAGCATGCCAGCTCTGCATGCTCTTTGTGGTCAATCATTTAAGTTCTCTGAGGGCTTATTTGCAAAACTGGGGAAAAAAATTATACTGTACGACGGATGTGTTAACTAATCTATTGTGGTTATCATTTTGCAACATGTATCAGATCATAATGTTGCACACCTTAAACCCACACAATGTTCTATGTCAACTATACCTCAATAAAACTGAAAAAAAATAGTACCTATCTCATAGGATTGTTGTCCAAATTAAAAAGGATAATGCAAGTAAAGCATTTTTGCAAAGTAAAAGGCACATATTAATTGCTCAATAAATGTAATTAATTAAATTGTACAATTATTAATTAAGGAGGATTATAGTATTATTCAGGCTATAGTAAATCAAATGAATGAATGAAGTATTGGAGTGGCCGCATCTAGTTTGAATGAGAACCATCCAGATTTGACTTTAAAAACTTTTGTCTAAAACACAATATAGAAAGATGGGAATAGAGAAGTGTGAGTAACATTGTATTAATTCATGTGATATTATTATATTATATTCTTCACATGCAGGTGGGGTAGTGACCATAATGGTTAAGATGAAGGGCTTTCAGCCAGTCAGATGTACTCAGATCTGAACTAGGGTGATCAACCATAGTGATTTGCCCAGGACTGTTCCAGTTTTAGCACTGGAAGTCCAATGAATCCCTCAGAATCGGGCAAACAAGGACAACTGGTCGCCCTAAATTCTAACCCTGCCACTTCACCTCCAACTTGACCTTGTATAAGTTATTTACAGCCACCCTCAATTTCTTCAGTGGTCAAAAGGGGAGAATAATAATAATCCCACCTCATTATGTTCTTGTGAGAATTAGAGCAGGTGACATAAACAGCTCAGCCTGAGCCAGACCCCTAGTAAGTCCTCGATAAATGATAACTATTGTAAGCCCCTGTGAATTCAGCATTTCTCTCAACACAGCCCAGCTGGAAGTTCAAACTGCTTACAGCTTATGAGAAACCTGGCACTGGGTCACCAGGTTGCATTTCCCTCTGTTCTGGAGAAGCAAAGTGGTCCCTAGGAGACTGCTCCCTGGAGACAGACCCTCAAAAGAACAAGGCAAGAGGAGGAGGCTGATGGGAAAAGGGAGAATTTCCACTGACACAGAAATATCTTCTGTGGTAATCAGCATTGACGGGAAAAGGAAATAAGGGGAATTTATGTGACAGTTTAATAGGGTTTTGTGAAATATGATATTATTTTAAAGTTTGCCTGAGTGAGGCAGACGGCACATTAAGGTGACTCCGGCTCTAAAAATATGACAATACTGTATTTTAAACTCTGAAATTTTCCCTACTGTGTATTATGTAGAGCATTAAGTATTTATATTATCCATACATATGTACACACTGTGGTGTGAACCCCATTTAAATGAAAAGTCTGTCCGTAGGAAAAGTGAAGCGTGACGCTTAGGTATATAAAGCCTAGATATTACATGAGAATTTGAAATTCTCACCTACAAATAACCATCTTTTTTTTTTCCCTACCATTATTATTTTTTTCATGGCCTCTTTTCTACCACAGGGAGGAAGAGAGGGGTTTTGAGCGTAAATTCCCCCCCCAGGCAATTACACAAAGCACTCACCTGCCTGGATGTCTACGAAGGATGAGGATGGAGGGCTCAAAGCCGGACCCCAAATCACCAAGCCCTGAAATCTGGAGCGGGTGGGAGCGTAGCTCCTTGGAACTAGCAAGCATGGCAGCCTCTCGCTAGAGGAAATGCAGCGCCAGTACACTGCACATGGCCATTTAGCGCTGGCTCATCAGTGAGATTCACACTCCAGGAACCGGTTACTCTGAAATGCCACTTGTATAAAATAAGCTTGTAAACTGTAATATAAAATAATGTAATGAGAGAAGCCTTTGGGATCCAATAAGAAATAATGAAAATGAAGACTTGGAAATTCAGGACTTGTCAGCACTGACCACGAGAAATTTTGCTCACATTTTAGTAGTCTGGTACAGTGATTTATACTGAAAATGCCAGTCCATCAGGCTGTGAGAACTGCCCTATCTTTAAAGCCCAGCTCTGTTTGCTCCAATTCTGTGCTGACCAAGCTGCCTACTAGGGTATATTTTGGTGTCCTGAGTGGATGATTCACCAGCACTGGGACCCCTTCAGGGCGATGACCTCTTCTGGTGCCTAGAAGTATGCACAAATACATGAGTGTGTATATTTAATTATAAATTAGATAGTGGCTTTTTAAAATCCATTTCTTGGGACTTTGGTCCATAAAATCCCATCCAACTAGATGAATGGATAGAGTCGAGTTTCTCAGACTGCAAAGCAAAGGCTAAGGCTGGACCCCTGGTGGGTCTGGCCCCATTAGGCTCAACCAGAAAAACCCAGCCAGTATAATTCTTATAACATAATAATTATAATTCTTACTCTAAGGACCAGGCCCACACTGTCTGGCTTTCCCATAATGAGATGATTACAAGTTACCTGTGGCCTAGTTCTTCTATCATCTATAACCTACTCCTGTCCTTTTGTCACCATCCACAAGATAAGTTCAGAATAGGGCAACTCAAGACTTAATAACTATGAAATGAAAAATTAACTTTACCTGAAGACAGTCTGGTCTTTTACCTTGGCTACATGGAGGTCATCCCTAGGCTCCTGGAATGTACTTCCTGATAAGAGTGTCTTTGTTTGCCTGGGGATTTTGCCTTTTGGACAGTCTAACAATATGATTTATGATGGGGGCTTTGGGCCACATTGAATCACTTCCTACTTTCAGAGGAACTGAGATTACAGGTCAGCCTCATGTACAGTACGTTATCAAACCCCAGTAAGAACTCAGGACACTTAAGTCTTGGGTGAGTTTCCCGGGTGGGCAGTCCTTCCTGTGTATTTCATACATCTTGGATGGGGGGAAGGTACTGCTGTCCATGACTCCATGAGGCCAAGACCAGCAGAGTCTCTGCATTTGAACCCATTCTGGACTCTGTCTGATGTGTCTCTTCCTTCAGCTGGTTCCAACTTATATCCTTTCCCTGTAATAAACTATCACAGGAAGTAGCTTTCAGTGAGTTCTTTCAGTCCTCCAACAAATTATCAAAACTGAAGGTGGTTTTGGAGAAACCCCAAACTTGCAGTTGGTGTCAGAAGTGAGAACAGCTTTGTGGGGACTATTCCTCAAGACTTGGAAGTTGCACTAACTCTGAGTGATGACATTCACCAAGCACTGACCCACTTCTCATCCTGTTTATAACACTCCCTGATTCTGACATCCATTCTCCTTCTCTTTTGCTCCACTGAGTTCCTAGCTCAGCAACTAAGTTTAAAACACATACCATATCCTCAGGTAAAACCATGGCACCTGTCTAGCATAATTCTATTCTCCATCTGCTCACGTAGCTGTTGGTCACCTTAGATGAAAACCTGCCCAGATCCAACCTGATGCAGGACCCACCACCTTGTCCCAGGCAGTGTGGCCACCTGATGTAATCAGACTCAGAATGTGATGAGTCCTTCTCTGAACAGAGAAGACTCCACCCTTCTGTTCCCAGCATGCACTTGACCTTACCATTGGCCAGGGCTCAAACTAGCACACTTCCTTGTTGATTATGGTGTTCTTCCCCTTCCCCTTCACTTATAACCCCTATACCTAAGTCTTCTACCCTTTCCTGTCACATTGTAAGCTATAAAGTAGGGGGTAACACAGAGAATAAGCCAGAATGCTGAGTACACTGTCTTAGGACCAGCTCAGGGCTGCACAAGAGACTGCGTCTCTTCACTGAATAGTGACACATATGTTCTCTTTCCTGTGGTCAGCACACACTTACTACTCTCCCTACATCAGGCACCATGCAGGGCTCTACAGACAGACTAGTGAAAAGGATGACATGAGCTGGGAATGGTAGAGTTCAGGGAACTCAACATGATTCTATAAATCATCATTACAAGTTCCATACCTTTCAAGGCAAACCCCTGCCCAACTTTGATCTCACCAGGAGTAGGACAGGTTGCCTCAGATTTGGCCAAAAGACAAGAGCAAGGGTTGAATCCCAAGTGGCTGAGTAGCAGGAGGGTATGGCTGATTCCATGAAGGGAAACCAAGAATAAGTAGCTTTGGAACCAGATAATAATAGTAGATTAAGGAGTATTAAATATTTGTCCATGATTGACTACGCACTTTGCTTATTTTAACACACATTTTCCTCAAAAAGTATCTCAGAATAAAGGTGCTATTGTAATCACCATCCTACAGATCAGGATAATTAAATGACTGGCCAAAAGTCATTCAGAAAGCAAGTAATAGAGGCTGGATTTCAACTCAGGCAGACTGGCTCCTGAGCCCATGTTCTTAATTAAGCTCTGCTACATATTAGGTGCAAGTCCAGTTCCAAAGGAATAGTCTCATGAGAGGTATACCCATGACTGAGGGTACACTGACATAGGAGCAAGGCAGGAATTGAAGAGAGTCAAGGATTCTGAGGGTCTCTTTTTTGACCAGACAGATGCAACTGATTATGATTGGTGACCCCAGCTTATAGGTTTAAGACTGCCCAGCTCACTCCAGTCCACAGTCAGACTGTTCTCTAACTCCAATCATTATTGTCACTGCCGGAGGGCCTAGGATGGAAAAGTGGATAAATCAGAACAATCCATCACCAGCAGTGCATAAACAAGTCACACTCCTTGAAGAAGGTGCTGCCTGGATCACACTGTCTCCTTTATATGTTCTTACTATTACTTTTATGATGTTTAGATAAATGCAAGCATTAAAGTCAAATATGCAGACCCCCAGGGCATTCATAAAAATGGATCCGTGAAGCATAAAATTACACTTATCTTCATAGGCTTTGTAATAAATCAACAAAAGTTTCCTCGCTAAGATGCAAATCTTATTTCACCCCAAATTTCTGTTGATATCAGTAAGTGTTTACATGCTTCATTGGAGATGCCTGTGGGTTAGAATTTAGAAATGCTGAGTTATATTTCTGGCTTTGCTTTTAAGAACTGTTGGGACTTTCACCAAGTCAAGTAACCACCGTGGACTATAGCCTCTGTCCTAATCTGAAATCAAGTCAAGCTTGAGTAGGAGACCCTACTCCCATTCCTGTGCAAACCTTTGATGGGGAGTCAAGTTCCATTCTAACAGCTCATGCCAGAGGGCCTTGCCTAGGTCAGGAAGGAGGTAACGTTCATTTATTCAGAGCTTCTCTGCAGCAAGCCCTGTACTAAGCACTTTGCACACATAATTTCACTTAATTCTCACCACAACAAAGCAAAAGAGCTTTACTGGCGCCACTTTAAGTAAAATAAATGGTTGACCGATGTTAATTATGCTCCTGGACAGACTTCTCATAAATAGCACAACAAGAATTTAAACCCAGACCTGATTGTGAGACCTAGCAGCCTCTGGTCTTTCCATGCCATGCTCTGTCTCATCTAGGGATTTTCCTGTTACCGACATTTTTGACTGAAGGCTCCTGACTTTGTAATGCCCAGAATCCCCACGTGTGTCTTGACTTTTTGTGCCTGGTCTTCTGGCCTAAAATCCTGTTCTGCTTACAGCAATCCTTGGGTCACTGTCCGCCTGTCTGTCTGAAGCCCCTTCTCAGCACTGTGAAGTTGCCGGGAGCCACATAGGAAATGCCTTTGAGTCTCAGCATGGACGAGACCCATAGTGCCAAGCAAAGCTGGTGCTGTCAGGTGTACATAACTGCAGACCCCCAGCTAGAGGAGAGAGCTAATTAGGAAGGTGAGTAATCAGGTGTCAAGATGGGACACGCGGAGTCTAAAGAGAGACTCTTATTTATAGATATAGTTAAGCATATGATAAATGGAAGAGGAATTAAAGTAACTAGTAAGCAATTAACTCAGTTTTTTCAGTTTGTACAGGAACAATGTCCTTGGTTTCCAGAAGAAGGAACAGTTAATATAGAAACCTGGCAAAAAGTGGGACAAACTTTGCAGGTATATTACAGCCATTTTGGACCTGAAAAGGTTCCAGTAGACACTTTTGCATTATGGAACTTGATTAGGGAGAGTATTGCTCCTTTGCCTGAGGGTCAAAAGACTCCATATAAATATCCTGAAGAAGTGATAGATGAGAGCACTCCATTGCTTTCAAAAACCCCTGATCCCAAGCTCCTGGCTGCAGCCTTAAATGAGTGCA
>NW_020171805.1:259397-260040 GCF_003031525.2 Neophocaena asiaeorientalis asiaeorientalis
CCTCCACCTCAACAATATTGACCCCAGATTCTCCAGTTATAAAAATTCCCACAGGAGTGAAAGGACCACTACCTGATGGAATAATGGGTCTAATAGTAGGACGAAGCTCTGCTTCATTATCAGGTATTAATGTTATTCCAGGAGTAATAGATTCAGATTATACAGGAGAGATTCAAATAATAGTGTCCCCCTCTGTTAAAACGCAGCAAATTTTTGCAGGACAACGCATTGCACAGTTACTTTTATTACCATATTATAAAACAGGAAAAGAAGTAAGTACAGATGAAAGGAAAGAAAAAGGATTCGGCTCTAGTGATATGGCATTTTGGATTCAAGAGATCACTAGAAATAGACCTTTAAAAACTTTAAAAATTAATGGAAAAAATATTCGAGGTCGATTAGATACAGGTGCTGATGCCTCCTGTATAGCAGGAAAAGATTGGCCAGCAGCTTGGCCCACTGTACATACAGAAAATATGTTAACTGGGTTAGGAACACCTTCAACTGTAGCCAAAAGTGCACAAGTACTTAACTGGGAAAACATTATTAATAAACAAGCAGGCACATTTTGTCCTTATGTAATACCAGGATTGCCAATCTCTTTATGGGGAAGAGATATTTTGACACAAATGGGAATGCTTTT